>NC_064630.1:793703205-794016955 GCF_023864275.1 Schistocerca cancellata | reverse complement strand
ATTATTTGTGCATTGTGCGGTTATTTTAAACTGCTGCGGGAATCTAAGACATTCATTATTTCTTGTTTTGTCATTTTGTATTATTTGGTCTCGTGAGAGGCACCCGGAGCCGAGCAACATCATTAAAAGCAGTCACATACGAACTGCGGGGCACCGTTTTGAGTATTGCCCTAATGACGGAAATTTTCCCGGAGAGTTTTAGTTTGTGCCTCATGGACTGTGACTGTACAATATGAACAGTGTGGTGGCTCCTTCAGTTAAGTTACGACTGAATCTCGAGCGCTACAAGTCATATAATACCAACAACTCGTCATCGACCATAACGTAATGTGGAAGGAGTACAAAAAATACAAAATAGTTAAGGCTTTCGTGGCCACTTGTTGACAAACTGCCTATTGGCTTCTGTCTCGGGTTCTTCGGCCGACGTTCATCTAATGATTTTTCTGACGTTCCGCCAGCACGAGTGGCTGGCATTGTCAAAGCTTCACCCTCCATTGCTGGTGGTGAACTCACCACCGGCAATGGAGGGTGAAGCCTTGACAATGCCAGCCACTCGTGCTGGCGGAACGTCAGAAAAATCATTAGATGAACGTCGGCCGGAGACCCGAGACAGAAGCCAATAGGCAGTTTGTCAGTACAAAAAATGTTTTGCAAGGAAATGCGGGGACGGCTGTGCATATAATCAGAGACCTGAAAGTTTTCTGAATGGAATTGATGAACGCCAGTATACAAGGTGAGTCAGGAGGTGTGGTACATGCTTTCAGTGGTGATGTTATTAGTGATTCTCAACGGAAAACTTCATATGGACATATGGACTCTTCCGAATGGTTTCCGAGATAGAACACACTTAACGTCCATTGTTATTTATTTTCTGCGTTATATTCAAATATAATTGTTTTCTACGCAGTGCCACAGCAGGGTGGTGGAAATTGAGGTGAGCAATTTGATACGCAACACTTGTGACCTAAGAAGTCAGGAAACTCCCTGAGCTACCGCGAATGTGCGTCGCGCCAGATTTTCATTATACTAGCGCTCTCTTATCGCAAACTGTTAATCCGGAGAAAAAGTGAATAGGAACTTTTTGAAAGAATGGCTATTAAAGTGAAAGAGTCTCTAGTAAGCAACCTCTAGCATGTACCTTATACCAGTCGTATAAGACCCGCACAGGAACGTAGGGGTTGTAATGCCTACGGAGCAAACTAAATTACAGTCTCCCTTGACGGGACGGGTGAAACATCAGGTAGTACCTACACCGTCCCAACCAAGACAGCTCGGCTGGTCAGTCCTCCCGAGGAGAAGCCTCAGAATTATACTGACAGGGACTAGTTTGCTATAAAACTTTCATTGTTATCACGAGAGAAGACGATACCTTTCAGAAGGTCTCCCCTTTCTATATTCACAAAGCATTGGAGGTATTGCTGGCTCCTTAAAAAGTGTTAAATGACTTCGTAATGGAACACTTCTCGTTGAAACTGCTAAGTCAAGGCAAGTATCTAAGCTTCTGGAATGCGAGGCCTTACGTGATAAGTCTGTTGTGGCTGAGTTGCATAGCACTCTTAGCTTCTGTAAAGACATAGTCACCTGCTTCGATATAATGGGTATAGACCCAGAGTTGTTGCGCGAAGAATGGAAAAATATGGGTGTTACGGGAGTGCAGAACTGTATAACAGGAGTCAATGGCACACTGGAAAAATCTGCCACCTTTACTCTAGCGTTGAATACTTCAAAATTACCTCATCGTAATGTTTGAGGATTTATCTAGTTTAATTTCTTACCGCGACACGTTTACGCCGGAGAGTGCGGTTTTCGGGTCATCAAGAAAAACGTGCAAAGGTGATATTACATTTGTTCCATCTCATAAACCTTTCGCAGTAGGACGTACGTCCATATGAAGTTTCTGTTCAGAATCTCTAACACCATCACCGCTCTAAGCATTTACCTTTCATTCTGACTCATCCTACGTATATTGCGCTGGGAGGCTGTTTGGGAGCAGTGGACGTCACACTTACCAGTGCACTATTGGTTGAAGGGCATGAATCTCCAAGCCACACTAGTGAGTGGTATCTCTGCAGTAAATTTCTTCTTAAAAGAAAACAAAATGAATCCCATAATCAGAAATCCATATCCTCAAACTTAACCATAGCATGCTTAACTGACGCCTCTGGATTAACAGAGCCCTTTCTCTCACAGGTGAAGTTTACTCAGATATTCAAAGAACATAATTACAGCACATGGACTAAATACTTTTAGCGTCCCATTCCCACTGAAACTGTCCAAGACTTTACCTTTGACAGAGAGGCACAGACCACAACAAAAATTGTGGTGCGGTTTTTATGACAGTATGTGGTAGCAATACAGATCTACACTGACGGATGGAAAACCAGGAACTTTATCCGAAGAACAAAAGTCGGTGCTTTTCAAATTACCAACAGAGGCAAGTATCACAACAGCAAAACTTTTTCGCGACTTCAGAAACACTTCGTTTCTACTCGCGGATGACAGCATATCGACATTTCCTACTCAGTAACTTCTTATATGCTCAAACATTATTTCATATTGAATGCGTATGCACCTTGCCTCTCTAACAGCCACACTCACATTGAGCCACGAGTATTTCAATAAACATCTTCACAAGTTGCACATCGTAAAGACAGCTTTCTCTCCTTGTAGAGAAGACGAGGACGAAGATCATCTTTTCTGTGGACGCTGTAGACTACATGATAGGACTATTGCATTTTTACAACAATTTTCGATGCTTAAGTATCCGCAGCCAACCAGGGATACGTTTTTTTATTTAATTTTGTTTTTTCATTTTTAGCGGCAGAGGATCGTTGACACTTCTATTCGATGTAAGGATTCACTGTTGCCGCAGGTACCCGCATGTAAGACAAACATATTACAATACACTGTTCAAAATTGGTTTATAACAGTTGGTTTTGCAATGATTATACAATATTGGTCAGTGATTGTGTACGTTTTGTCTACAACGTGTGAGTGTGTGTGTGTGATGTGTGTGTGCGTGTGTGTGTGTGTGTGTGTGTGTGTGTAATGCAAACGAATGAATATTCTGATATCAATTATGTATTAATACATATACAGTTTACGTATGTTCAGTACTTGATCCCACTACAGAAACTGTATTTGTATTTACTTAAATAATGAGCAACCAGCTGCACAAAAGAAATTTTATTTCCTTAACCGGTTCCAGGCACGTAGTGGACATCTTCAAAAGGTTAAAACTAGCGCAGAATTTGCGGGTGTCAAAAATAAGATATATGCAGCATATCGCTGTCGTCATGTGGTTTGTTGTGACTGTACTAAAAGAGTACGAGGAGCCGAAAGAACAAATGCAGACATCATGCCAGAGCTGGTTCCTTGGTTTAAACTAAACTACACAACACTGTTCTTTGACAATTGATTTTGCAATGATTAGATCGTACTTGTGTGTGATTATGTACGTACTGTCTATACAACGTGCTCCCGTGCTCCCGCGCGCGCATGCGCGCGTGCGTGTGTGTGTGTGTGTGTTTGTGTGTGTGTGTGTGTGTGTGTGTGTGTGTGTGTGTGAGAGAGAGAGAGAGAGAGAGATAGAGCGCATACGCGTTCAATGAGACTAATAATGTGAGACAAAGTAGCAATCGCTATGAGCTGGCCGTATAGTGTCCTCTAAATGCCAATAAATTCAGTTAAAAAAAATTTGCTTTGTTGAGCTCTCGCTATTAGGAACCTAAAATAAAACATCTTTTTTGGAGATTTACAATAGCAATACAAAATCATAACTGGGTGCCAGAAATCTCATCTGATAACATTGAAAAATACGTTATTGCAGTGCCTGTGTCCCTCAGAAGTACTATGCAGTGTTCCTTGCTTCGTGCTTCTGAACAACACAGGCTCTCCTATAACGTATTTATCCATAGACATCGGGCAACTGACTTTCAATCAAGGTGTCTGCCCTGTACAGGAACTTACGTAATGGATGTAAGAGAGCCGGTTGTTGACACGTGGCTGACGAACTATGGAAGTTTGGGTTTGGCCGTGAAGCGTTCTTGGGTAGCCTAATGGTACGATTTTCAGGGGCCGTCGCACTGGGACCTCTGCTGCGTTCTGCGGCCGTCTCGCTCCTCCACGGTAAGTCTGAGAGTTTATTCTAGCACTCTGCTGTAATGTCCGTGTATTCGTGAATATCATGAGATGCAAGTATGAGTCAACTTAATAGAGCAGACACTTTGAACTTCACCTTCGATCGGAGCTTTGTTAAACCGAACTATTACGAATTTGAATCTCTACTTGAAGAATCTGCGAAGGTAGGTTGTGATCATTTAGTTTCTATTTCTCGATCGTGAGTCTAGTGGCTAGTGTTCCTGCCTGTGGATCAAAGGGTCCCGGGTTCGATTACCGGCCGGGTTCGGGATTTTCTCTGACGAGAGACTGGGTGTTTGCGTTGTCTTCATCATCATCATCATCATCATCATCATCATCATCATCATCATTCGTGAAAGTGGTTAGGCTGGACTGTGTATAGATTGGGACTTGGTATGGGCGCTGATGACTTCGCAGTTGAGTGTCTCACAAACCAAACATCATCATCATCATCATCATCTCGATCGTGAGTGCTGTTGTGTATGTCAAACTGATTAATACCGATCTTTGTGATACAATTTTGGAATCTAGTGGAGGAGCCTTAGGGTTGAGCATTCTGACGAAAACGTTAGTGAAATTAGTGTTGCCCACGGCGGAGTCGGTACAAGAACAGCAAAGATTTTTGAATTACCGTTCGAAGTTCCGGGCGAACACATAAATGCAGTAATCTCGGCTTGTGGGAAAGTGCTCAGTTATATTTCAGAAAAATGGTCGAACCCACGTGTTTCCGGTACGGAATGCTATCAGAAAACGTAAAGTGGATGTACAGAAAAACATCCCATTTTGTACTAAATTTGGTGGCCACCTAGTTATCGTCATGTATGAAGCACAGCCTGGAATGTGCGCAGGGTGTGGCTCGACGGGGCACGTTTGGGCCCATGTTTACAGCTGGGCATGGTCCACCTGCCAGCCGGAAATGCTGTTAGATCTGCAGCAATGTGCTCCATGCCGTTACCCTACATAGCGGGTGTCACTGGACTCACTCCGAGTCGCTGAGGTGGCGGAGGGCATTCCGATCGCACCGTGACCGACCTAAACGAGCCAGTATCGAATTACATTCCGAAATAAGATGCACCGTCTCTTGACGGGAACGTCATTGAACCTAGACAGGATATTGCAGCAGAAAATTCTGCAAGCTCACCGAAAAGCCGCTCCTCTAGAAAAAATAAGTAACGGAGGACTGCACATCTATCTGCTGAGTAAATTGTTCCACTGATCCCCGAGAAGGTCCAACAAGTGGTCTGGAAATTAAATGAAAGTTCAGAGGAATGTTCGAATCTCACTCAGGCTCAACCTGTTCACACACCAATGGTCGGGGGTGCCCCCATTCGAAAGGAAGCAACGCAAGACACAAATGCTGCTTCTCACAAAGGTACAGCAGAAATGCGCTGTACAACTGCGAATGAAATGTTCAGATCTCCGCCTGCGAAAAACTGGGCGGACGTGACCGCTGAAGGTGAGGAAATTAGAGAAACTTCTTCTACTTTGAGACCAGCATTGTCAGTGTCAGTCCACGAACTGCTACCTCACCCAGACTAAGTCACAGAAGGCAGATGTGTATCTGACACATATTGATAGCTTTCATACTGCCTGCTTGTAATGAAAGAGTTGAATTCATAAAACGTAATACATTATCAACCAGTCTCGAGCGTATAGGATTGCAGCTTCGAACATCAACAGCTTACGTAGTCCCGAAAATAACTAGCTTGAAAGACTTTCTGTATGCGGCATACATTGATATTATTCTGCTTCAAGAACTAACGGACACTGGAGTACACAGTATCTTTGGGTATAGCGATGTAATTAATGGTGGAACTAGGAGCGAACTGCGGACAGCGATACTCTCGAAAGAGGATGTAACAATCAATCACATTTGCAAACTCACAAGTAATAGAGGGATCGCGTGTACCTTCTGCAAGACCAGGATAAGCAGTATATATGCTCCATGTGGTAGCATCAAACGACGAAACCGAGGAGAGATTTTTGAATATAAAATTGTCCCTCTCTTCGGAGTTCATTATGATAATAGCGGGAGATTTTAACTGTGCCCTACTTCTCAAAGGCCAAGTCTCTAACTTTAAGTCGTCTGCTGAATATGAATATATAATTAAAGAGTTCTATTTAACTGACACGTGGGAGCACAAAAACGGTGTAGCGCCTGGGTTTACGTTCATTACTAACTGCTAAGCAAGTTGCTTGGATAGGATATGCGTATCGAATAACTTAGAAACTAATATCCCTCATACAGAAATGTGACCCAGCAGATTTACTGACCACGCTGCATTTATATGCACAATTGACATGGAAAAACAGGGCACAAACCGCAAAATGGTTCAAATGGCTCTGAGCACTATGGGACTCAACTGCTGAGGCCATAAGTCCCCTAGAACGTAGAACTACTTAAATCTAACTAACCTAAGGACATCACTCACATCCATGCCCGTGGCAGGATTCGAACCTGCGACCGTAGCGGTCGCGCGGTTCCAGACTGTAGCACCTAGAACCGTTCGGCCACTCTAGCCGGCGGCACAAACCGCGCTAGAAGTTACTGGAAGCTAAACGTTGCACACTTCGAGATGCCGAATGCCACGAGCGGTTCCATAAAACTAGGAAGGAATGCGAAAGTGAGTTCATATCCTACAATTCTCTGATCTGCTGGCTAAAATTCGCGAAACCACGACTAAGGACAATGTCGATCGACTATTCAAAGGGAAAAAGTTTCTGGTACAGGAATACAAACAAATTTCATTTCCAGTGTCTGCGGTAGCTGTACGGTCTGGACACTTCTGTCATTGGAAATTATTTTTTACTTTCATCATTGCAGCCGAGTCAGCAATCGTGATAATCTAACATGTAATAAACTATCAGCCTCGATTGCGGTAATGAAACCAACCTTTACCTGCGTTTCAGCCCAAATAACTGAGTCTTCTTGATTTCGAGAAGGCTTTCGACAGTGTGAGCGACCAGTACCTTCTCAAAACCATAATCGCCCCGGATCCTCCTCATTGTTTTGTCATCGAAAATCATTATTAATGGTCAGATGACCAAGCAACTTACGTTTACGAGTTCTGTGGTACAGAGTTGCCCTACGCCGATGGCCTTGTTTGTCATTGCCCATGGGTCCATGCTAGCCACTCTGTAGAAACAGCTCCGAGGGCTACACATACACGGCCAAAATATTGCAAATACGGCATACGCAGACGATGTGGGCCTCGCGATCACTAGTGTAAGTGACTTGGAGAAGACATTGTAGGTCGTCAGCAAATACGAACTTCCATCACCTGTGGAGCTAAGCAAAACTAAAACACGCACCATGAATGTAGGGCCTGGAATATCTCCGCAAAACATGGGAGACCTCAGTGTGGACACTCATACGCCAATTCTGGGTATCGACTACAGATCTAATATAAAGCATATTGCAGCTGCGAACTCTAGGAAATTCCTTGCCGACGTTCGAGTCACTGAAGACTTGAAAACGTGCAAAAGGCAGCATTTGCAAATATGTACATGGTTTCTAAGGTCAACTACGTGGCACAAGTTTTATCCATACCACGAAAAACAGCAACTAGAATTCTCTCCGCTCTTGGTCATTTTGCAACTCGTGGTAACCTATCAAAGTAAAGTTTGACACGATGACACTCTTAATCGAAAACGGGTAATTAAATGTCACCGACATTGGGAGAAGGTCAACAGCTTCATTCGTATGTTCCACATACAAGCTGTGGAAGAAGACCCAGACCAGCCTCTCGTCCCACTTACTAGACGAAATTATTCCCACTGCCTTGAATCCATCGGTAGATTTATGGCACGTCACCAAAGACTTTTATCACTTTTATATTTATTGGAAGTCAGTTATACTTGAACCTGAGTCCGCCTGCCGAATATGATAAAAGTAAAGAACATATACGTGACATTAATAGAAAACAAAACAGGGAATGTGTTTAAGAAAAATACCCGCACTATAACTGGAAGGTGTGAAAACTAGTTGGTACAGGACTATAAGCAGGAGAGTAGTAACCTAAGGGAAACTTCATGCAGTGTATCTGGGTGATTCGCCAACATGTGAGAATTTTGACGTAACAGACACCAAAGAACATAGATCTGTGTGCACTAGAGTGAAGGAAATCTGCCGAGTTATCAGACAAATATTAGCCAAGATAACACGAACAGAACCACCCCTCCCCCCCACCACCACCACCTGTTGGTGGGAGCTATGGGGAGCCCTTTAAACAGAGTCACAGGAAAGTCTTTTATGGAAGAATTCGTGGAGCAGCACTGAGCGGAACCACATGGAAGCGGAATGTGGTACCGAGCTCAGGATAGGCACTGCATGCAAAATCACTGTGTTAACAAAGGCTATTGAAATAGCCTACTAACGACAAATTTGCCGCGTGAGATTAGCCGAGCGGTCTGAGGCGCTGCAGTCAAGTACTGTGCGGCTGGTCTCGGCGGAGGTTCGAGACCTCCCTCGGGCATGGGTGTGTGTGTTTGTCCTTAGGATAATTTACGTTAAGTAGTGTGTAAGGTTAGGGACTGATGACAGCAGTGAAGTCCCATAAGATTTCACACACATTTGAACATTTTTGAACGACAGATTTCGCCGCACTTTTCCAACGGACACGTCCATCGTATGGCTGACATTGATTTCTGGGGTTATTTCATGCACTGTAAATTGTCTGTTAGCACTGACAACTCTAGCCAAACGCCGCTGCTCTCGGTCGTTAAGTGAAGGCTGTCAGCCACTGCGTTGTCCGCGGTGGGAGGTAATGCCTGTACGTAGTGTTCTCAGCAGACACTTGACACTGTTGATCGCCAAGTACTAAATTATCTAACGATTTTCGAAATACACTCCTGGAAATGGAAAAAAAAGAACACATTGACACCGGTGTGTCAGACCCACCATACTTGCTCCGGACACTGCGAGAGGGCTGTACAAGCAATGATCACACGCACGGCACAGCGGACACACCAGGAACCGCGGTGTTGGCCGTCGAATGGCGCTAGCTGCGCAGCATTTGTGCACCGCCGCCGTCAGTGTCAGCCAGTTTGCCGTGGCATACGGAGCTCCATCGCAGTCTTTAACACTGGTAGCATGCCGCGACAGCGCGGACGTGAACCGTATGTGCAGTTGACGGACTTTGACCGAGGGCGTATAGTGGGCATGCGGGAGGCCGGGTGGCCGTACCGCCGAATTGCTCAACACGTGGGGCGTGAGGTCTCTACAGTACATCGATGTTGTCGCCAGTGGTCGGCGGAAGGTGCACGTGCCCGTCGACCTGGGACCGGACCGCAGCGACGCACGGATGCACGCCAAGACCGTAGGATCCTACGCAGTGCCGTAGGGGACCGCACCGCCACTTCCCAGCAAATTAGGGACACTGTTGCTCCTGGGGTATCGGCGAGGACCATTCGCAACCGTCTCCATGAAGCTGGGCTACGGTCCCGCACACCGTTAGGCCGTCTTCCGCTCACGCCCCAACATCGTGCAGCCCGCCTCCAGTGGTGTCGCGACAGGCGTGAATGGAGGGACGAATGGAGACGTGTCGTCTTCAGCGATGAGAGTCGCTTCTGCCTTGGTGCCAATGATGGTCGTATGCGTGTTTGGCGCCGTGCAGGTGAGCGCCACAATCAGGACTGCATACGACCGAGGCACACAGGGCCAACACCCGGCATCATGGTGTGGGGAGCGATCTCCTACACTGGCCGTACACCACTGGTGATCGTCGAGGGGACACTGAATAGTGCACGGTACATCCAAACCGTCATCGAACCCATCGTTCTACCATTCCTAGACCGGCAAGGGAAACTTGCTGTTCCAACAGGACAATGCACGTCCGCATGTATCCCGTGCCACCCAACGTGCTCTAGAAGGTGTAAGTCAACTAGTCTGGCCAGCAAGATCTCCGGATCTGTCCCCCATTGAGCATGTTTGGGACTGGATGAAGCGTCGTCTCACGCGGTGTGCACGTCCAGCACGAACGCTGGTCCAACTGAGGCGCCAGGTGGAAATGGCATGGCAAGCCGTTCCACAGGACTACATCCAGCATCTCTACGATCGTCTCCATGGGAGAATAGCAGCCTGCATTGCTGCGAAAGGTGGATATACACTGTACTAGTGCCGACATTGTGCATGCTCTGTTGCCTGTGTCTATGTGCCTGTGGTTCTGTCAGTGTGATCATGTGATGTATCTGACCCCAGGAATGTGTCAATAAAGTTTCCCCTTCCTGGGACAATGAATTCACGGTGTTCTTATTTCAATTTCCAGGAGTGTAGAATGACCCATGCGTACAGCTCCAACTACCATTCCACGTTGAAAGTCTGTTAAGTCCCGTCGTGCAGCCATAATCACGTCCAAAACATTTCAGTCTGAATTACCTGAGTAGAAATGTCAGCCCCGCCGACGCACTACTCTTTCATATCTTGTGTACGCGGGACTACTGTCATCTGTATATTTCCATGTTGCTTTCACCTGACTTCCACAGTGTATTATAATGCAAGGTGTAGTAGACGCAAATAGAAAGACCCCTAAGCAATTTTTTGCCGAAAGGGTAAATCTTATGGATGAAGTAGAAAAATCTGCGCGCTACTTACCTTCAGTTATGGCTTCAAACAAACATGGGACGTACTTCAGTTCGAATGGTTACATCCGAATAAAAATAATTTGAAAGATGGAAATTTCTCTGTTCTACCACTCATCTGGAACACAACGCACAAATCGTCCAAAACAGAGTGAGTGACAGACATTTAATATCGGAATATCAACAAGAGCCGCAAACAATGATTTATTCGGTGATAAGTAAGAGCTTTCCTTGAATTAGCGGATATTAAAAATCGCAGTGGAATTTAATAGCTCTTGGAAAATATCATAAGAATTGAGACTCATGATAATTAGACTGCTTCAGCGCGAATACTCCAAAAATGATGTAGCACATTCACATGTTATCATTTTCAATTGTGCTTAATGTTTCATTCAGCTGTGTTTTAAGCAGTTCATTCCACCGCTTCACTGCGATGACGAATTACGGGGGATACTGAGACAACTTACGAACTAGTACTGTGGTAAATACGACTCCGTAAGTAATGCTCGTGCAAACATTCGAACTTTTTACTGCAGAAAGGCAACATGTCCACACTTCCTACTTTCACATTAGAGACCGGATAACATAGGTTTCCTGCAATTTATGTCATGACGCTTACTTCTCGTTTCTTGGCGCAGATATATACATATAATAATCAAGTATGACATAAGGGGCAGCGGGGCGGGGGGAGACTTTCAGGGTGTTAGACACATACAGCCCTTTAAGCAGTATACAGTATTTCAAATTATTTTTGAAGTTAGTTGTTTTAAAATAAAACTGGACGCATGAAACTCCTTTAGTGTGATTAACATTGTTTGTTACATATTTCTGAATAATATTTGACTTTTGCTTAGTTACCTTACTCAGTTATCTTCACATATATCACAAGATGTCGTTGTTGTTGGTCATGACGTGACTAAATTCCAAATCTGCTTCTTATCTTGACACCCACAGACCAAAGATTTCTTGATGTAATTCATTTTGTTGTCATATAGAGATAAGACGAAATGCAGATCTTATTTGCAGGAAGTTCCTAATGTTGTACAGTTTCTCTCAGCCTGATGGTGTACATCATCTAATTAGCAATAATCATGTTGTGTGCAACATCAGAAGGATTTCCAGTATAAAATTTCATCTCACGGTATTTTGAAATAGTAAGGATCATTTTCAGGTGTCGAGGAACGTCTTTACCACATGAATCTGTGCGTGTCAGTGGCTGTGCCCTGTCGTAATTAGTTAGGCTATGCTAGCGGTGAGATCATTGTGGAACTGTCACTGGTGAACTGCAACTGTTATACTCTCATGCCTGGTGCACCATCCAGGTCGTCGTAACATTATTCCTCGGCCATTCTCCTTTGGGCATGGGCGGCTCTGAAGCAACTACAGGGTGTTTCAAAAATGACCGGTATATTTGAAACGGCAATAAAAACTAAACGAGCAGCGATAGAAATACACCGTTTGTTGCAATATGCTTGGGACAACAGTACATTTTCAGGCAGACAAGCTTTCGAAATTACAGTAGTTACAATTTTCAAAAACAGATGGCGCTGCGGTCTGGGAAACTCTATAGTACGATATTTTCCACATATCCATCATGCGTAGCAATAATATGGCGTAGTCTCTGAATGAAATTACCCGAAACCTTTGACAACGTGTCTGGCGGAATGGCTTCACATGCAGATGAGATGTACTGCTTCAGCTGTTCAATTGTTTCTGGATTCTGGCGGTACACCTGGTCTTTCAAGTGTCCCCACAGAAAGAAGTCACAGGGGTTTATGTCTGGCGAATAGGGAGGCCAATCCACGCCGCCTCCTGTATGTTTCGGATAGCCCACAGCAATCACACGATCATCGAAATATTCATTCAGGAAATTAAAGACGTCGGCCGTGCGATGTGGCCGGGCACCATCTTGCATAAACCACGAGGTGTTCGCAGTGTCGTCTAAGGCAGTATGTACCGCCACAAATTCACGAAGAATGTCCAGATAGCGTGATGCAGTAATCGTTTCGGATCTGAATAATGGGCCAATGATTCCTTTGGAAGACATGGCGGCCCAGACCAGTACTTTTTGAGGATGCAGGGACGATGGGACTGCAACATGGGGCTTTTCGGTTCCCCATATGCGCCAGTTCTGTTTATTGACGAAGCCGTCCAGGTAAAAATAAGCTTCGTCAGTAAACCAAATGCTGCCCACATGCATGTCCCCATCATCAATCCTGTGCACTATATCGTTAGCGAATGTCTCTCGTGCAGCAATGGTAGCGGCGCTGAGGGGTTGCCGCGTTTGAATTTTGTATGGATAGGGGTGTAAACTCTGGCGCATGAGACGATACGTGGACGTTGGCGTCATTTGGACCGCAGCTGCAACACAGCGTACGGAAACCCGAGGCCGCTGTTGGATCACCTGCTGCACTAGCTGCGCGTTGCCCTCTGTGGTTGCCGTATGCGGTCGCCCTACCTTTCCAGCACGTTCATCCGTCACGTTCCCAGTCCGTTGAAATTTTTCAAACAGATCCTTTATTGTATCGTTTTTCGGTCCTTTGGTTACATTAAACCTCCGTTGAAAACTTCGTCTTGTTGCAACAACACTGTGTTCCAGGCGGTGGAATTCCAACACCAGAAAAATCCTCTGTTCTAAGGAATAAACCATGTTGTCTACAGCACACTTGCACGTTGTGAACAGCACACGCTTACAGCAGAAAGACGACTTACAGAATGGCGCACCCACAGACTGCGTTGTCTTCTATATCGTTCACATCACTTGCAGCGCCATCTGTTGTTGAAAATTGTAATTTCGAAAGTTTGTCCGCCTGAAAATGTACTGTTGTCCCAAGCATATTGCAACAAACGGTGTATTTCTATCGCTGCTCGTTTAGTTTTTATTGCCGTTTCAAATATACCGGTCATTTTTTAAACACCCTGTATGTTTTTCTGGCATAACGACAAGAGCAGGCACGATGATAAAGAAAGGAAAAGCAGAGAGGACTATGAGATGATGTAAGCCAAAAGCACGCTGACAAGGACGACACCACGACAGCAGCGGCCTCTACACGAAGAGAATATAAGCGCCGCGCCGCCGTGTAGTGGAGGAAGAGCAGTCATACAAACGCTACAGCAGTGACTTATCAACTAGGTAATTTGCTTACATTGAAATTGTATATAGGGAAGGACATTGATTATTAGAATGTCACCAGTTGCTTGCGATACACCTTTGTGAATACGCAAAGTTAATTATTGTAAATTTAACTCACTGCAATAAACTCCATTAATAAGATTAGCTAGAATCATTGTCTAGCGATCTGAGGAAACAGTTTCCTAGGCACCCTATACAGGGTTATTACAAATGATTGAAGCGATTTCACAGCTCTACAATAACTTTATTATTTGAGATATTTTCACAATGCATTGCACACACATACAAAAACTAAAAAAAAATTTTTTAGGCATTCACAAATGTTCGATATGTGCCCCTTTAGTGATCCGGCAGACATCAAGTCGATAATCAAGTTCCTCCCACACTCGGCGCAGCATGTCCCCATCAATGAGTTCGAAAGCATCGTTGATGCGAGCTCGCAGTTCTGGCACGTTTCTTGGTAGAGGAGGTTTAAACACTGAATCTTTCACATAACCCCACAGAAAGAAATCGCATGGGGTTAAGTCGGGAGAGCGTGGAGGCCATGACATGAATAGCTGATCATGATCTCCACCACGACCGATCCATCGGTTTTCCAATCTCCAGTTTAAGAAATGCCGAACATCATGATGGAAGTGCGGTGGAGCACCATCCTGTTGAAAGATGAAGTCGGCGCTATCGTTCTCCATTGTGGCATGAGCCAATTTTCCACCATGTCCAGATACGCGTGTCCTGTAACGTTTTTTTCGCAGAAGAAAAATGGGCCGTAAACTTTAAACCGTGATATTGCACAAAACACGTTAACTTTTGGTGAATTGCGAATTTGCTGCACGAATGCGTGAGGATTCTCTACCGCCCAGATTCGAACATATGTCTGTTCACTTCACCATTAAGAAAAAATCTTACTTCATCACTGAAAACAAGTTTCGCACTGAACGCATCCTCTTCCATGAGCTGTTGCAACCGCGCCGAAAATTCAAAGCGTTTGACTTTGTCATCGGGTGTCAGGGCTTGTAGCAATTGTAAACGGTATGGCTTCTGCTTTAGCCTTTTCCGTAAGATTTTCCAAACCGTCGGCTGTGGTACGTTTAGTTCCCTGCTTGCTTTATTCGTCGACATCCGCGGGCTACGCGTGAAACTTGCCCGCACGCGTTCAACCGTTCCTTCATTCACTGCAGGCCGACCCGCTGATTTCCCCTTACAGAGGCATCCAGAAGCTTTAAACTGCGCATATCATCGCCGAATGGAGTTAGCAGTTGGTGGATCTTTGTTGAACTTCGTCCTGACGTGTCGTTGCACTGTTATGACTGACTGATGTGAGTGCATTTCAAGCACGACATACACTTTCTCCGCTCCTGTCGCCATTTTGCCTCATTGCGCTCTCGAGCGCTCTGGCAGCAGAAACCCGAAGTGCGGCTTCAGCCGAACAAAACTTAATGAGTTTTTCTACGTATGTCAATGAATGGAGCTACAGTGAATTTATAAAATCGCTTCAATCATTTGTAATAGCCCTGTATTACACGAGTTGACGGGATGCTACATATGTAGTTCGAAATTCGTATGTAACGACAGTAATACTTCAGATACACAATGCAGTAACTAATGTGAAAGACAAAACTGGCTCACACTCGCAGATCGTTAAGTTACAGTTCATCCATTTTGCCACACGTGCCAAATTCGCGAATCCGTCGTCTAACAAGTAACTTTCAAATGCAGGATATTGCTTGATTGTTTATATAGCTACTGTTAAGGTATTAACGTGCGTGTAAACTATTTATCTTGCAAACGAAAGGTTTTATTATGCATTAGTTTTAGTAACTCACACCAGAGCGAACAATTGAGCCCAGCAGGCAATAATTAGTATTCACTTGCGTCGCATTTGGGCATTGTCGTTTCAGTCCACGTGGATCGCAGCAGTCAAAACGGTTTATCACTTTCTTTTCACAGCGTTCACGCCAACATTAAGTAGACGCCGCATTCGGAAAGTAAGTGTCCGGTAGTACTTGAGTTATGTGATATTCCGACTCGAGACCGACCCGCTATCGACTGCATACACGCAACATTCCGGCTGCACTCCCTCTCACTGTTCGACTCTCTCTTCACTATCGATATGGCTCTCGCTGTCAATGTTCGTCGGGCAGTTCTCCTTTACAACTCGTATTTATACGTAAAAGCAAATGGACTATCAGAACCAATTGTGTGATTGGATTGAAGATTTCCTAGATAACAGATCGCAGCATGTCATTCTCAATGGAGAGAAGTCTTCCGAAGTGAGGGTGATTTCAAGTGTGCCGCAGTGGAGTGTCGTAGGACCGTTGCTATTCACAATATACATAAATGACCTTGTGGGTAACATCGGAAGTTCACTGAGGCTTTTTGCGGATGATACTGTAGTATATCTAGAGGTCGTAACGATGGAAAATTGTACTGAAATGCAGGAGGATCTGCAACGAATTGGCGCATGGTGCAGGGAATGGCAATTGAATCTCAATGTAGACGAGTGTAATGTGCTGCGAATACACAGAAAGAAAGATCCCTTGTCATTTAGCTACAATATAGCAGGTCAGCAACTGGAAGCAGTTAATTCCATAAATTATCTCGGAGTACGCATTAGGAGTGATTTAAAATGGAATGATCATATAACCTTGATCGTCGGTAAAGCAGATGCCAGACTGAGATTCATTGGAAGAATCCTAAGGAAATGCAATCCGAAAACAAAGGAAGTAGGTTACAGTACGCTTGTTCACCCACTGCTTGAATACTGCTCAGCAGTGTAAGATCCATACCAGATAGGTTTGATAGAGGAGATAGAGAAGATCCAACGGAGAGCAGCGCGCTTCGTTACAGAATCATTTAGTAATCGCGAAAGAGTTACGGAGATGATAGATAAACTCCAGTGGAAGACTCTGCAGGATAGACGCTCAGTAGCTCGGTACGGGCTTTTGTTGATGTTTCGAGAACATACCTTCACCGAGGAGTCAAGCAGTACATTGCTCCCTCCTACGCGTATATCTCGTGAAGAGACCATGAGGATAAAATCAGAGAGATTATTGCCCACACAGAGGCATGCCGACAATCCTTCATTCCATGAACAATACGAGACTGGAATAGAAGAGAGAACCGATAGAGGTACTAAAGGTGCCCTCCGCCACACACCGTCAGGTGGCTTGCGGTGTATGGATGTAGATGTAGATGTAGATGTAGATGTAGATGTAGATGTACATATAGTAGTAGTCATTGTACTTAATTTTACTGATAAAGTCCTGTTGGTTGAACCTACTTGCTGTCATGCCTAATTGATTTGTTATTCGTTCTTGGGGACTGTATGCTCCTGGTTTCAAGTCATGCTCTTAATGCTATACACAGTTAATGTTTCTTATTAAGAATTGAACCTGTTAAAGTTTTTGTAAAATGGTCGTGAGCGTTGTTATTCTTTTAACAAAGTTTTTTTAAGTGTAATTATAATATTGTTGATAAGCCATGGAGTGTATTCCGTGAAACAACAAATGATGAAATACGTGCGTCCACCTCCCTTGTGTGCCGGCCGGAGTGGCCGTGCGGTTCTAGGCGCTAAGGTCTGGAACCGAGCGACCGCTACGGTCGCAGGTTCGAATCCTGCCTCGGGCATGGATGTGTGTGATGTCCTTAGGTTAGTTAGGTTTAATTAGTTCTAAGTTCTAGGCGACTGATGACCTCAGAAGTTAAGTCGCATAGTGCTCAGAACCATTGAATCATTTTGCCACTTTCCGTGTTTGTTTCCTTAAAATTATCCTAACTCTTGTTGCGAGGTATCAAGAACTAGCTTCGCAATTAAATCTGAATTTACTGGGAAATTTTCCATAGTGTCTTGACTACATATATCTATTTAAAAACAAATATCAGCTGATGTGCGTAACTTTTTGTCTTGCGCTGTTGGCAGATGTGAAAGCAAATCTGCATTCAGTGTCCTTCTGTGAGCCTGACTACAATTTCGTAGCTGTAATTCCACAGAAGTGGCGTCCAGCTATCTTTGTGGGAACCGTATTTTTCAGTTCAAAGATAACCAATAAAGGTTTGTAGGCTGTGAAAATCATAAATTTACGCTTTTAAATGTAATCACGAAGTTTTTGGACTGAAATTGTAATCGCCTCTTACCCGTTCTGATTGTAATTTCTTTGTGACACAGTCATAGTCTTTGAAGCTAATCCAGTTGGTCGTTGTAAACCATGATGTAGATGCAAGAGACCAGCGCCTGTGTCACAGACTTAAACAGTCACATAAATTATGAGCATTTCTCTGGAATCATATGTAAAACATTTGGCGTCAAGCAAACACTGTTTTATTTGTTACCTGAGCGTTGACATCCACATTTTGTGCAGAGATTCACTGATCGAAGTTGCATGAGGGAGAAACTTCCCACAATAATCTATTTCTTCTAATAGAGAATGTAATACCTTGAGTTCTTCGGTAGCCGGAAGTTTTTCAATGCTGCCAAGATGTTGCAACGTCAATTTTTGTCGTGTGCAAACATTATGTGTCCTAGGTATTACACTTTGTGTAGAAAGAAAATTCACTTGTTTTTGTAGCACTTCTAATTCCCGCTTGAGGAAGACTGAAAGAGACTGATAGTTCAGTAGGGGTTTATATGGATTTGTGACTGAGAGCGTTACATTGTCGAGGTAGTTTATAATATTCACAGTTTTCCGAGTTAATTGCTCTAAATACCTGTGCAACACCTCAGTGTGTTGGCTATTCCAAAATGGTAGCTTTGAACGGAGAAGACGTTACACAGAGCCTGAAATTCTTTGTTGAAGATATCGATAACATCCATAAAAAAATAGGAGAAAGCATTGAATATAATAAGCCAGTAGCTTCTGAGAAACGGCCCTGCAGAATCGATATGTAGACGTGACCAGGGTTCTGATGGCTGAGATCATGGAAAATATAGTCGAGGTGCAGCTGATCGTAATTTTGTCATGAGTAAAAAAATCACTTAAGTGTCCTTGACATTATTTTCCCAGTACCATTGCTCTTTTGCAATGCACTGGGTACGAACTATACCCTAGTGATATTCATGTAGCATCTGTAGTACATTAGGTTTAAATCTCACAGGTATAAGGACTCCTCGTAGAGACCAAATGGAATATTTGTCAGATAAACCTTTTGTGTCTTCGTACAAAAGGATTTGCAGATATGCTTCAAGATCCCGTTTGGTAACGTACATTACACTAGCTAATTGTCACCCAACATCTTCCGGCTTGGGAACTCGATATGAGGCTTTTAGAATTAACCGTAGCTCTGAAAGCTCTGCAAATGTGTAGAGAAACCATCGGTTTCTGTACAGCCATGATCAGCGTTCCCCATGACTGTGTCTTCCATAACCTCATTCTATTCCAGAAAGTCGAGTTCGAGCCTTATTTTATCTTTTAATGTAAAAGGAATTTGTGCTTTGCAAATATTTCGACACCATTTGTGAATTCAATTTAATGTGTGGCTCGTAATCTTTCATACTACTTTTTGCTTCAGAAAAGAGTATCGTCATATTTTTGTAACATTTGTTTCAACATTCCATTTAGAAGGTCAATTTTAACTTTATACTTACATTTGTAATATGTGAACCCGAAAGCTGTGAAGAGACCCAGTCCTATTAAATTAGTTCCTTTATTTGAATTTTCAAAAGCCATTGAAGTCTGTTTCGCAAATTGTTCACGAGAAATAACTACTGATAATTATCCCTTTTTCTGAAATATTCTGATTGCTGTAGCTGAACACCAAACTTATGCCCCTTTAACTCTCGCTGTTCCGAAATTCTGAGACAGGGTTGTAAGTTTGAAAACTGTTCAGTATTTCGTTAGTTTGAAGACTTAAAGAAAATATAGTAGTCCTCTAACGCTGCATCTGAGAAAATTTTCCAATTTGGTCATTTTCGTTGCATACCGTTTGGTACGCAGCTCGTGATCTCGCGGTAGCGTTCTCGCTTCCCGAGCACGGGGTGCCGGATTCGATTCCCGGTGGGGTCAGGGATTTTTCCTGCCTCGAGATGACTGGGTGTTGTCGTGTCGTCTTCATCATCGTCATTCATCGCCATTACGGTCGGAGGAAGGCAATGGCAAACCACCTGCACTATGGCCTTGCCTAGTAAGGCGGCGCAGGTCTCCCGCGTCGCTACCCTACGCTCTGTAAAGAAGTATGGGACTCATCATCACTTTTTATTATTAACCACTGCAGAATGCTTAGGTGTCTGCTTATTTTGTTGGTTGAGAATTGTTTTGCACTCTTCCACCCTATATTCGGACTTCTTACTGTCATTACGACGCGCGTTCTGATGGAAACAGCAATCTCTCTTGTGGTTTATGCCACAGCATGAGTAGGATTGTAACTGACCGTTTCAGTCGAGTTGCGTGCGTGCCCTTTTTCTTCCAATTCTGTCTGTGCCTGTCACCAGACTTGTAGTAAATATGCCAAAGTCCTTAAACTGCACTGCTTTGCGGATGCATACATTTCTCTGTGTGTCCAAAGTTTGCAGACAGACAGTCAGTCGTTTATTATTTTTTTATCATGGGACTTCATGATAAGCACATCTTGTGAGTCGACATCAGATTTCTTACGTCGATCATTTACATACCCCCTTCACTTCCTGTAACTGAGTATTCCTTATGGCTTTGATGTGACTTCTAGAAACATCTATGCCTGACAGGAGCAAGATGAACGTTTGACATAAAATTTTTTCCCGAGAATGTCTTTAAATGTCCGAATAGAAGAAAGTAAAAGTTTACCAAAGTGACCATTCCTGAAGGCGTTCACATACAGTGGGGTCCACTTATGCTAGTAAAGTATTCTCGCTCCAAACGTTGCATATAGTTGTTCCAACAGTCAACTTCCGTTTTGTATACCGTAAAGGGTGCCGGCAGAAACTGCAGTAGTTTTCCTTTATCTTCTCCTTGCCTTCTTCAATTATTGCAAGTGAGCCACCATGAATGAGTTCCCAGGTTGCTGGGGGTTTTTGTAATAATTGAAGTATGGGCTGTTGAACAATGAGATCCGGTTGAGTTGCCTCAAAAGTATGCTGAGCACTGGGATACTTTGAAATACTTACACCTTCCAATAACTCCGCCGCCAGTTAAGTCGCCGCGTTTCCTACAGCCTCCACCGTGCCACGTGGGAGCTGCCACGGAAGATTCTACATCTGCATTTACATATATACTCCACTAGCCACCAAGCGGTGTGTGGCGGAGGTCACAATTCGCGCCAAAGTCGTACATTTCCCCGTCTGTTCCAGTTGCCGATTGCGCGAGGGAAAAACTAGTCTGAACGCCTCTGTACAAGCTCTATTTCCTTTATCTTTTAATGGTGATCACTGCGCTATCTGATGGTAATAATATATGCTCTACATCCTCGGCCATGATCGGATTTCGCAATTTAGTGAGCAGCCCCTTCCGCCTAGAGCGACGTCTATCTGCAAGTGTGTCCCACTTCAAACTTTCTATGAGATTTCTAACGCTTTCGCGATGGCTAAATGTAACAGTCACGAATCTTGCCGCTCTTCTTTACACCCTCCCAATCTCTTGAATCAGACCCAACTGGTAAGGGTCCCATACAGACGAACAATAAGACTGGATGAACTAACGTATTGTTCCTTTGATGAAGGACTGCATCGCTTCAGGATTCTACCAATAAACTGCAATCTAGAGTTCGCTTTGCCCGTTACTTGTGTAATCTGATCATTCCATATGAGATCATTTCGAATAGTCACACCCAGATACCTGACAGATGTTACCGCTTCCAAAGACGGGGCATTTATTTTGTACTCGTACATTAATCGGGGTTTTAGACTTGTAACACGCAGTAGATTACACGTGCTAATACTGAGAGATAACTGTCAGTCATTACACCACGCACAAATTTCCTGCAAGTCGTCATTGATTTGTTCACAACTTTTGTGTGATACTACTTTCCTGTAGCCTACAGCATCATCGGCAAACAGTCTAATGCCGCTGTCAATACCATCAACCAGATCATTTATGGAAATCGTGAAAAGCAATGGACCTATTACAATGCTCTGGGGCACACCTGAAGTTACGCTTGTATCTGTTGAAGTCACCCCGTTCAGGACGACATACTGCTCCCTGTCTGTTAGAAAACTATCTATCCAACCGCATATGTCATCGGATAGGCCGTAAGCGCGCACTTTTTGGAGCAGGTGACAGTGCGCAACTGAGTCGAACGCCTTTCGAAAGTCGAGAAATATGGCATCAACCTGGGAGCCGGTATCTAGAGCCTGTTGTATATCACGCGCAAAGTGGGCCAGCTGTGTCTCGCATGATCGCTGTTTCGTAAAACCGTGCTGGTTTCTGCAGATGAGCTTCTCAGAGTCTAGAAAGGTCATTATGTCAGAACACAAAATATGTTCCATGAGTCTACAACAAATCGATGTCAGTGAAATTGGCCGGTGCATCCGATTTTCTATCCTTTTTATAGATTGCTATGGCCTGGGCCTTCTTCCAGTCCCGTGGAACTTTCTGCTGTTACAATGATCTTTGGTAAATGATGGATGAAAATAGTGCTATATTTGATGCATAGTCTAAATCTTACGGGGATACCGTCTGGGCCACGTGCCTTTCTGGCGTCTAAGGATCTTAACAGTTTTACAATCCCAGATACACTATGTCAGCCATCCTTGCGTTTGTTCTATAATTGAGAGGGGGACTCGTGCTGCAGTCCTTTAGCGTAAACGAGTTTATTAAAGCTAGGTTTAGAATTTCGGCCTTCCGTTTATCATCATCAGTTACATACCCGTACTGTCGCTGCCAATGAGATGCAAGCATTCCATCTCTGGAGCTCCGGCAGAAGGTGTACTTAGTTCGAACATTCATGCAGTGACCCCTTTACAGACTTACATATTGGTCATTGTACTGAAGAATGACAAATTTATAAATCTTTCGTATCTGTATTTGTACATTCAGATCTACAGTTACCGCCTGCATCTACAAATACAGCAGCAAAATTATGTATCATTTTTACTGTTTGATATTAGGTGTAGAATAAATTAGTATCTCAATTATATGTTCGCGAACGGCATCTGCTTCTCGCTCCTGCATCCACTAAAAAACCACAGAGCGTGCTAAGGAAGACGTAACAAGGACAGTTTACAATATTCTCAAAAATCGTCCAGGATAGGAAGCGGATTAGCAATCCTAGAACCTGTAACGAACATGAAAATTTAAGCCAAACACATCTGCCACAAAAATCAGTGAATCGAAATATGCACTCAGAGGGAAAATTACTAATAAAAATTGTACGCTTAATTTCGTAATCGGTTTCTTGAACTGCTTCTTTTTGCTCGTACCTATTTTCATTTTTAATACTGTGGGTACGTACTGCTTCCTTGTCAGAGTTGAGATATGACGAATATATCATTAACCTTGACTTTACTTATTACTAGTGCCGGTTTCTGTTGAAAATTACCCTTACAAACAATTTCCAGTTTGCCTCACCGCTTGTGTTGGAACGGTTTAACTGAACGTTGCTATTAACTGAGCCCAGACTTCGACGGTAACTGAAACCTTAATTCCTACTATGAGTAGTAAAATTGGTGGCAGATTATACACTAGTACGTAGTACCAAATTATACAATTGCATGGCGGCGTGCATCTAGAATAGGAAAGTAGCAGTACAATAAGAAATAACCAATACATTCATGAAGAGGACGTAACAAAACTTGAATTAACTTTGGTAACTGTTTGATACGTTCCACTTGTTGACCTATACCTAATACTATGAAATCTGAATAACTTTTCTGTCTGTTGGCCGTCAATGATGTAGTCACTATGACTGAAAGTAACCATGCTGACACTCATAACGATCCTATTACTCCATAAATACAACATTGTCATCTCAGTGAAAATGAATAAGAAATAGAAGATCTGTGGGATGCAAAGCGGACTCTGCCGAAGAAATAACATGGGCTGGGAGTAAACTGACTCAGTCGGCAAGACTCAGCGGAGCAGCGCCTCTGAGGAAGTCCAGCGCAGTCCTGGACGAAACGTAAGGAGCAGAAAAGTTCTTGGACCACGACCTCACATCCCGGAAAGTATATCAACAGCCATGTCAACCGGTCGTGAAAGCCTTCATTCTGCAATGGGAGTAAACTGCTTAGAGACAAAATATTGAGAAGTAGGAGCACTGAGAATTTCGAGACAATTAACATAAAGATTGGCGATCACAAAGTAGATGAAGTTAAGTAATTCTGCGACCCTGGAAGCGAAATAGCCAATGTATATAGAAAGCCGACTAGCAGACGCGAAGAAGGCTTTCCTGACAAATGGAAGTCTACTGATGTCAAAGTGAGTCCTTAGTTTAAGGACGAAATTTTTAAGAATACATGTCTGGAACACAGTACTATATGGTAGTGAATCATGGATAGTGAGAATGTTGAGAAAGTCGAAAACTGGTTGCACTGATTAGATAATCAATAAGGAGGTTCTCTGCAGAATAGTCGAAGATAAGTGCGTATGGAAAATACAGTCAAGAAGAAAGGACACGATGACTGGTCGCTTTTTAAAATTTGTGATAATAATATCCATGGTACTAGGGGGATTTATGTAGTGTAGAAACTGTATTGGAAATCAGAGATAGGAATATATCCAACAAATAACTGAGTATGTAGGATGCAAGTGTTTGTTTCACTTGAAGAGGTGGGTACAGAAAAGGCGGGCTGCACCAGCCCAGTCAGAACACTGATGGCACTGTAAAAAAGGTGATGTCAGAATGAAATATATAGTAGCTAGAGGAATGAAGACCAAGTTCTCTGCAGCGTTTGTAGGGATAAGAAAATAGCATCTGATTCCTGATCAAATCAATGAAGATGTATATAGGCTTTTAGGAAGTACCTGTATCAGTTTTAGTATCGATCGTTCGCCCTGCGGTCGTAAGAGATTGGCTTACTTTATTTTCCTTGTTCCGTCGTACGTTCTATAGGAGCTAATACATTCTCGTGACTATTACGTGTTGTAGTAGGCAACGGGATTCTCTAACCATATCCTAAAAACACGTTCAACAGGAAAAATCTTACCGCATCAGGTGGATAGGCAATACATGTTTCACTCTCGCTGATAAAGTGTATAAAATTTTATATAGCCATTTCTTGGAATTAATCCACTGCAATTCACCTTAGTCTTCCAAAGAAGGGCAAGTAAGCCCATTTGGTGACCTATTCAAAGTAACTATCCCAGGAACGAATTATTTATTCTCACGTGATTGCTTTGGTAGTTCAGTTTTCGAAACCCCGCGTCTTAATCTGATTTATTCTTGCGTTTTCGTCGGTGTCTACAGTAGAGCTCCGTAGCGAGTATCGACAGTCCTTTGTATGTCTGCATAGTGCTCCACGATCTTTAGTATGGATAGGGACTGGGATGGCTAATTGCGGATGCGAGCCAAGTTAGTGATACTTTGGTCTCAGCCCCAGGGTGTGACGGCTTCAGTTACACAGCTTGAAGTTGCAGTGGATAGGGTTTACCGCTGTGGCCCGGCCATGGGGCTCCAACGGAGGTCCAATGCTTCTGAGTCAGCGGATCGGTCCGCACCTGTGGCCAGCCCAGTGACTGCTCACACTGAGGTTGAGGTTGATCGAGTGGGAGGTCGCCTCGGAGCGTGGCAGGTGGCGAAACACTTGTCCTACTTCATCATAGGAAACCTCTCTGAACCTGAAGATCTTGGCAATCGCAGAGGAGAATCGAGGGGGAGGGGGAGGGGCAGAGGGAGAATATTGGTCGCTGCGAACTCCAATGTTAGGCACGTTGTGGGGTCCCTTAGGAACATGGCTGCCAAGGAGATGAAGAAAGCCAATGTGCACCTCGTGTGCACACTGGGTGGAGTCTTTCCAGAAATGGAATGGGTCCTTCCTAATGATATGAAGAGGACAAGGCGCAGCCAACTGTAGACGGTGGCTCACGTCAGTGCCAATGAAGTGTGTCACAGGAATGTAAGAGATTCTTTCTGATTTCGAGCGGCTATCAGAGGTGGTAAAGGCTGCCAGTTTAGCTTGCAAGATGAAAGAAGAGTTCACCATTTCCAGCATAGTCGGAAGGACCTCAGATACATAGCCGAGTGGAGGATCTGCGTCAGAGATTCAGACGGTTCTGCGACTGTGTAGGCTGTAGATTCCTCTACTCGGGCCATGGGGTGGTTGGGTTTCGGGTTCCGCTAAACAGACAGGGAATGCACTAAACGGAGTAGGTGGCTACACGGTCAGCAGGGTCTATGTGGCGTGAACTGGGCGGTTCTTTAGATGATGGTTTCTCAGGGAAAAACAAAAAGAGTTTCACTTCCGAAGGGTGCAGGTCGAAAATGGGAAGAACATAGATACGGGAAGCATCGGTATAACAATTGCTAATTGATGTAGCTGTGTTGGGAAAGTGCCAGAGCTCCAAGAACTAATATAAGCCACTGAAATTTGGCTAAATCCGCAGATAGGTTGAGAGGAAATTTTTGTGAAAGACATAAGGGTGTTTATAAAGGGGAGGCTAAGCAGTTGATGGTGGCGTGTTTGTTGCTGTTACAAGTAGTTTATCTTGTCGTGAAATTGAAGTAGATGGTTCCTGTGGGTTACAGTGGTTAGAGGTCATTCTTGGAAACCGGAATAAAATGATAATTGGATCCTTTTACCTACCTCCCATGTCATAAATCATATAGAGTTGCTGAAATGTTCAGAGAAAACTTTAGACTAATTTGAAATAACTATCCTATTGACATAATTATAGCTGGTGGAGACTTCCGTTTACCCTCGATATGAGGGCAAAAATACACTCTCAAATCTGGAGGTACGCATAAAACATCATCCGAAATGTACTAAACGCATTGTCTGAAAATTATTTCGAGCAGTTAGGTCATGAGCCCACTCGAATCTTAAAGGATTGCGACAACACACTTGACCCCTCAGCAACAAATAATCCTGAGCTACTAACGAGCATCAAAACGGGTACACGGATTAGTGAACAAAGGGTTGTCGTAGCGATATTGAAAATTGTAACTCGAAAATCTTTCGGAATAAATGAAAAATATAGATATTCACAAATGCATACAAAAGTTCACTTGACTCCTTGCTCAGAGACTATCTAAACTGATTCCAAATAATGTAAGCGTGGCTCGAATTCAAAGAAGGACTATGGACAGCAACTGAGAAATTTATACCAAATAAATTAACAAACGACGGAGCTGATCAACCTGGCACACAAAATAGGTCAGAACACAGTTGCAGAAACAACAATAAAAGCGTGCCATATTCAAACGATCACAAGATTAGGATAGGTTATCTTCTACTGAAGTTAAAAATTTAACGCGGACTTCAATCCGAGAGCTTATAATAATTTCCAAAATGAAACATTTCGCGAAACCTGACAGAATATCCACAGATTCTGGTCGCATCTAAAATATGTTACCGGCAAGACACAGCCAATACCTTCTCTGCGCGATAGCATTGGAAATACTACCGATGACAGTGGTGCCAAAGCAAAGTTACTAAACACACCCTTCGAAAATTCTTTCACCAAAGAAGACGAAGTAAATCTTCCTGATTAGAATCAAGAACAGCTGCCAACATGAATAACTTAGAAGTAAATCCCCTCAGAATAGTGAAGCAGTTTAAATCAATAAAAGCTTGTCTTCCGATCCAGACTGTAACCAATTACGTTCCTTTCAGATGATGATGATGATTATTAGTGTTTTGGGGCGCACATCCTTTCAGAGTATGCTCCATGTATAACAATTATACACAACCGCTCGCTCGACGAATGATCCACATGGAAAAACTGGAAAGTTGCTCAGTCACACCAATATTCAAGAAAGGCTGTAGGAGTAATTCACTAAATTGAAGGCCCAAATCATTAACGTCGATATGCGCAGGATTTTGGAACATATGTTGTGTTCGAACATTATGAATTACCTAGAAGAGAACGATCTATTGACAGACAGTCTACACGGATTTCTGGTGGAACACAACCAGCTATTTACTCACACGAAGTGTTGAGTGCTATTGACACGTGATTTCAAATTGATCTCGTATTTCTAGATTTACAGAAAGTTTTTAAAACTGTACCTCACAAGCGGCTTGTAGTCAAATTGCTTGCTTATGGAATATCGTCTCAGTTATGTGACTGGATTAGGGATTTCCTCTCAAAGTGGTCTCAGCTCCGACTAAAACAGAAGTGATTTATGTCGTTCCCCAAGGTAGGGTTACAGGCCCTAAGTTGTTCCTTATCATATAACCAGTTTAGGAAACCATCTAACTAGCCGTCTTAGATTGTTTGCGGATGAGCTGTCGTCTATCGTCTTGTAAAGTCATCAGACGATCAAAACCAAGTGCTGAACAATTTGGAAAAAAAATATCTGTATGGTGTGAAAATTGGCAGTTGAGCATAAACAGTGAAAAGTGTGAGGTCAGCTACATGAGTGCTAAAAGGAATCTGTTAAACTTCAGTTACACGATAAATCATTCAAATCTAAAGGTCCTAAAATAACTGAGTACCTAGGCATTACAAGTTAAATTGGAAAGAACACGTAGAAGACGTTGTGGAGAATGGGAACCAAAGACTGCGCTTTATTGGCAAAACACATACAAAATGCTACAGATCTAAGAAAGGGACTGCCTATACCATTCATGTCCTTCCCTTTCGGAGTACTACTGCGCGGTGTGAGATCATTTCCCGACAATTCACATAGTGCATCGACGAATTTCAAAGAAGAGCAGAAAATTTTGTGTTATCGAGAAGTAGGGGTGAGAGTGTCACTGGCATCATACAGTATTTGGGGTGTACATCGTTAAAAACAAAGGCGATTTTCGTTGCGGCGGACTCTCCTCATGAAATTTCAGTCACCAACATTCTTCTCAGAAAGCGAAGATGCCTTGTTGACGTCAGCTTAAATAGGGATAAGCGATTGTCATAATAAAATATGGGAAATCAGAGCTCGCACGGAGACATAGGTGTGTTCGGTTTTTCCGCGCTGTTCCACATTGGAATATTAGAGAATTGTGGTGAAGGTGGTTCGATGAAAGGCTCTGCCACGCACTTCAGTGTGATTTTCAGTGTATCCATGTAGATATGGATGTAGATGAAGGAGATTTCTGTGAGGTATGATTAAGATTACCTTCAGCAGTAAACTGGAGGTCGGACGTAAGTGTGCATCCGCAGTGAATCGTCCATTGAGGCGTATTAGTTATATAAATGCGTGGCCACTGTTCTTTTGGGTATGTCCAGAAGAACAGGCACAACTGTTCACATAAATGCTCATCACTGTCTTATTCTCAAACACACTGAATTATCTCCTGGATATCCCGCACTCACTTAATATGCATTTCTCACAAGTGTTTGGTAAATAAAACATATTAGTAGGTATCTCTATCATCTTATGTGTCAGTCTGGGAATCGAATTTTTGAACACCCTCTATCGTCTATATCTTCTTCTCTTCACAGAGTAAGCTTTTTAAGTGCAGGGGCATTTTACTGTATTATGTGGGTGTCAAGGGTTCTGTGGTCAGATATTCGGAAGTTATTCATTTCTTTATTTGCTAGCTGTGCCATATCATCGACTGGAATTGGGCCTAACAGAATAGATGTATCCAAGGGACATCTACTATTCAAGGTACTGTAAGCGTCTTGCATCAATTCTTTCCACTCCGAACGAGTTGGAAGCTCACAAGAATGTGGACAAGGAAATAGGAGATGAGAGTGTGTGCAGAAGACTGGAACAAGGTATATTACATTTATTTGCTGTATTCCTGTATCAAAATTATTACTATAGCCCTCATACTTCTCGGAAAATCCCTACACCAACTCCATTCGCTTCGTCCTACGTCATGTTACTAATGACACTGAAAGGCCAAGGTGAAGATCAGGAAGCACCATTGAGTCTTAAATTTGTGATCGACGTGGAAATAAACCTGTGGTTAAGTGAGTTTGGGTACTGATATAACAATTAAGTAACGAATTAGGAACCTTACCTGTTACATATATGTTACTAACGTCTGACCAAATTTAGTGTGTTTAGTCACCATTGGCCAATGACCTTATTGTCGACAGGACGTGAAACACTAATTCCCTCCTCCTGCCCCTTCTGAATAAGAATAAAACCTGTATACCTCATACGTTATCCACCGTCCCCTTTCAATACCATCATCGTCGCTAGAGTTGAAGTAATGTTAGGTACTCAATCTTCGTAAGTCAGATCTTCCAGGTTAATGTTTATTGTGGAGTTTTTTCAAGATTTTTAAATATTAACGATAGGACGCAATATTTGTCAATCGAACGAATGTTTAATGGGACATCATAAACGTAAAGCTGCTTACAGTACGCTCTGACCTTTCGAGCAGTGTCGTAGGTTCAGTGGTATTGGTACAACTGTGTCTTTACTGTGCGTTCTGTCTTTCTCCCAAAGATAAGCACGCTGTGTGCACAGTAACTCTCTGCAGCGCGAAATCCTGTAGCGCAGGAACAGTGTGGGCCGACAGGTTTACTAAGATCGATTACGGTCAGCGGGTCGACATACCGCTGGCTGCCCACAGACCGTGTTTACGCCTATTAAATTATGCGCCTCTCCGCGCGTCGCCAGCGATGCGTTTCCAGCGTTCAGTCCGGTGCCAATACTGCGACGCGAGAGCAAGTCCGTGAAACTCTCCAATTACATTTTATGTGTCTGCCATTTGTTTATCGACATTAAAAAAGAGAGCAATAGTGCTAAATTCATTCTGATCGCATCGCTGGCATGTGAAACTTTATGGGTCGTAACAGCAAACTATTAATTCAGTCAGGTCATAGTTTTACCACACCCGTCCAGCTCAGGGACCGACCAGATTTGTCACTCGCGGCTTTCTCTCAGAGGCAGCAATGAACAGTTGCTGTATTTACAACACCAGAGAGAGCAGTATTTCTCACTACAAAATTGAAAATGCCCAATTAGGTACAATATATTTCCGTTCGGAAACTTTGCTCTTCGGTGGCTTCTTGATCTCCAGGGTTGCGTAGGTCGCAAATCTTCACATATGTAATAAATATTAAGTGAACAGTGAAGTCTTTTCTGCAACAACTAATCGACTAATACGGTATACCGCTACGCCCCATCTGATACATATACACTGCGCAATACAATTAAAGGGTCACTTTTCGAAATCCTTATTTGTCTCCCTTTGCGAAGCAGAAGTTTGAAATTTGGCTCAAAGGTGCCTACTATCTTCCCCTGTAATGGTGCAAAAGCGTGTTACATACCCGATGTCTCTCCTATGGGTCATCAGGCACATTTTCTCCGGTGTTTCCGGGGATATTTGTAATTTCGTTTTTGCAAATGTAACTGGAATCAATACAGACAAGTTCTTCTCATCGCGTCACACATCCGACTCCAGACGTCAACGAGAAGCGTCGGTGTGTCTCCCTTTACAAACGAAATGACTCTAAAATCATAATTTTACTTGCCCAAAGGATAGAACGGTCCCCAATTATTTTAGTACGATATTCGTTTTATCGACATGTATTAACAGAAACGGTAATAACGAAGATTAGATACTACTCCTGCAGCGACTGCTTTGCGGTCCCCGTTAACACTCATCGGTAAAACGAATATCACACTAGACTAATCCGGGACCGGTCTGTCCGATGTGAACGTAAAATTCTACTAAATCATTTTTCCTTGCAACGAGAAACAAACGGACGCTTTCCATCGACGTGGGCATCGCATTAAAGACGTGATGAGCAGCGTTTGTTTTGGGTTGACTAGTGTTGTTGTTGTTGTTATTGTTGTTGTAATTTTCAGTCCAGAGACTGGTTTAATGAAGCGCTCCATGGTACTCTACCCTGTGCAAGATTCTTCGTCTTCGAGTAACTACTGCTATCTACATACTTCTGCATCTGCTTATTTTTTTCATCTCTTGGTCTCCCTCTACGATTTTTACCCTCCACGCATCCATGGAATACTAAATTGTTAATCCCTTGATACCTCAGAACGTGTCTTACCAGCCGATCTTTTCTTTTAAAAAAGTTTTACCACAAGTTTCTCTTTTTCCCAGTTCTATTCAGTACCTTATCATTAGTTAAGTGATCTAATCTGCAGCATTCTTCTGTAGTACCACATTTAGATAGCTTCTATTCTAGTCTAAACTAGTTTCCTCCATATTCCACTTCCATACATGGCTACACTCCATAAAGAAACTTTCAGGAAAGTCTTACTGACAATTTATACTCGATATTAACAAATTTGTCTTCTTGCGAAGCTCTTTCCTTGCCATAGCCAATCTACTTTCTGTATCCTCCCTACTTCGGCAGTCATCAATCATTTTGCTCCCCAAATAACAAAAATCATCTATTATTTTAAGTGTCACCTGATTTAATTGGACTACATTCCAATATCCTCGTATTGCTTTTGTTGATGTTCATCTTATATCCTCCTTTCAATACGCTGTCCAGTCCGTTCAGCTGCTCTTCAAGGTCCCTAGCTGTCTCTGACAGAATTAACATTTCGTCTGCAAACCTCAAAGTTTTTTTTTTGTTTCCTTCAATCTTGCTCAGTATACAGATAGAATAACATCATAGATAACCTACAACCCGTCTCTCTCCCTTCTCAACGACTGTTTCCCTTTCGTGCCCCTCTATTGTCATAACTGCCATCTAACTTCTGTACAAATTGTAAACAGTCTTTTGCTCCCTGTATTTGACCCGTGCCACCTTGAGAATGTGAAATAGTGTATGCCACTCAACATTGTCAAAAGATTTCTTCAAATCTACAAACGCTGGTTCTGCTTCACGCTGCAAACGAAACTGCAAGTAACGGAGAAGGATATTATCTTTATTTACTGGAAACTATGGAACAATCGAACTCAAGGAAAACGCACGTCTATTCAATCGATATAATGATAGCATTAAGAGACACTTTAATATAGAGAATATATTTTGTCAGTCGAAGAGAATCTTGTGTGAAATATAAAATATTGATTTTAATGTTGCAGTGTAATTGTAACCACACTGTCAGTATTTGCTTACTAGTTATTTAGCTACTATATTAATACAGCTATGAATCACATATTTCCTTAAAATCCATTACGTATATATTTGGGTGTATTAATTCGCCTGAGAAACTTATAAAACAAAAAATAATAAAACTTCTATGATAGTAGTGTGTTTATTATTCTCAGCGTTTGAAAACAACTGTTATTTTGTACCTTAGAAATGAAAGACACGAAGATATGCGAAGAGTGCCTTTCGTACGTTATAAAGTGTTGGCAAAATAACACTGGCTGATAATATTTCATGCATCTTAAGACACTGAACCCAGTTAACATTGTCCGATACACATTGATAGGTTAGGCCTTCTGAAGGTAAATGAAAAATTTTGTCTGTCAGTTTTATTTTCTCCGACATGTACAACAGTAAACGACATTACTTCATCAAAGATGATTCTGCAGTCAACGGGATCATTAATATTGAAGGTAAACTGTTGTAGTATGAAGCTTTCCGACAAACTGAAACTTTGTGCCTCAGCAGGACTAATTTAAGAAGTTACTTCTTGAGGACACAGGTATTACCGAACATTCCGGCACGTATCTCAGGTCGATGTTTCGGGATGTTACAAGACTTCTAATTCGGAGAGAAGGATTCATTTGGTAAAAAAAAAAAAAAAAAAAAGTGTCCGAAAGCAAAAAAAGTCAGTGTATAGTATATTAAATTTTACATAGAGTTTCTCGTTCAACAAATTCGATCTGAGATGGGATAAATGGCATAAAAATGTTTTTTTAAGTAAGTAAAAAGAAGCTCATATCAAAAAATGTTAACTGACAAAGATGTGAGCCTTAAAAAGACCAGTGGATTGCTTTGTTATAAGTATCGATTCCTTCCTAACGTTACGAGCGATATAGAAAAAAACAGCTAAAAATCGGGTTCACTATGTCCTGTTAACATTCACGTTCCCATTCATTCTATTTACTGGAAGTATAGCCGGGGGTAAGTCAAAAATTAAAAATTACAATTTTTTTCGAAACATATCGATTTTTCTTTAAAAGACGTGCTGTAGATAATTGGCTGGATCTTTTCAACGAATGTCCATCCACTATAGGTTTTAGGGCTATTTTCTTCGCGAAGAGTTGTGCTACCATGGTATTAAATAACTTTTACGATTTATTTGGTTATAAGGATCGAAAAAGGACTTCGAAGAACTTGCGCTTTTGTCGGTCTTCTTTTTTTTTTGTACGTTGCTATCTGATTTTCTATTTTATGAAAGTAACATTTAAGGAAAACAGCTGCTGATTTTTTGTACGAATTAAAAAAAAATTCTCAACTACCTATTGAAGACTAGGTAACTTTTTTCCATTTCTATTTCTTTTTAAATCTAGTGACGCTGTTGACATTTTACAGAGATGCACTTGAAAGTATTTAATATTTATTAGTTATATTTCCAGTACAAAAATGCTAAGAATTGCTTCACTGATTATTAGTATTAGTGAATGAGTAATATAGTGAAATGTCGAACGCTGAGTGTTTCAACTGCAGCGGGAGGCGGAGTGGGGGTAAACGGCGTTTGCTTATTTTCGAAACTGATATTAAACGACAGGCTCTTTCATTATATCTGATATTTTGGCTTCTGGACCACATATAAGAATCCTTTTCTACTTACTCAGTGGTAGCATAACGAGCTAGTCATGGGATAGCTATGTGCACTCAAACATTTGGCAGTACTATCGAGTACATAAGGTATAAACGGGTATCCGATTGGAAAAGCTGTCACTTTTACTCAAGTGATTCATATGACATGATTTCCAACGTCGCGACCGCCGCACTATGGGAATTAATAGAGCAATGGTAGTTGGAGCTAGACACATGGGACATTCCGTTTCAGAAATCATTAGGAATCTCAGTGTTCTGAGATACACAGCGTAAAGTATTGGCCAAGATACCAAATTTTAGGCATTACCTCTCACCATGGACGGCGCAGTGGCTGACGGCCTTCACTCGGCGGAGCCGGCCGCGGTGGTCTAGCGGTTCTGGCGCTGCAGTCCGGAACCGCGGGACTGCTACGGTCGCAGGTTCGAATCCTGCCTCGGGCATGGGTGTGTGTGATGTCCTTAGGTTAGTTAGGTTTAAGTAGTTCTAAGTTCTAGGGGACTTATGACCTAAGATGTTGAGTCCCATAGTGCTCAGAGCCATTTGAAGCCATTTCACTCGGCGGCCGAGAGCAGCTGCACAAGCAACACTGTGTAAAATAACTGCCGAAATCAGTACGCGATGTACGACGAACTTATCCGTTGGGACAGTGCGACGAAAATTTGGCGTTAAAGCACTATGGCAGTAGACGAGAATCGCGAGTGCCTTTGCTAACAGCAAAAAATTGCCTGCAGTGTCTCTCCTGGGATCGTAAACATATTGGTTGGACCCTAGAGGTCAGGAAAACCGTGGTCTGGTCGGATGAGTCCCGATAAGTCGGCAGGAGCTGGAGGTAAGGTTCGAGTATAGCGCAGACCCCACGAAACCATGGACCCAAGTTATCAACAAGGCACTATGGGAGCTGGTGTTGGGTCCGCACTATCAACAAGGTACTATTCGTTCTGATGGTGGCTCCATGATGGTGTGGGATATGTTTACGTGGAAGGGAATGGTCTTGTGGTACAAGTGGACCACTCATTGACTGTAAATGATAATGTTCAGCTACCTGGAGTTAATTGAAGTAATTCGTGGAGTTTCTGTTCCCAAATAAGTTACCAGTTCATAATTGTTCGCGACTTGTTTTAAGAACATTCTGGATAATTCAGCGAATGATTTGGCATCCCAGATCATCTCCACATTAATCCCATGGCGGATTAGTAGGACATAATCGAGAGTTCGTTCACAAAATAATGCACCGACAACACTTTCGAAGTTATGGACGGCCAGGGGCGATTCTAGAAGTCGGTCCAAGGGGGCGGGGCCAATGGAGGGGGGGAGGGGGATTGGGGGAATGGAATATGACTTAAGAAAAGGAGTGCTGGGTTTCGACAAACAGGTAAAATTTGGTGTTGCTTAAAGCATTTTTTGTTAACTGTTTTGGAACTCAGGTAAAAAATAGAGATAGCATTGCTCAACGTTTCTGCAGGGCCGTTCCAAAGACTTCTTTAGTGCACGCCATGCCGAGGTACTGCATCACGCCGAACAAAAGGCAGTCCGAAATACACTCCTGGAAATGGAAAAAAGAACACATTGACACCGGTGTGTCAGACCCACCATACTTGCTCCGGACACTGCGAGAGGGCTGTACAAGCAATGATCACACGCACGGCACAGCGGACACACCAGGAACCGCGGTGTTGACCGTCGAATGGCGCTAGCTGCGCAGCATTTGTGCACCGCCGCCGTCAGTGTCAGCCAGTTTGCCGTGGCATACGGAGCTCCATCGCAGTCTTTAACACTGGTAGCATGCCGCGACAGCGTGGACGTGAACCGTATGTGCAGTTGACGGACTTTGAGCGAGGGCGTATAGTGGGCATGCGGGAGGCTGGGTGGACATACCGCCGAATTGCTCAACACGTGGGGCGTGAGGTCTCCACAGTACATCGATGTTGTCGCCAGTGGTCGGCGGAAGGTGCACGTGCCCGTCGACCTGGGACCGGACCGCAGCGACGCACGGATGCACGCCAAGACCGTAGGATCCTACGCAGTGCCGTAGGGGACCGCACCGCCACTTCCCAGCAAATTAGGGACACTGTTGCTCCTGGGGTATCGGCGAGGACCATTCGCAACCGTCTCCATGAAGCTGGGCTACGGTCCCGCACACCGTTAGGCCGTCTTCCGCTCACGACCAAACATCGTGCAGCCCGCCTCCAGTGGTTTCGCGACAGGCGTGAATGCAGGGACGAATGGAGACGTGATGTCTTCAGCGATGAGAGTCGCTTCTGCCTTGGTGCCAATGATGGTCGTATGCGTGTTTGGCGCCGTGCAGGTGAGCGCCACAATCAGGACTGCATACGACCGAGGCACACAGGGCCAACACCCGGGATCATGGTGTGGGGAGCGATCTCCTACACTGGCCGTACACCACTGGTGATCGTCGAGGGGACACTGAATAGTGCACGCTACATCCAAACCGTCATCGAACCCATCGTTCTACCATTCCTAGACCGGCAAGGGAACTTGCTGTTCCAACAGGACAATGCACGACCGCATGTATCCCGTGCCACTCAACGTGCTCTAGAAGGTGTAAGTCAACTACCCTTGCCAGCAAGATCTCCGGATCTGTCCCCCATTATGCGTGTTTGGGACTGGATGAAGCGTCGTCTCACGCGGTCTGCACGTCCAGCACGAACGCTGGTCCAACTGAGGCGCCAGGTGGAAATGGCATGGCAAGCCGTTCCAGAGGACTACATCCAGCATCTCTACGATCGTCTCCATGGGAGAATAGCAGCCTGCATTGCTGCGAAAGGTGGATATACACTGTACTAGTGCCGACATTGTGCATGCTCTGTTGCCTGTGTCTATGTGCCCGTGGTTCTGTCAGTGTGATCATGTGATGTATTTGACACCAGGAATGTGTCAATAAAGTTTCCCCTTCCTGGGACAATGAATTCACTGTGTTCTTATTTCAATTTCCAGGAGTGTAGTATTGGGAGGTATCGCATAACTTATGTTATCACAGTGTACTAGCAAAATAGCCGCGCAACTACCTAATTTTTATTTTCTGTAGGTTTTCTTCTATTCAATAATTTTGTATTATTACAACATTAATGTACGAAGATATCAAGATATCATATACCAAAGACTATGTAACCATGGGCAGTTTAGAATTAGTTTCCAGAGTGAGCAGTCGATGGTTCTCACCCCCCCCCCCTCACCCCCACTCCACCACCCAATACAGCCGACATCCTCATCGCTTGCACGCTTGGTGTTACTACTCAGTCACTACTAGTAAACATCGGTTAAAATACTAATATTTTTAACTTAAGAAAAGTGTATTCAATATTTATGTCTGTCAAGGGCATCACTCTCAAATGTTAACTGTGTCCAATAGATTTATTTTTAAAATAATGTTATCTCGACTGCAGAAGATGTCACAGTAATGCCTTCTACATCTACATTTATACTCCGCAAGCCACCCAACGGTGTGTGGCGGAGGGCACTTTACGTGCCACTGTCATTATCTCCCTTTCCTGTTCCAGTCGCGTATGGTTCGCGGGAAGAACGACTGTCTGAAAGCCTCTGTGCGCGCTCTAATCTCTCTAATTTTACATTCGTGATCTCCTCGGGAGGTATAAGTAGGGGGAAGCAATATATTCGATACCTCATCCAGAAACGCACCCTCTCGAAACCTGGCGAGCAAGCTACACCGCGATGCAGAGCGCCTCTCTTGCAGAGTCTGCCACTTGAGTTTGTTAAACATCTCCGTAACGCTATCACGGTTACCAAATAACCCTGTGACGAAACGCGCCGCTCTTCTTTGAATCTTCTCTATCTCCTCCGTCAACCCGATCTGGTACGGATCCCACACTGATGAGCAATACTCAAGTATAGGTCGAACGAGTGTTTTGTAAGCCACCTCCTTTGTTGATGGACTACATTTTCTAAGGACTCTCCCAATGAATCTCAACCTGGTACCCGCCTTACCAACAATTAATTTTATATGATCATTCCACTTCAAATCGTTCCGCACGCATACTCCCAGATATTTTACAGAAGTAACTGCTACCAGTGTTAGTTCCGCTATCATATAATCATACAATAAGGGATCCTTCTTTCTATGTATTCGCAATACATTACATTTGTCTATGTTAAGGGTCAGTTGCCACTCCCTGCACCAAGTGCCTATCCGCTGCAGATCTTCCTGCATTTCGCTACAATTTTCTAATGCTGCAACTTCTCTGTATACTACAGCATCATCCGCGAAAAGCCGCATGGAACTTCCGACACTATCTACTAGGTCATTTATATATATTGTGAAAAGCAATGGTACCATAACACTCCCCTGTGGCACGCCAGAGGTTACTTTAACGTCTGTAGATGTCTCTCCATTGAGAACAACATGCTGTGTTCTGTTTGCTAAAAACTCTTCAATCCAGCCACACAGCTGGTCTGATATTCCGTAGGCTCTTACTTTGTTTATCAGGCGACAGTGCGGAACTGTATCGAACGCCTTCCGGAAGTCAAGGAAAATGGCATCTACCTGGGAGCCTGTATCTAATATTTTCTGGGTCTCATGAACAAATAAAGCGAGTTGGGTTTCACACGATCGCTGTTTCCGGAATCCATGTTGATTCCTACATAGTAGATTCTGAGTTTCCAAAAACGACATGATACTCGAGCAAAAGACATGTTCTAAAATTCTACAACAGATCGACGTCAGAGAGATAGGTCTATAGTTTTGCGCATCTGCTCGACGACCCTTCTTGAAGACTGGGACTACCTGTGCTCTTTTCCAATCATTTGGAACCTTCTGTTCCTCTAGAGACTTGCGGTACACGGCTGTTAGAAGGGGGGCAAGTTCTTTCGCGTACTCTGTGTAGAATCGAATTGGTATCCCGTCAGGTCCAGTGGACTTTCCTCTGTTGAGTGATTCCAGTTGCTTTTCTATTCCTTGGACACTTATTTCAATGTCAGCCATTTTTTCGTTGGTGCGAGGATTTAGAGAAGGAACTGCAGTGCGGTCTTCCTCTGTGAAACAGCTTTGGAAAAAGGTGTTTAGTATTTCAGCTTTACGCTTGTCATCCTCTGTTTCAATGCCATCATCATCCCGGAGTGTCTGGACATGATGTTTCGAGCCACTTACTGATTTAACGTAAGACCAGAACTTCCTAGGATTTTCTGTCAAGTCGGTACCTAGTATTTTACTTTCGAATTCACTGAACGCTTCACGCATAGCCCTCCTTACGCTAACTTTGACATCGTTTAGCTTCTGTTTGTCTGAGAGGTTTTGGCTGCGTTTAAACTTGCAGTGAAGCTCTCTTTGCTTTCGCAGTAGTTTCCTAACTTTGTTGTTGTACCACGGTGGGTTTTTCCCGTCCCTCACAGTTTTGCTCGGCACGTACCTGTCTAAAACGCATTTTACGATTGCCTTGAACTTTTTCCATAAACACTCAACATTGTCAGTGTCGGAACAGAAATTTTCGTTTTGATCTGTTAGGTAGTCTGAAATCTGCCTTCTATTACTCTTGCTAAACAGATAAACCTTCCTCCCTTTTTTTATATTCCTATTAACTTCCATATTCAGGGATGCTGCAACGGCCTTATGATCACTGATTCCCTGTTCTGCACTTACAGAGTCGAAAAGTTCGGGTCTGTTTGTTATCAGTAGGTCCAAGATGTTATCTCCACGAGTCGGTTCTCTGTTTAATTGTTCGAGGTAATTTTCGGATAGTGCACTCAGTATAATGTCACTCGATGCTCTGTCCCTACCACCCGTCCTAAACATCTGAGTGTCCCAGTCTATAACTGGTAAATTGAAATCTCCACCTAAGACCATAACATGCTGAGAAAATTTATGTGAAATGTATTCCAAATTTTCTCTCAGTTGTTCTGCCACTAATGCTGCTGAGTCGGGGGGTCGGTAAAAGGAGCCAATTATTAACCTAGCTCGGTTGTTGAGTGTAACCTCCACCCATAATAATTCACAGGAACTATCCACTTCTACTTCACTACAGGATAAACTACTACTAACAGCGGCGAACACTCCACCACCGGTTGCATGCAATCTATCCTTTCTAAACACCGTCTGTGCCTTTGTAAAAATTTCGGCAGAATTTATCTCTGGCTTCAGCCAGCTTTCTGTACCTATAACGATTTCAGCTTCGGTGCTTTCTATCAGCGCTTGAAGTTCCGGTACTTTAGCAACGCAGCTTCGACAGTTTACAATTACAATACCGATTGCTGCTTGGTCCCCGCATGTCCTGACTTTGCCCCGCACCCGTTGAGGCTGTTGCCCTTTCTGCACTTGCCCGAGGCCATCTAACCTAAAAAACCGCCCAGCCCACGCCACACAACCCCTGCTACCCGTGTAGCCGCTTGTTGCGTGTAGTGGACTCCTGACCTATCCAGCGGAACCCGAAACCCCACCACCCTATGGCGCAAGTCGAGGAATCTGCAGCCCACATGGTCGCAGAACCGTCTCAGCCTCTGATTCAGACCCTCCACTCGGCTCTGTACCAAAGGTCCGCAGTCAGTCCTGTCGACGATGCTGCAGATGGTGAGCTCTGCTTTCATCCCGCTAGCGAGACTGGCAGTCTTCACCAAATCAGATAGCCGCCGGAAGCCAGAGAGGATTTCCTCCGATCCATAGCGACACACATCATTGGTGCCGACATGAGCGACCACCTGCAGATGGGTGCACCCTGTACCCTTCATGGCATCCGGAAGGACCCTTTCCACATCTGGAATGACTCCCCCCGGTATGCACACGGAGTGCACTTTGGTTTTCTTCCCCTCTCTTGCTGCCATATCCCTAAGGGGCCCCATTACGCGCCTGACGTTGGAGCTCCCAACTACCAGTAAGCCCACCCTCTGCGACTGCCCGGATCTTGCAGACTGAGGGGCAACCTCTGGAACAGGACAAGCAGCCATGTCAGGCTGAAGATCAGTATCAGCCTGAGACAGAGCCTGAAACTGGTTCGTCAGACAAACTGGAGAGGCCTTCCGTTCAGCCCTCCGGAATGTCTTTCGCCCCCTGCCACACCTTGAGACGACCTCCCACTCTACCACAGGTGAGGGATCAGCCTCAATGCGGGCAGTATCCCGGGCAACCACAGTCGTAGTCCGATCGGGGGATGCGTGGGACGAGCTGGCCGTCCCCGACAAACCCCCATCCGGACCCCCACAGTGATGCCCATTGGCAACAGCCTCAAGCTGTGTGACCGAAGCCAACACTGCCTGAAGCTGGGAGCGAAGGGATGCCAACTCAGCCTGCATCCGAACACAGCAGTTGCAGTCCCTATCCATGCTAAAAACTTGTGCAAAGAACGTCTGAACTAATCTACAGAGAGCGCAAACAAAACGACACAAAATTGAAGCGGTTATTAAAATACAAGATTGCCTAGTAAATGCAGTAATGCTGCCACTTGTGCACTGCTGACACACTGCTCGGCGGCGGAAGGAGACTACGCGATTTAACACTATTCGAGTACTAAAACGTGATGCTACAACTCTCAAATACTATAATACGCCCGAAATTTATGAATTAAACAATGCAAGTACCAAAAACACGCAAAGAAATTAAGAATTAAACTATGTAACAAATGAGTGAGCTAGGAGTATACGAGTTGCTGCTGCAGCTGCTTATCCAACGGCGGCAGGGAGCACACTGACTGTGACCAACCGACACTGGCCGTTCAAAACAAAAACAGATGACAGACGACTACGCGAATTTACACTATTCAGGTACTAAAACGCGATGCTACAACTCTCAAATACTATAATACGCCCGAAATTTATGAATTAAACAATGCAAGTACCAAAAACACGCAAAGAAATTAAGAATTAAACTATGTAACAAATGAGTGAGCTAGGAGTATACGAGTTGCTGCTGCAGCTGCTTATCCAACGGCGGCAGGGAGCACACTGACTGTGACCAACCGACACTGGCCGTTCAAAACAAAAACAGATGACAGACGACTACGCGAATTTACACTATTCAGGTACTAAAACGCGATGCTACAACTCTCAAATACTATAATACGCCCGAAATTTATGAATTAAACAATGCAAGTACCAAAAACACGCAAAGAAATTAAGAATTAAACTATGTAACAAATGAGTGAGCTAGGAGTATACGAGTTGCTGCTGCAGCTGCTTATCCAACGGCGGCAGGGAGCACACTGACTGTGACCAACCGACACTGGCCGTTCAAAACAAAAACAGATGACAGACGACTACGCGAATTTACACTATTCAGGTACTAAAACGCGATGCTACAACTCTCAAATACTATAATACGCCCGAAATTTATGAATTAAACAATGCAAGTACCAAAAACACGCAAAGAAATTAAGAATTAAACTATGTAACAAATGAGTGAGCTAGGAGTATACGAGTTGCTGCTGCAGCTGCTTATCCAACGGCGGCAGGGAGCCTTTCTAGTTCATGAAAAATTCAGCATTTTTTTTTCTTTAAAAGTTATTTTCTTAAAACAAAACTTCAAACAGTTAGTTAAAGAAAACGCGCCCAAAAAGTGCAACTACCTCGAATTAATTTTTCAGTCCACACAATTAATAAAAGCGTAAAAACTGTCTAATACCAGAGCAGCACAAGACAATTAGCCTAAAGCAGTCCCTGTGAGGCCATGAGCTGAGAAGATGTAGTCAGTTACAGGGAGGACAATTTTTTTTTAAGAAAACCGATATATGTCGAAAAAATTCTTATTTTTAAATTTTTCAAAGAAGTCCTTTTATTCACATACCGTGGGCTACATTTCTAGTAAACAGCAAGTATGGGAACGTGGACGTTAAAAAGATATAGCGAACTCAACTTTTGATGGTGTTTTTGGTATGTCTGGAAACGCAAGAAAGCAGTCAATCCGCATAAAAAAATCTGTTGATAGATCATTTTAAGCCATACAACTTTATCATTGTCTTTTTAGTTGTTTACGAAAGCCGCTGTTTTCAACGTTGTGGATTTTTTGGAATGTGTAACTCACTGGATCGAGTTTCTTGAAAAACAAATTGCATAAAAAATTTAATTTCCTATATGCTCATATTTTTTTTATTTTCAGGCAATAAATTTTGCAAACAGTTCTCCATAATGCGCGGACTACATCACTCGAGAGCGTAATTTTGCGTTAGTGCATGTTATATGCTGTTCATACACAAAGACCAGAATGTAATTCCAATGAGAAAAAACAACTTACGTGTTACACCGTTCTTACAAGCAATTCGAAAGAATCTAATACTTGCAGACATGTGATCCACTGAAATAGAAAAAGAAATTTATTTATTACACTAATTCTTGGGAATCTGAGGGTTAGAACGTTCTTTCGCCGACCGCTTGAATTGTCGAAATAGGTATGTTGACGATCATCAAGGTCTGAGGTTGTTCATCCGGTTCCATCCCAGGAACTGCTACGATATTTGAATTTAAGCAACGGTAGCAGAAGACTTCCCTTATAGAGGTGTACGTCCTTTCTGCCAATGACAGATTCATGGCAGTATTTGCCCTTTGGGTGGAACCGATCGCTTAAAGGTTGAAGAATCAGTTGTGATCAACGACCAAAGGATGTAGGAAGCAATACAAACATTGCATTACGGGCGCAAATTGTGTATTAGCCACCCTATAGGCTATCCGCGAGGGAATTACGTAGCGGGAGATGTCCATTTCCTGGGGTGGTCATGAATTTGAAATTTATAAGTGCCATGTGGTGATAATTATTATATGAAATGCTGGCGCGGTGCTCCAAAGTGCATTGTGTTGCAATGTACTCCATGGACATTAGAGATTCTGTGTCTGAACTCTCTTTTGTTTTGTCGTCTTCTTCTGTCAATGGAGTTGAAGAGAAAAGAACAGTTGTCTGAAGTTCATCTTGCTGTAATTGTTTATGTAAGTTTAAAACGAAGAAGTTGTTCGTAACTTAATATTTGTATACAGGATTCAATATGTGTATTCTTCACTCTTGCTTGTCCTTAGTAGACGTGGCCTTAACGGAATATTGGTCATTGATAGGCGCCATACTAGAAAATAATAAGCGATTTTCTTTCGGCTTCGAGACGTGCCACCGGTTAGGACACTAAACTTTCTTTCAGATTCCACGAGCTGTGCAGCCGCTACGAAAAATTTAATATTTTTCACTCTTAGATTTTCTCAAGGTTGCGAGGTAATATCCCAGGCAGAAAGTTGTAGCATAAGATTTCATCTGCAAAAGCTTCGGCTTGTTATCTTAGATTGGTATTCGAGACGAAACCACGATCTTGAGTTACGGGTTGCATTACTTCACATTGAACCGACATACAAAATACTATCGGGTGCTATAAGCACATGAATTTTAAGTATACTTTGGATATACGTACTTTTGGGGAATATCTGCGATGATTCAAGTGAGAGACATTTAATTATACAGGGCTATTACAAATGATTGTAGCGATTTCATAAATTCACTGTAGCTCCATTCATAGACATATGGTCACGACACACTACAGATACGTAGAAAAACTCATTAAGTTTTGTTCGGCTGAAGCCGCACTTCAGGTTTCTGCCGCCAGAGCGCTCGAGAGCGCAGTGAGACAAACTGGCGACAGGAGCCGAGAAAGCGAATGTCGTGCTTAAAATGCACTCACATCAGTCAGTCATAACAGTGCAACGACACTTCAGGACGAAGTTCAACAAGGATCCACCAACTGCTAACTCCATTCGGCGATGATATGCGCAGTTTAAAGCTTCTGGATGCCTCTGTAAGGGGAAATCAACGGGTCGGCCTGCAGTGAGCGAAGAAACGGTTGAACGCGTGCGGGCAAGTTTCACGCGTAGCCCGCGGAAGTCGACGAATAAAGCAAGCAGGAAGCTAAACGTACCACAGCCGACGGTTTGGAAAATGGTGCTCCACCGCACTTCCATCATGATGTTCGACATTTCTTAAACAGGAGATTGGAAAACCGATGGATCGGTCGTGGTGGAGATCATGATCAGCAATTCATGTCATGGCCTCCACGCTCTCCCGAATTAACCCCATGCGATTTCTTTCTGTGGGGTTATGTGAAAGATTTAGTGTTTAAAACTCCTCTACCCAGAAACGTGCCAGAACTGCGAGCTCACATCAACGATGCTTTCGAAGTCATTGATGGGGACATGCTGCGCCGAGTGTGGGAGGAACTTGATTACCGGCTTGATGTCTGCCGAATCACTAAAGGGGCACGTATCGAACATTTGTGAATGCTTAAAAAAACTTTTTGAGGTTTTGTATGTGTGTGCAAAGCATTGTGAAAATATCTCAAATAATAAAGTTATTGTAGAGCTGTGAAATCGCTTCAATCATTTGAAATAACCCTGTATATATTCCCGTACACGCCCTGAGTATTAAGGTAGTTCTCTGATTGCTGATCCGTGTCGTGCACAAATTAAAAATACATTACACTGTTCATAGTATTACTAGTTATTTCTCTTTTCCTTTGACGTCGCTTTTTTAAAAGATATCAAATCCGTAAAATAAATTTAAAATTTTACTAAATTACATTTCATCATGAAAAAGAAACAAAAAGGAACAACGATATGCAAGAATGAATTTTTCGTCGAGCATCGAAATGTGCGCTGATTTGAAGCTTCCTGGCTAGTTAATGTTACGTGTTGGACAAACACTTGAACTCGGAAGTTCTGTCTTTCGCGGCTAATTTCTGTACCAACTCGGCTACCCTAGAACGATGGATGATCCGTCCTAGAAACATTACCAAGAATCTGACTAAGCCTTGACTCCGCAGTATACCTGCTTCCAGGGGTGCTAATACTGCAGGCTACGCAGGAGAACTTCTCTGAAATTTGGAAAACAGGAGACGTGATATTTGGTGGACGTAAAGCTGTCTCGAGTATGAGTCTCGCCACAGCAGACACTTTTAATCTGCCGGATTTTTCACCTTCGGAATAGTGGCATTCTATGAATCGTTACAGGGTAGACCAGAAGACGGAATGCGATACGAAGGCTACAAAATATTGTAGCTTTTCCCCTCCTAAAATAGATTAAAAAACAAGTAGTCCATTTTCGTGATGCATTACTGCGTCCGAGACGCACAAGTTGTAGTTTGCAGAAGGTAGCATCTGGAGGGCTACATTTAATGAACAGCAAAGGCAAGTCCTAGAAAATTGTACTCGAATCTTCGCTAGACGACGAAATGGAGCTTTCCTTACTTCATATCTACTGCACCTGTCTCAGTGGCCACGCTGTATTACTTCTATTGTACGATGTAGCTTCTAACTTGCGATTCAAAACAGTGAAACCTGGACAGGCTTTTGGGTATTCTTCTCCGAGGCTGCGAAAATTTCTCGACACGTAGGATATACCGTTTCATTTAATAATGCAAACCAAAAGGAGGAAACAAGTTGTGTAATAGAGCCCCTCTGAAGTCATTGATCTCTGTAACTAATGCAGATCTGATTATAGCTCTTGCAGCACTACAGTATACACAAAATAACGGACTGTTTCCGTATGCATGCCTCTTCAGTTCATTCTACCATTCCACTTGTAAGACTCGAACAGTAAATCTTTTTCTTAAGTAAAATAAGACACTAGTAATTAGTACGTGTTTACTTCACGGTCGACGTAGCTACCTTAGTAATAGTTACTGTCTCCAGCCTGAGTGCGCATGCCCCACTTTCGTGATAGGTCGGCAATGACCGGCAATGTTCGTGGCATTAAAGTAATTATTTGTTAAGATCTGCGTATCAATTTTTAATAATTCAATTGAAATTTATAGGGACTAGTATGTACAAAGTCTACAGCATTGTCACACTGGTAGCTTTATGACTGAACTATTCTTTGTGCATCTTGATACCAAATCTGATACGGGATTTCCTACGACCTGTCGTCGCGTAAGGACAACACAGCCTGTTCGCATCGCTCTCCCGCACTCCAGGTCCACACGGCTTGAGACCTGTCACTTGTGGGGGTGGGTAACCCGTCTTGTCTACGGCTTTGCGTCATTACAACAGCGTAAGCGATCTTACGCGATATGATAAGTAATAGACAGCAATGTAATATAAACGCCACAGTACCAAGAGTAAAATTCAAATCACTGCAGTTGAAGAACTTGTGAGGAATTTCGTGCAAATGATTTGGCACAATAACACTTTGGTACAGCTGCAACAAAATTGATTCACTCTATTCGTATAAAATGAAACACTCAGAAATAGAAGTGGAATAAATTCAGCTACCCGATGTCTAGGGATTAGCTGCCTCTGTAACAAAAAGAAACTGAGTGAACGGATCAACGAAGAGCCTGAACGGGTGCCGTCGGACGTCCGCCCCAAACGAATTTCACGAACAATATAGAACATAATGATATAAAAAAGGGGTAGCGTCTTAGATCCATAATGAAAACGTCTTCGAGCCCGGGTTGGAATCCCACCGCTGCTTAAATTTTGATTAATAATCAGCATTGGCGCCCGAAGACCTCCGGCATAAGAAGTCACCCCTCATTCTGCCAACGGCCTTGTCAAAGAGGGCGGAGGAGTGCACAGAGCTTCAGGGTACTCCCGTGTCGTAGGGATGGGAAACTGCCCCTAAAGCCGGAAGAATCAGCAATGATGAGCGGCATGAGGATGCAGAAGGCAATGGAAATCACTGCATTAAAGACGCGTAACGTGTTTCCACTGGTCGTCTGTCCAGTACTTGAAGAAGTGACATGATGATCTCTCCAGTGGCATAAGATTCCGTAATAGTCCATCATTCGGAACTCCGGGATGGCACTGCCAACGGGGAGGCTACCGCGAGAAAAAGACTGAATAATGAACGGAAGGATAACGTTCTACGAGTCGGGGCGTGGAATGTCAGAAGCTTGAATGTGGCAGGGAAACTAGAAAATTTGAAAAGGGAAATGCAAAGGCTCTGACTAGATACAGTAGGGGTCAGTGAAGTGAAGTGGAAAGAAGACATCGATTTCAGGTCAAATGAGTATAGGGTAATATCAACGGGAACTGAAAATGGTATAACGGGAGTAGGATTCGTTATGAATAGGAAGGTAGGGCACGAGTGTGTTACTGCGAACAGTTCAGTGATAGGGTCGTTCTTATCAGAATCTACACCAACACCGACAACTATAGTTCAGGTATACACGATGACGTCTGAGGCTGAAGATGAAGAGGTAGTGTATGAGGATATTGAAAGGGTAATACAGTAAGTAAAGTGAGAAGAAAATCTAATAGTCATGGGAGATTGGAATGCGGTTGTAGGGGAAGGAGTAGAAGAAAAGGTTACAAGAGAATATGGGTTTCGGAAAAGGAAACAGAGAGGAGAAAGACTAATTGAGTCGTGTAACAAGTTTCAGCTATTAATAGCAAACACTCTATTCAAGAATCACATAAGGAGGAGGTATACCCGGAAAAGGCCGGGTGATACGGGAAGATTCCAGTTAGATTACATCACGGTCGGACAGATAATCCGAAAACAGTAATGGGATTGTAAGACGTACGCAGGAGCAGATATAGACTCAGATCATAATATAACAGTGATGAAGAGTAGGCTGAAGACATTAGTCAGGAAGAATCACTACGCAAAGAAGTGGGATACGGAAGTACTGAGGAATGACGAGGTACGGTCCAAGTTCTCTAAGGCTACAGATAGAGCAATAAGAATAGCTCAGAAGGCAGTACAGTTGAAGAGGAATGGATATATCTAAAAAGGCCATCATAGAAGCTGGAAGGAAAACATAGGTACAAAGAAGGTAACTTCGAAGAAACCATGGGTAACAGAAGAATTACTTCAATTGATCGATGAAAAGAGGAAGTACGAAAATGATCCAGAAAACGCAGGCATAGAGCAATATAAGTCACTGAGGAATGAAATGAATAGGAAGTGCAGGGAAGCTAAGACGAAATAGCTGCTGGAAAAATGTGAAGGCATCGAAAAAGAAATTACTGTCGGAAGGACAGGCTCAGCAAACAGGAAAGTCAAAACAACCTTCGTTGACATTAAAAGTAAGGGTGAGAATATTAAGAATGCAAAGGGGACTTCTACTGCTAAATGTAGAGGAGGGAGCGGATAGGAGGAAAGACTACATTTAAAGCTTCTATGAGGGGGAAGATTTATCTGATGTGATAGGAGAAGAAACGGGTGTCAATTTAGAAGAGGTAGAGCATCCAGAGCTTTGGATGACTTAAGATCAAATAAGGCACAAGGGATAATTACATTCCATAATAATTTCTAAAATTATAGGGGGAAGTGGCAACAAAACGACTATTAATGTTGGTGTGTACATTGTAAGAGTTAGACGACATACCATCTGACATTCGGAAAAGCATCATCCACGCAATTCCGAAGACGGCAACAGATGACAAGTGCGAGAATTACTGCACAATCAGCTTAGCACCTTATGCGTCCAAGTTGCTGATAAGAATAATATACAGAAGAATGGAAAGAAATTGATGATGTGCTAGATGACGATCAGTTTGGCTTTAGGAAATTTGGGGGCACGAGAGATGCAATTCTGACACTGCGGTTAATAATGGAAGCAAGACTAAAGAAAAATCAACCACTTTCACAGGTTTTGTCGACCTGGAAAAGGTGTTCGACAGTGTAAAATGCTGCTTTATGTTCGAAATTCTGAGAAAAGAAGGTGTAAGCTACAGGGAGAGACGGGGTCATGTGCAATATGTAAAACAGCCAAGAGGGAAAGTAAGAGTGGACCACCAAGAAAGAAGTGCTCGTATTAAAAAAGGTGTAAAACAAGGATGTAGCCTTTCGCCCCTACTGTTCAATCTGTATATCGAGGAAGGAATGATGGAAATAAAAGGAAGGTTCAGAAGTGGAATTAAAATTCAAATTCAAAGGATATCAGTGATAAAATTCGCTGATGACATTGCTATCCTGAGTGAAAATGAAGAAGAAATACATGTTCTGGTGAACGGAATGGTCTAATGAGTACAGAGTATGGATTGACAGTAAATCGAAGAAAGATGAAGGTAACGAGAAGTAGTAGAAGTGACAACAGCGAGAAGTTTAACATCAGGACTGATGACGTTAATGAATTCTGCTACCTTGGCAATAAAATAACCAATGACGGACGGAGCAAAGAGGACATCAAAAGCAGACTAGCAATGTCAAAAAGGGCATTCCTGGCCAAGAAAAGTCTGCTAATATCAAATATCGGCCTTCAGTTGAGGAAGAAATTATTGAGAAATTACGTCTGGAGTACAGCATTGTATGGTAGTGAAACATGAACTGTGGGAAAACCGGGACAGAAGAGAATCGAAGCATGTGAGATGTGGTGCTACAGACGGATGTTGAAAATTAGGTGGACTGATAAGGTAAGTAATGAGGAGGTTCTGCGCAGAATCTGAGAAAAAAGGAATATGTGGAAATCACTGATAAGGAGAAGGGCAGGATAACAGGACATCTGTTAAGAGATGCGGGAATGACTTCTATGGTACTAGAGGGAGCTGTATAGGGCAACAACTGTAGTGGAAGACAAAGATTGGAATATATCCAGCAAATTACTAAGGAAAGGTTATCACAGGAAAGGAATTCGTGGCGGGCCGCTTCAAAGCAATCAGAAAACTCATGGAAAAAAAAATCAACCGACTAGTCAAAGAGCTACAAAGATAAAAATATTGAACACACAGACTTTGTGTTAATAGGTCTGAGTCTAATCAGCTGATTCCAACCTGGCAGATATGGTTGCTGCGTGTCCGGCGTTTTACTGTCATGCCCGGCCCTTATATATTAGTTGAGGTACATATTTCCAAAGTTTTTTAAAGTGAATATATATAAGTCCGATATATTCGGCCTTTGCTAGGCGACAGCCTGAGTGGCCGTGCGGTTCTAGGCGCTACAGTCTGGAACCGAGCGACCGCTACGGTCGCAGGTTCGAATCCTGCCTCGGGCACGGATATGTGTGATGTCCTTAGGTTAGTTACGTTTAAGTACACTCCTGGAAATTGAAATAAGAACACCGTGAATTCATTGTCCCAGGAAGGGGAAACTTTATTGACACATTCCTGGGGTCAGATACATCACATGATCACACTGACAGAACCACAGGCACATAGACACAGGCAACAGAGCATGCACAATGTCGGCACTAGTACAGTGTATATCCACCTTTCGCAGCAATGCAGGCTGCTATTCTCCCATGGACACGATCGTAGAGATGCTGGATGTAGTCCTGTGGAACGGCTTGCCATGCCATTTCCACCTGGCGCCTCAGTTGGACCAGCGTTCGTGCTGGACGTGCAGACCGCGTGAGACGACGCTTCATCCAGTCCCAAACATGCTCAATGGGGGACAGATCCGGAGATCTTGCTGGCCAGGGTAGTTGACTTACACTTTCTAGAGCACGTTGGGTGCAACGGGATACATGCGGACGTGCATTGTCCTGTTGGAACAGCAAGTTCCCTTGCCGGTCTAGGAATGGTAGAACGATGGGTTCGATGACGGTTTGGATGTACCGTGCACTATTCAGTGTCCCCTCGACGATCACCAGTGGTGTACGGCCAGTGTAGGAGATCGCTCCCCACACCATGATGCCGGGTGTTGGCCCTGTGTGCCTCGGTCGTATGCAGTCCTGATTGTGGCGCTCACCTGCACGGCGCCAAACACGCATACGACCATCACTGGCACCAAGGCAGAAGCGACTCTCATCGCTGAAGACGACACGTCTCCATTCGTCCCTCCATTCACGCCTGTCGCGACACCACTGGAGGCGGGCTGCAAGATGTTGGGGCGTGAGCGGAAGACGGCCTAACGGTGTGCGGGACCGTAGCCCAGCTTCATGGAGACGGTTGCGAATGGTCCTCGCCGATACCCCAAGAGCAACAGTGTCCCTAATTTGCTGGGAAGTGGCGGTGCGGTCCCCTACGGCACTGCGTAGGATCCTACGGTCTTGGCGTGCATCCGTGCGTTGCTGCGGTCCGGTCCCAGGTCGACGGGCACGTGCACCTTCTGCCGACCACTGGCGACAACATCGATGTACTGTGGAGACCTCACACCCCACGTGTTGAGCAATTCGGCGGCACGTCCACCCGGCCTCCCGCATGCCCACTATACGCCCTCGCTCAAAGTCCGTCAACTGCACATACGGTTCACGTCCACGCTGTCGCGGCATGCTACCAGTGTTAAAGACTGCGATGGAGCTCCGTATGCCACGGCAAACTGGCTGACACTGACGGCGGCGGTGCACAAGTGCTACGCAGCTAGCGCCATTCGACGGCCAACACCGCGGTTCCTGGTGTGTCCGCTGTGCCGTGCGTGTGATCATTGCTTGTACAGCCCTCTCGCAGTATCCGGAGCAAGTATGGTGGGTCTGACACACCGGTGTCAATGTGTTCTCTTTTCCATTTCTAGGAGTGTAGTTCTAAGTTCTAGGCGACTGATGACCTCCGCAGTTAAGTCGCATAGCGTTCAGAGCCATTTGAACCTTTTTTTTTTTTTTTTTTTTTTTTTTGCTAGGTGTTTTAGCGATGACGTAGAGAACACGCAGCTATGGTCCGTCCTAAGCGTAGAGGAGCGGGTCCAAGTAGACTGCGTCTGCCGATCAGCCGATGTCAATCCGTCACGCCCGTTCGTCGCTCCTAGCTGTTATATGTCTAATTGGAATGTCCGAAGTTGTCGAATATCTTGCCGTGCCGCGCGGCATTAGCCGAGCGGTCTTAGGCGCTGCAGTCATGGACTTTGGGGCTGGTCCCGGCGGAGGTTCGAGTCCTCCCTCGGGCATGGGCGTGTGTGTTAGTTCTTAGGATTATTTAGGTCAAGTAGTGTGTAAGCTTAGGGACTGATGACCTTAGCAGTTAAGTCCCGTAAGATTTCACACACATTTGAACTATTTTTATCTTGCCGTTTACTATCCCATATGTATAGATATTCGTTTATTTTGTTTCATGGCGACCTTTTAGCTTATTTTGACAGAAGGTTACCTGAGAAACAACACGAGCACTTAGCTTTTATCATAAATTGCAGACTACACAGCCCAGTTATATAAATCTGACCATTTGTCAAAAAGTCTGAATAACAAACATTGCAGCACGGACGGTGGGAATAGGTCGAGTTCTGGAAGATAACGACAGTGATGTGGAGCCATGCCGACTCCAGGGCCGTGGCCATCTGCGTTAGCTTTCTCGGTTGAGGATCCATGGCACGAGAATCCAAACAGAAATAGTCCCACACATTCTCGATTTAGTTAGAATCCTGGAAGTTCGGTTGCCAGGGGTCTACGGTTAACTCCCCTTGGTGCTCTTTGAACCTCGAGCGTACACTGTGAACTGTGCGACTTGTTGCATTCTCCTGGTGGTTTATGCTTTCGTCCTGAGGAAAAAACAGATTGCATGTAATGGTGGACATGAGCACCAAGGATAGAAACATACTAACGTAGATCAATTGTGCCTTCAGAAATGACAAGATCACCCCTTGAAGGCCACGTCCTGTGTTTTCTTTCACACGTTTCACGCCGTACGCCCACATCCAATGGAGCATAATACGTGGTTCATCAGAAAAGGCCACCTATTTCCCCTCGGTGAAAATCCAGTTCTGGTACTGGCGCCATTGATCAGTAGTTAGCATGAGTGCATGAGCCAGGCGCTTGCTGTGGTTAACCCGTTGGTTCATCTGGGGGGACAGTTACTCAACAATTGCACGTCTATTCGCCCTTACACATACATGCAGGAGTCGTTCACCCTCGTCATCTATGGCCCGTGGTCGACCGCTGTTGTCTTGGCGCCATTTTCGAAAAGAGCCGTTTTGCCATGCAAGGTGTACTTTAACAACAGCGGCATGCGTACAGTTTACAAATTAATGTTGTCATTTTTGAAGCTGTTAACTGATTGTTTTTCTTTTCGTTTCTTAGTTTATACACATTCAAGATTGGTTCAAATGGCTCTGAGCACTATGGGACTTAACATCTTAGGTCATCAGTCCCCTAGAACTTAGAACTACTTAAACCTAACTAACCTAAGGACATCACACACATCCATGCCCGAGGCAGGATTCGAACCTGCGACCGTAGCAGTCCCGCAGTCCCGGACTGCAGCGCCTAGAACCGCACGGCCACCGCGGCCGGCCATTCAAGATTGATCTCGCAATAAGTGACTCTAAAGGCTATTAATAAACGATTGAAAATGTACGGCTCTATTCCGATTTAAAATAGGTAATGCAGCTTTTACCTCAAAATGATCGCAGAATATGGCACCGAGTCCAGCTGCTCAGTTTTTAGGCCTGGAATCCATATCTTCTCGTCGTTTTCCCCACAAACTTATAATTAAAGAGAAATGTGGGTCTAACACCTGAATAAACCCAGTTTGTTTGAAGTTTCAGTCACTGCACAAAAGTACAAACAGGAAATGAAAGTAGTAGATGCGGATCTAGTTGACTGCACCTTTAAGCAGACCATGTTTTCCCCCTGTGTTTCTATTATACTGTCAGACGCCACGAGCTACTACAAACCAAGGAAAAATTCCAGTAATTTTTCCTCACCCAACAAGTACTTACAAACACACTATTTTCATCACCTCTTCTCCTTATCTCTAGCGTATTTTGTGTATTCTTTGAGCGGCCTAAGCACAACACAAACCTTCCTTTCGCGAAGGAATTTTACAGTCCAACTTGTGGACTATTGTCATTTGGATGCGATAATATCACGGAAATGCCGTTTACATATAAGAACTTTAGCACACTGCAGCCCCGTCAGCAACTATGATAGACTAATATTTTGAAGAATCAGCCTAGTTCCGCAAATTTTCTGTCCTTACTAGGTTTCGGCTATATTAAGCTAGCTTTCTTCAGAAGCATAAAATTACTATAACATTCCAGAGTAAGGCACAGTCAACGCTAAAATTAAAACCTATAGTACCGTGGTACCAAGTCGAATTAAAACTAATTAACTGAAGTCCAGCTCCGGCATCTCTTCACCGCGTTTCACTACGTAGTTGCTCGCTGCCAACCGACCGCGTGGTGAAGAGATGCCGGGGCTGGATTTCAGTTAATTAGTTTTAATTCGACTTGGTACTACGGTACTATAGATTTTAATTTTAATATTGACTGTGCCTTACACTGGAATGAAGAAGGCTAGATTCATTTAACCGAAACCTGGTAAAGACGATAATTTCCGCAACTGAGGCTGATTCTTCATAGTAAATATATATATATATATATCGGTTTACGTATCCCTTGTAGCCTTCTCTCTATGGGTGCAGATTAAGTACTGAATTGTAATTAGCTGCCAAAGAGGAATGAAGTTCATTGTCCAAGCTCGTTACAGTACTTATTATAACTCTGGGATGAAGGCCTAACATTACTGTGAAACTAACATGCCATTCGGAACAGAATGTCGTCTGTGAAAACGTATATTTACAGAGGTCGTAGGTTTCCACTAGGTATAAAGTACATCGTGAACTATATTTCAGTGGGTTTAACAGGTGTCAATGACAGTAGAACTCTGTTCTGATCACGTAATGTATGACAGTCGAGAGCAAAGAGGCGCTAGGAAATAACGGAAGTTGAGCGAATGAAAGCGGTCGACGTTCAGCTACATCATGTTTCGGGTCGAGAAAATGCCGCTCGCGCAGGGCTTAACGGAGTTACGTAACAGTGGAGCACGTGGGCTGCAGAGAACAGGACGAGCCGAAAGCGTTGCTCCATGAAATGTGACATGGCTGCTGCGTGACGGGCACCTCTCTCTGCGTGGCAGTGATGGATCGCACAGCTCCAGCTCTGGAGCTGATACAACCCCGGCAACAGAGTGGCACAGGGGCCTCTGTTTGGCTACTCAATCTCCCAGCGTTTGCAGCTCTATGTTCCAGAGTTTAAGTGTTTCTTTGCACAGAGTACACAGACAGCAAACAATACGCGATCCCGGTTACCGAAGACTCGTCACAGCATATAGTAGCGTACCGGCTACTAGCAACCCGTCTCTGCCGAAAGATCCTACATCCTATACTGATCGGACAAGTACATTGAAGACCTTATTATGCAACAAGGAACAACAGAAGAAGGGAAACGCAACGAAAATATTGAAGCTTCTTTATCTTCTTTCGTATCATCCTCTTTGGGGTACGCTGGATAAATCATATCTTTGTGCGGTGTTGTTTTCTTACGGCTCAGTATTTCTTCTTTCTTTCATTCTGATCTTCTTTTCCTCTCTTCTTCCGAGATGAAGGGTTTGGACTTTTGTGTAGATTTGTCTTGAAACCTTATGTTTTCATCTTTAGTAATTAATTGCGCTGTTCGATCGATAAGTGAATTTTCTGAAACCTTTAATTCTACTAGGTATTTTTCAGTTTCTTTAAACCGGTTGGTTTCGTTTTGCGGTTATGGAAAAAGTCAAAGATTTGTTTGGTTGATCTGTTGGGAGTTCATTATGAGAAGATGACCATAAAAATTTATCCTGTTTTTCCGCGTAGTATCTGAAAGTTTTCTATTTTCTTGTAGAGAGTTTCATTTTTGATTTATATAATCTTATTGTCTTGAAATTTTTGACCTGTGATTTTTCTTAAAATTTTCCTTTCCTTTAGCTCAAGTGTCTCCATTTGACTTATGAAATTCATGTTTAGTGTTTTTGCTGCATACAGTGCTTCTGGCTTAATGACTGTCTTGTTATGTGTAATTTTGGATCCCCATGAAAGGGATTTTTGTTGTATGTATTTTTTGTTAGTTGGAAGGCCAACTCAGTTTTTTTTTTATTTCCGTTGCTGTAGTTTCCCCAGCATCCCAACTTATCCATCCTCTGAGATATTTGAGTTCTTTTACTACACTCCTGGAAATGGAAAAAAGAACACATTGACACCGGTGAGTCAGACCCACCATACTTGCTCCGGACACTGCGAGAGGGCTGAACAAGCAATGATCACACGCACGGCACAGCGGACACACCAGGAACCGCGGTGTTGGCCGTCGAATGGCGCTAGCTGCGCAGCATTTGTGCACCGCCGCCGTCAGTGTCAGCCAGTTTGCCGTGGCATACGGAGCTCCATCGCAGTCTTTAACACTGGTAGCATGCCGCGACAGCGTGGACGTGAACCGTATGTGCAGTTGACGGACTTTGAGCGAGGGCGTATAGTGGGCATGCGGGAGGCCGGGTGGACGTACCGCCGAATTGCTCAACACGTGGGGCGTGAGGTCTCCACAGTACATCGATGTTGTCGCCAGTGGTCGGCGGAAGGTGCACGTGCCCGTCGACCTGGGACCGGACCGCAGCGACGCACGGATGCACGCCAAGACCGTAGGATCCTACGCAGTGCCGTAGGGGACCGCACCGCCACTTCCCAGCAAATTAGGGTCACTGTTGCTCCTGGGATATCGGCGAGGACCATTCGCAACCCATGAAGCTGGGCTACGGTCCCGCACACCGTTAGGCCGTCTTCCGCTCACGCCCCAACATCGTGCAGCCCGCCTCCAGTGGTGTCGCGACAGGCGTGAATGGAGGGACGAATGGAGACGTGTCGTCTTCAGCGATGAGAGTCGCTTCTGCCTTGGTGCCAATGATGCTCGTATGCGTGTTTGGCGCCGTGCAGGTGAGCGCCACAATCAGGACTGCATACGACCGAGGCACACAGGGCCAACACCCGGCATCATGGTGTGGGGAGCGATCTCCTACACTGGCCGTACACCACTGGTGATCGTCGAGGGGACACTGAATAGTGCACGGTACATCCAGACCGTCATCGAACCCATCGTTCTACCATTCCTAGACCGGCAAGCGAACTTGCTGTTCCAACAGGACAATGCACGTCCGCATGTATCCCGTGCCACCCAACGTGCTCTAGAAGGTGTAAGTCAACTACCCTGGCCAGCAAGATCTCCGGATCTGTCCCCCATTGAGCATGTTTGGGACTGGATGAAGCGTCGTCTCACGCAGTCTGCACCTCCAGCACGAACGCTGGTCCAACTGAGGCGCCAGGCGGAAAAGGCATGACAAACCGTTCCACAGGACTACATCCAGTATCTCTACGATCGTCTCCATGGGAGAATAGCAGCCTGCATTGCTGCGAAAGGTGGATATACACTGTACTAGTGCCGACATTGTGCATGCTCTGTTGCCTGTGTCTATGTGCCTGTGGTTCTGTCAGTGTGATCATGTGATGTATCTGACCCCAGGAATGTGTCAATAAAGTTTCCCCTTCCTGGGACAATGAATTCACGGTGTTCTTATTCCAATATCCAGGAGTGTATTTCAATCTTTTGTTCTTAACCTTTGAGGTATTTAAGTTAGTGCTTGATGTTTGTCAATATCTTAGTTTTTGCAAAGAAAATTAGAAGATCTATTTCAACTGCTTGTTTCTTTAGTTCAAGGTTTTGCTCCGAGCTTCTTCCATTGGTTCATCAAACAGGGCCATATCATCAGCAAGAGCAATGCGATTTACTTTAACGTTCTTCTTTTGGCAACCCAGTCTTAACCCACTCTGAATATTTGTGTTCCTTTCTCTGACTTCTTTCTCAAGCGCACAATTGAACAGCAACGGAGAGAGCTCATCCCCCTGTCGCACGCCCGTTTTTATTTCAAAGTTTTCCCATAATTCGCCCATAAATGTAACTGTCGAAAATATATTTGGAGGGGTCGCTTTTGTAATATTAGTTGTATTCTTATCCAAACCCCTTTCTTCCAGGAGTGATAACAGAGATTCTCTATCAATGGAATCATCGTTAACGAGATTCCACAGAAAGATACGTCATCCTTACTTGAAGGAACGTTTTCACAGGCCATCATTTACGACAATGTGTGGCTGCAATATTTTTGTTGTTAGAATTGTTGCAACGTAGCTCCAATGCAGGCAGTATTGTTGTGTGAGCCAGCAATATTGCTGATTGAGTTGGTTGTCGCTGGTAGTTACAGGGACTTGATAAATGCTGCCGTTGTTGTGGCGGGGCCACGCTTATCTCGTTCCCTGCTTGTTACTGCTTTCCTCTCACTTACACACGCGCCTCGTTTCTAAAGCAGGTACTAGACGGTACACCTAACGTGTACGAATCAGGTGCAGACGGCCTGCCACCTAGTGGCAAAACGGGTGAATCAGCTGTTTTAGCAGACGGCATATCCGCCGGGGAAACATAGAAACCCTTCTATACTGCCGTAGATCCTCGCGTTGGCAATAGAAAATGTGTTTGCGCCTTTGCGCAGAACGCTGCATTCCGAGCAGGCTTTCTGCTCGTTGGTATGTATGCATCTTGTGGTCAGTAGACCGGAAATAGGTGAACGTTTAAGGAATCTTTTTCATACTGAGCGAGATGTTCTACACATTTTTAAATAATACAATAATAAAACTAATGAAAATTTTCTTTTTCCGTTGAGAGAAACTGTAGCGTATATCTAAACACAGAATCTTATTGTAGAAATGGAATGAAACAAAGAAAGCGTGCTTATTGAGTCATGCAGCAAGGGAAGATGTCTGTATATTTTTCTACATACGTGTCACCGAAATAAGGTAGGGGAATCCGGGGTAGAACGGATTACTGGAGCAGAATGAAGATGTACGTATTTTCGTGTCAAGGAGGTGCTACCAACGATCGGCAGAAAGTAGAACTAGTTCAGAAAGTTACTGCTCAAACTTGGCAGCCATGTTTGTTTGATTTTCGTAAGCATTGGATCGTGAAGTTTTCGTTGTGATCATTTATGCTCCTGTCTTGTAACTTCTAGCGAATTGGAAGCAAGAAAAAGTATACCTGCTTATTTACAATGCGACTATTGTTAGTAGATGCTTAAAAATGTTCAATAATGTTTAATTTCATGTGGTTAAATGTATGTTTTCGTATCTTTGTTTAGTGGCCTTACCTCCATAACTCAAACCATGTATCTGGGACGAAAAGGGGAAGTACCCCACTCTGCCCCGCTACATTTTTAACAAAGAGATGGCTTTTATTATGTTCTTAATCTATTTTTCTTTCGATTGTTGATGGTTCGAGTATATAAGAGAAATACAAATAGCCAGTGATGGTCTACTGAGGCCATCAACAATGGTGGGGCGGCAGTTAATTCTGGCCATTGTGAATATCTGAAGGGTTCAAAGCAATCTGGCGTTCCGCAGACTCCTCTGGAAAGAAACGTTTAAAAACAGAAGGGGAAACAGTGACTATGAAACTGACAAAATGGCTGGAAAGATTGAAAACGTATTTACAGAAGAACAGGAACTTGAGCTCATTAAGTACTTCAAAAGTATGGAGACTAGATTATTCGGCTTAATCAAAGACTTGCGTAACCCAGCTTATCAGTTGGCTGTAAGAAATGGCATTGTTCGTAGATTTAAAAATTAAATTGCACGCGAAGATTGGGTGATCGGATTCCTTAAAGGACATCCTACTGTATCTGTTCGCAAACCCGAAGCAACAACTGGTACAAGACCTGTGGGTTTTAATGAAGTAGCTGTCGATAGGTTTTTTTCGTTACTAACAAATGTAACTGACAACCACAAACTAATGGCTTCTCAAATATTTAATTGTGATGAAACAGGCGTTTCGGTTAACCATAACCAGCCACTACAGTCACGGAGACGGTCTTCTAGGATTCTGAAGGTGTTTGCTCTTAGAAGCCCTTCCTCACGGTGCAACGGTCAACTCTGAAGTTTTTTGTGCTATCCTTAGGAAATTGATGGAGTGGTTTCAGAGTGTTCGTTGCGACCAAAATGCTAATTCCTTCTCCATGACAACACCAGGTCTCACAAAAATCTGTGCACCCGAGAAGAGCTCACAAAACTACATTTGACTTCTTCCTCATCCACCCTACAGAATGGATCTCGCACCTTCCGACTTCTCTTTTGGCCAATGAGAGACGCACTTCACGAAAAGCAGTACGTGGGTGATGTGGAGGTTATTCTTGCAGCAAGACGTCGACCAGTAGAGGCTCACCATGTGGGGGTACAGGTCTCCTCAGGATGGTGGCCTAAGGCCGTGTCATTGAACTGAGATTACGTGGAAAAAGAGGGTTTTTTAGCCAAAAGAGTGGGGAATAATATGATGTATTGGAATCCTGAATAAAAGGTACTTAATTTCAGGAAAAAAATGTGTTGCATTACTTATTGATCACCCCTTGTACATATCTGAGCCCTTCTGCCTGCTTGCCCCACATACGACTGCAAAGGAGCTGTTTTAAGTCAGTAACACCCAAAATTTAGTGTCACTGTTAGTTCGTTCGGTGTACTGGTGAATCACAGTAAATAGTTTTGTTGTATTTTGCTTTGTCTCAAACGCCTCGTTTCGAAGTTAAAAATGCAGAAGGAAGTCTCCAAGTCAACGAAATAGTCAGTAAATAAAACAGGTTAACATCAGATAAAATTTACTCGAATCCTAAACGGACGACAAACTGCTGACAGTAGACTAGCACAATAAACAATATAACACAGGAAATTGCTTAACTATTTTCTGGAAATCCCGCCAGAATAGGAGGAGAGAGCCATGAGGAAGTTCTTGGGCTTATGTTGTTTCAATTCTGGTGATGGCTTACTAAAAATAGAGGGAGCGGAATAATGCATAGCTTTCTGCACAAGAGTCAAGAACCTGCGATGAAAATGCCCAGTGGATATCTGCTTAGTAATAACAGAGCGAAACCTACCAGTTTCTGAGAATAAGCTCATATTGCTAACAACAGACGACATTACAAAATATATGTATTGAGAGGCCAGTGTCAGAATTCCCAGACTCCTGAACGGGGATCGATAAGAAGCTCGTGAGAGTACACCACAAGTTGCTCGTATAGTCCGCTTATGAGTCGAAAATGACCACTGTGAATCGGAAGAGTACCTCCAGAATATAATACCGTATGCCATAAGCGAATGAAAATAAGAGAGAGGAATTGATTTTCGTAATGGACCCTCACTTATTGTAGATAGTGTTCTAACGGTAAATACATCAGCATTTAGTTTTTGAACAAGATCCTGAACATGGGATTTCCATGACAGACTAACATCTGTCTGGAGCCCAGGAATTTGATTGTTCACACCCAGTAATCTGATGCTCGTTCTGTGTAATCCAAATGTCAGTTTTAGTTGAACTGATCGTTAGATTAAGAACTTAGAGTCACTTTATTTTCAACATGCCATGAAATGACTTTTCGAACTGCACTATTTTATCATTTCCTGTTTTAACACAAACGTTACGAATTCCTAGAGTTCTTTCGCAGAACCGCTGCAAATTCATTTGTAAATAGGTATACGGTCTATTATATTGGCTTTAGTCTTATCAATTTTACTTCCTCTTCTTCTTCTTATTGTTCTTCTTGCCTTCTAATGGACTCGAAGCTCCCGTGCCGATCTCACATGTTGCCTCCAGACTGTTGTATCTTCTTCTTATTGTTACTGCCAATTATTTACTCCTATCCTGCACAAATTGTTATGATTTCATATACCAGTGTACTTCTGGGTCTTCCCCTTACTCTCTTACCAAATGACCTCTCCATGAAACCATTTGATCCACTCCGTTCTCGTAAGACGACCTACCCATTGAAGTTTTCTGTAAATTATTGTCCTCACTCTTATTCGTTGTTGTGAAAGCATGTGGATTTCTGTGCTGGGTCTTTTCTTCCAGCTTCCTTTATACAATTTTAATAAACATTTTTGGAACAGTGATCAAAAATTTAAAAAAATTTTCTTTTTAGAATTCACTTTTGATCACACCACGTATGTCAAAAGAACATAGGTGACTGGTTTCGGTCATGTCACATGACTATCGTCAGACCTGTAATTTAATTTAGACAGTAATAGGAAGCTTACTAGATTGACAATAAAATATGACTAAATGGTTATAAGGATAAAATACAATAAGACGTGATATAACCAAGTCTTGGTGTTGTTAAAGTCAGAGTCTTCGCTGATGGAGCAGAAGAGCATGTATTCCAGCTGGCAGAATCGTTTGGCATACCGTCAAGTCATGTAAGTCAAGCTTGCAAGATCGTGTGCGTATAAATGACTGGAAAACACGTACTTCATTTGATTCCTACTTTTTCTACCAAAAGGAGGAATTACCCAGTACTTTCGTTCTGACATATACAGATCGCCAAGATCTTTCGAAGAATGGGACGAGTGTGGAGTATAATGCCAGAGAGACTGGAAAATAGACATAATTTGTTTATTTTTATCCACATTAGCAATAAAGTATGAAGTAAGTAATGATTTATGTATATTTGTGAAAAATGTTGAGAAAGCCCACATGTTCACTAGATCAATTTTAACGTAACGTAAAGAAGATATCTCAAGATTGTCTACAGTGCACTGGCATTATTTCCTCTACATTAAATTTAACGCAAAATGAGAAGAAAACCGGAATTTCAGCATAATTTTAAGACCCTGGTTGTTTTTGGTATATCTGGAGAAGTTTAGTCTTTTTGACATGTGGGGTGTATCAACATTCAGGTAGAGCGCTCCACAGGTACTTAACCTCCCTGTTTAGCCTGTGAGTCAGTAGATGGATGTATAAGGGTCGTACAGTATAATCGGCCACTGTTTCCCACCCGGGTTTTGCGATAATGATGCTAGTCCGTGCTCTAACTGATTTAGATAGCCGCCGTGTAGGAATTTTTCCCACCTGTTATATGAAGATGCTCTCGTAGTTTTATGTCTCATTGCAGAGCCGAAACAGCGCCGTCGGATTCTGAAAGTGCATTTCTACCGTCTATGTTTTAGGTAATGAAGCGTGAAGAAGTTTCTTGTACAAGTAATTTTAACACGGGTCGCCATTATGGTGCGATTATTTAAGAAACACTGTAAAATGAACTTGTTCACACTGATTATAAGCTAACTATTAACGGTACGAGAGCATCGTCTACTTTACGGCTGGACCGAAAGGCATTCTAGCAACTACTGCCGACTATGGTGCACGGATTATAACCAGAGCATACAATCGGTATAGTTCGTATACGATTGTACATCTTCGGTTTTGCCGAAATTATTCATTTATTTATTAATATCAACGTTTCCTGGCATTGTAAATTTACTGGAAGATAGTATTTACTACCAGTAGACTCCACTCAATATCTCAGTGGGAAAGGCAGCTTTTGTTGGCAAGTATTTATAATAACAATTACTTGATCCGTGCCAGAATAAATCAGTTTTCGCCTCGCGGAGCGGCCGCGCTGTTACAGGCGCCATGTCACGGGTTGCGCGGCCACTCAGGCCAGAGGTTCCAGTCCTCCGTCAGGTATAGGCGTGTGTTTGTTGTTCTTAGCATAAGTTAAAGTAGTGTGTAAGTCTAGGGAACGATGACCTCAGCAATTTGGTGCCTTAACAATCCACACACCCGTGTGGAGTTTGCTGGTCTCCCATCGGGCGCCTCCCCAGGTGGCGGATAGGGGAATGCTCACCAGATATGGTGGGTACCGGGGAAATAAAATACCCGGGGTGGACCAAAACTAGCAACTGCTGCCTTGTAGTATGATATTGGCTTATCAAAGGCTAAAGGAAGAAAACCTTGAGTAAAAATTACCTGGTCCTCCGGGTTGGGGGTTGTGCAGTGGGCCAGCTCCTCACTCACATAAAAACATAAAAATGCTAAAAAACCTAATAATATGCCTCGGAAAAATTGGAACTTTGGACGACGAACTGGCAATGAGAAACGGAAAATTATGTTTGGATGCTGGAATGTGCAAGGTATTTCCACTAAAATAAATTTACTCCCTGCAGAACTTCACATGTTCAACATGGATTTTGTCGTACTCTCTGAAACAAAGAAGAAAGGCCAAGGAGAAGAAGAACTGGATAATTATGTACATATCTGGAGTGGGGTATCAAAAGCAGTAAGAGCCAAAGCAGAGGCTCCATTATGATAAAGAAATCATGGAAAGAAAGAATCACAAATTGGACATTCATCAATCAACGTATAATAACTGTTGAAATGACATTATTTGCTAGGGAAGTTGTGGTTATTGGCGTATATGCACTCACGAACGACACAAAAGATAAGGAGAAAGATATATTTTGAGACACCCTCAGGGAGACTATTGAAAAAATCCCAAGAAGAAAGGAACTGATTATCATGGGAGATCTGAATGGAAGGGTAGGAATTAGAGAATCTTGTAGAATAGTAGGAAAACATGGAGAGGACGAATATAATGACAATGGGGAACGATTGATTGAAATTTGTGAACAATTTGATCTAAAAATTACCAACACATAAGGACATTCATAAATATACTTGGCAACAGAACACCAAAGAACTTCGTTCTATAATAGATTATATTATCATTAGGCAAACAAGTAGTTTCAAGGCAGTAGACGTCAGATCTTATAGAGGAGCCCAGTGTGGATCAGACCACTATCTAGTTAAAATGAAGTCTTTCTGGCCATGGAAGAATGCAAGGAGTGATACAAGTAACTCAAATGAAACGAACCAGACTGAGAAAGATGAAAATTTACCTTTTAATATTGACAGCCCACAAGACGAAAGTATCAGAACACTCTTTGCGGCCAGAATGGAAAGGAAACTGGTTGAATCATTTGAAGGAAGTACAGAGGAAATATATGACTATATAAAAGCTAATGTGAAAATCATAGTAACAGAGGTGTTGGGTAAAAAAGATAGCAACCACAACCGTGCAGCAGAGTGGTGGTCAGAGGAACTAGAGGTCCTCGTTAGAGAAAAACGAAATGCGTTCCTTCAGTGGTTGAATGATAAATCAGAAGAAACAAGGTCAATATACAAGGAAAAGAAGAATGAAGTGATGAAAAAAATAAGGATGGCAAAAAATGAAGCATGGGAAAGAACATGTGCCTAGGTGAATAGCAAATTAGGATTTGGGAGAGCAAAAGAAGCATGGTCAGTATTGAAAGGGCTTCGACAGGATACAAAAAGCAAAACTAATCTCCAACTGATAACACAAAAAGAATGGGAAGAGTATTTCCAAAAATTATTAAATGAGGACAGAGAAGAATATCTAGAAGAAGGAACAGGGGAAGATAAAGGACATGAAGATGATGAGATGCATATTTTAGAAAGTGAAGTACTTCAGGCGTTGAGAACAGGAAAGAATGGTAAATCACCGGGACCAGGCAATATCAATCTGGAGTGTCTGAAATATGGTTGTGACAAAATTGTGAAACTGATAACACAGCTCTTCAACAAAATGATACATGGAGATTCAATACCCAACGAGATGAAGCTAGGTTACATTAATACAATATTTAAGAAAGGGGATCGCAAAATTTGTTCAAACTATCGAGGAATTTGTGTTACAAACACATTAATGAGAATTTTTGCGAAAGTAATTAAAAATAAACTGGAAAAAAATTTTAGAACCCAAGAAGAACAATGTGGATTCACGGCTGGGAGATCATGTGTAGACCATATTTTCACATTACGACAGATTTTGGAGAAACATAGGGAAAAATCAAAAAGTATAGGTTTAATTTTCATAGATCTAGAAAAAGCGTATGATACTGTTCCAAGAAAATTACTTTGGAGAGCGCTACATATGGCAAACATAAACCCTTCCTTGATTAAAATAATACAACAAATGTATAAAGATAACATTTGCCAAGTGAAAGTTGGTAATAAACTTTCACAGAAATTTAGAACAAGCAAAGGCCTTTTACAGGGCTGTCCCAAGTCACCATCATTATTTAAAATCTATATAGAGATTAGCCTTAGAACATGGTCTCGTAAATGTAATAGTATGGGATTAGAAATAAGAGATGGAGTTTACCTTCATCATTTATTATTTGCTGATGATCAAGTAGTCATAGCACAAGATGGGGAGGATGCTAACTATATGTGCAATCAACTAGCAGTAGCATACAAAACTTGGGGTTTGAAGATTAATTACCAAAAAACAGAATACTTGACTAATGATTCAGATGAGCTATACATTGAAGGAAAGAAAATCAAAAAGGTAAACACTTTCTGTTATTTGGGATCCATTTTAGAAATCGAGGGAAAATCAGAGTCAGAAATCAATAAAAGAATTAGTAGCGGACGGAGGGTCATTGGGATGCTTAACTCAGTCTTATGGAGCAGGCATGTAAAGAGCAGAACTAAAAAATAAATATACAAATCCATAGTAGAGAGTGTAGTTCTGTATGGAACGGAGACCTGGACAATTAACATGAAGCACATTAAAAAATTACAAGCTCTAGAGTTGGACTTTTGGAGAAGATCGGCAAGAATCTCCAGGAAAGAAAAGATAAGGAACACCGAAGTAATAAGGAGAATGTAAATAAAAGAAAGAATATATGACGTAATGGATAGGAAGAAATTACAGTGGTACGGGCATGTACGACGAATGGAGGAAGCCAGAATACCAAAACTGATACTGGAGTGGGAACCGGAGGGGAGAAGAAGAAGAGGACGACCTGTGACCACCTGGCTCCAAAATGTACAGCACACAATGAGGAGAATGGGTGCAGAGGAAGAGGACACGCAAGATCGAAATACCTGGAGAAATATTTTGAGAGTATAGTTTAAGAACGTGTATTGTTTGTATTGTATTTTCCAAGTAAATTATTATGTTGGAGATAAGCCTCTGTAATGAGGAAAAGCTCAAAAAAATAAAAAACAATTCACACACATTCACACACACATTTGAAATCTGCTTTCCCTATATACGTCTAGGCTGACGTCACGAGCGATTTCTACGTCGATGCCTCATCCCACTGGCTCTTAAGACGGCAGACGGCCAACAGCCTCTGCTGGCCTGTGGGAACCTACCGCTTACGGCGTACGTACTGCTGCGCCGATACACTCACTTCACGGATGTGAAACAGTAAAACTGGAGATAAAGTAAAATGCGCTCTGATCCGCAAATAAGGGGTTACTTACAATTCTCATTCAATTATTTCCCAAATGCAGGTCGAGGGCTTACTGTACAAACAATTACCAGTAACATATTATGATTTGCTTATCATTTTCAGTTGCTTCCCATGTATTGTCTAAGGTCGAGCTACGAGTGATACACATTTCTTACACTTCTTTCGTCATTTATTACCATGAAATCATCTGTTCACAATACAACGTCTACAGACAAGTTAGGCAAATGACCAACTTTCTCAGATGAGTGGTATGATATCTGCATAGTAGTTAATCTCAAACAGATTGGTTTAGTATCTTTACCGGCCTAAAACTAAACGAGGGCTATTCGTATTTGCACGCAGCAACCATATCAATAATCTCACATTTCTTCTTCGAATTTTCGCGAAACAGAAATCTTTTTATTACAATAATTTAATAATTTACACATTAATTTTGACAAAAGTATACAGTTTTTTAGAAACCTGAGAATCACAGTTAAAAGGATGAAGTATTCTTCAATCTAATTCAGTTTTGAAATGTGATATCCAAGAACATGACAGGTTTCTCATCAATACCTCTTCAAATATATTTTTGGGAAAGGGATATACAAATAACTTTCATCTGTGTAGAAATTTTAGGCAATAATTCTTTGTAGTTTCGTAATATTATCAAATTTCGGTAAGTAAACTAAAATATACAGAATAAAGCAAATATGAAGTGTTATTTTGTTCATTAATACCACATTGTGTTTCCGAATAAAATCCTTTGCTTTGTAATCTTGTGAGAGCAATCTTTATTTCTAATGTGTTACACATAAGTACTGTATTCGACTACAGCTCTAAAGAAATGCCTTTAACAGTTACAAAACATGCTGACTGATTTAGCTACATGTGATCACATGCATCGAATTATTAAAATACAAGTTTGTTTCGAGACATATTATAAAAATTAGTATTGAGTACTAAAGTAAGATATATTTGCCAACCTACCCCTCTCACATCCTTAAGTTCACTCATATGCTTGAGGCAACACATTTGGAAAGTTTTCTTTTCCATCTTTTAAACCGTCCGTTCTAAAAACGACTTCCTCAACTACAAATGTGTCCTCCTTATATCGTGCCGATTTAAGCCTTCGTATATAACGCTAAACCCAAAGTGTAGCTATTTTTTCACTACCTCTACTACCTTCTCGTTTAGCATTGGGACGTTAATCATGTCATGTCCTCACTTATGTTACACTAACATATGTTTAGCCGATACTCGGGATTAAGTATTATTTGTATTCTGTGTAAATGGTATTTTACCTGATCATCAGATTCGGTCACCTACGAATTTCAATACCGAAATTTGTTTTTATTACTCTTCAGACATTTTCCTTGTGTTCGTTCTATGGTTATTTCATGCACAAGTTGACCAACCTTTGAGAAAGGCCGGAACAATACCTTGCTTCGGTCTTAAATCGCATTTCATCAACTGCCACAGTTTATTTATGTCAGAAATATTTCACATGAGTTTCAGGTTACTCATCTTCTAAGCCCAACACTCCGCTCGGTATATGCAGTCGACGATGTAAGCATCTGTTAATTAGGGGGCTTCCGAAATATGACACGTAATCGGTATGGACTGTGAGAAACAGTTTTGCATCACTAACACGCACGATCCAAACTGAAAATTTTACCAAAAATTTTATCGTGCCAAACACTATTGGAAAAAAAGTAAACAGAATTGCAGAGAAGCCAATTACTCTGCCCTGCATGTGTATTCCAGTCCACCAGAATAACAAGCTGTCGTTCTGATCAGTTACCGAATTAGCTTTTTACTTATAATGAGTGAAACGTGTGCACAGCGAATGTAACTTGCGTTACGATTGCAATGGACAGTAATCGTCAAAACAACCAAAAAAGGCGATATCTAACATTTTAATATCTATTTTAGTCTAACTTATGAATTTTTTCTGTACTCACTGTAAATACTGCGAACAAAGCGTTCCACATAAACCGAAAGGCGGTCTCTTACTATAATTTTCAGATACACTAAAACAGGATAATCTCAGCAGTAATAGTCAGCCGGAGTGGCCGAGCGGTTCTACGCGCTACAGTCTGGAGCCGCGCGACCGCTACGGTCGCAGGTTCGAAATCTGTCTCGGCATGGATGTGTGTGTTGTCCTTAGGTTAGTTAGGTTTAAGTAGTTCTGAGTTCTAGGGGACTGATGACCTCAGAAGTTAAGTCCCATAGTGCTCAGAGCCATTTGACCCATTTTCACCAGTAATAACCGTCGCAACGTCTTTTCTGCATACAGCATGATAATAACTGTAAAGTTATAGAACGACTATTTGACGGGAACTGATCATAAACTAAATTTACAAAGCACGCCGTGAAACGTGTACATTTTGTTCTGCTCAAGCAGTAGAGCCAACTGATAGTAGGAGCGCATCAGTAGGTTATTTTTCGACACAGTCTTCATACCGGTTTAAGCCCATGTTGCTTTGTGGCATGAGTTTGAATATACCCTCCTGGAAAAACATCCTGTCCTTGCGTGTTCAGCCGAGGTGCGTTGTGATTAAGTGTTTCACCTTCTCGTCTAAAGCGAATCTTTGGCCTATAAGTGCTTATTTAGGTGACGAAAAAGGTGAACGTGACTAAGAGCGAGGTCCAGGCTGCAGGAAGGATGGTTGATGGTGCCCCAGCCAAACTGATTCAACAACGTAGTGGCCTTCTAGACTGTGTGGCATCCTGCATTGTCGTGATGGAAGACGGTGGCGTCGGTGAGAAGTCCTAGGCACTTCCTCTTCACTTATTCGCACTGTAGTTTCAAGACCTCGCGGCATCAGCCAGCGGTCAGTCTTTCGAAAAAATCCATGAGGATGACACACACGCGGTCTCAACATATTGTGGCCATTACCTTCCCAGCAGACGGTGTCACATTAAACTTCTTTGTCTATCGAGAGATGACGAGGAGTGTTCATCAGAGACTAGGGTGTTGCCATGAGGGCCACAGAGAAGTGTGACAAGACCGCTGTTATTTTATATATACATAAAGGATCCATCGGCATTTCCAGCACCAGTCTGTGGCTGTTTGGTGGTGTTGCTGTGGCCTATGGCAAGGGGTCGTTGTAGAGTGGCTGCAGAAAGATACGAGACGGCGGAACGAAACTTCCAGTTGGTGTGGTGGATGGTAGCTACCTCAAAATGTAGAAAAGTGTAAGGTAGTGGTTGTGAGTAGAATAACAAGCCCACAGTATTCGAGTGTAGCATTATTAGTGTGCTGCTTCACAAAGCTACATTCATTAAATACGTCGGTATAATGTTGCAAATCAATATGAAATGGAATGACCATGTAGGATGTACACTGTGGTTTCGCTAATCCGGCCATTGCTTGCACATACGGATGCCGGATTAGCGCAAGAGCCGGATTGTAGAGAGTGACTTATATTTAGTGTAAATCCATAGGTCTAATACATTACTAAATCCAAAGACGCATCCATTTACATAGAGAATTAAATTATTGAGCATGTACATATACAATATTGTGCTTACTATGAAACATGTCCCTAATTTTTGTTGTCACTGTAACGATACCGCGACGGCAGTATGCTTTGTTACACAACGACTTCATTGGCATGAAATCGGTTATGTATATCTCATAATGCATTCGAATTAAATGTCTGCAGCTTCAGCAATAGCAGTGTGTCGTATCTTCAAGTTATTTCCCCATATGCCCTCTTCTTCATCACTTTCATCGTAATTTTTCTGCAATCTTTTGATTATCTTTTGGCCTTTTTAAGTTTGGTCGTAAATAATTGCTCCTCCAACATCGTATTTGGCCGTAATTGCTTCCTGCGAAGAACCTTAGTTCACTTTATCTCTAATTTCGAGTTTCTATTTGACGTGTCATATAAGATGCTTCCTTTAGAAGCCTTGATATTGAATAGTAAAAAAGTGACAATTTCAAATATGTACAGTATTGCTTAACATTGTATTTAACTAACAACGTTGTTACACACGAGAACTCATTATTGTATGCGTCATCATTTCTGGTTGAGTGACTAGAGGCTGTATGTGATCGGGATTGGTTCAAACGGCTCTGAGCACTATGGGACTTAACGTCTGAGGTCGTAACTTAGAACTACTTAAACCTAACTAACCTGTGATGATGATGATGATGATGATGATTAGTGTTTTAGGGCGCACAACAACGAGGTTATCAGCGCCCGTTCCCAAAAGATCAATTCAGAGCCGATCTTTGCGAGAATTGGTAATGTTCAAATTGCAATATTGGACACAGCACATCAAAACAGGTAGATAAAACTAAAAATAAAATAGCAGTACAAAACAGGTAAAAATAATTAACGGTGGCTGAGTGACCACTTACAAATAATGGGTGGCCAAACCACTGTACAGCACATTGAGACCTCAATCCCAATATTTTGGGAAGAAGTCCAGACATCACACAAAAACTTAAAACTCGAGCGACGCTCGCCTCATTATTAGTTAAAAGAGAGGGCAGGTCTGGTGGGAAACTGACATCTTCCCTAAAAACCCACATATAAAACACACTCAGTTAAAATATGTCGTATCGACAGCTGTGTCCCACATGTCTGACACGTTGGTGGCTCCTCAGGCAGCCGCATCTGCAAGTTCATTTCCAGGAATCCCTATGTGCCCTGGAACCCAGCTGAAAATTACATCCTTACCCTGCTGTTGCAAGAGCAGGAGTGCGTCCTGCACTTCTTGCACCATCCGATCTGCTGGGTACATCTGTTCAAAAGCGTGTAGAACACTTTGGGAATCGGAGCAGATGATGAATTTCGTGCCATGATGTCGGCGCATATGCTCTAATGCTTGCAGAATGGCAAACAGTTCTGCATAGTAAACTGAGTACTGCTCTGGTAGCCCTATCCTACGGACAGTATCGGGAAACACAGCTGAGCAGCCCATAAAATCTCCCTGTTTAGACCCATCCGTGTAAACAGTAATAAAATCTGAATGGCGTTCTAAAATCTCAGTAAGTTTAATTTTAAAATAGGTGGTCCGGGGTACAATACTTCTTGTAAGCAGCCAGATCCTAGAATTAATCTTGGCCTTTGTAGTAGCCAGGGAGATCCCCTACTCCATCCCTGGTGGAGGACCTTAATGCCCTCCAGGTGTACGGACTCGAGACTCTCCTTAGCACGGATGGCAAACGGCTTTGTTGCCTTCAGACGGTGGCGGAAGAGACGTTCCAGTGCTGGCTGGGAAAAAAGTGTTGGACGCCAATGAAAGAGGAGTGGACTGGGCCCTGTTCGCGTGCCGTACCACGAGGAGAAGACGCCGAATTGACAGCGGAGGCTCTCCCGCCTCGACACACAGACTAGCAACTGGACTCGTGCGATAAGCCCCCGTTGAAAGCCTAATACCCTCATGGTGAATCACATCCAACATTTTGAGGTAGGAAGGTCTTGCAGATCCATCAGCTTGACATCCGTATTCCAGTCGAGGTGGCACAAAAGCCTTATAAAGTTGGAGCAGACGTGCCCTGTCAGCGCCCCAAGATCTATGACTGACGCATTTAAGGACGTTTAAAGCCTTGAAACAGCGGACTTTTAGATCCTTTAGGTGTGATAACCATGCGAGCTTCTCATCAAAAATAAGCCCGAGATATTTCACTTTTTCCACAAAGGGGAGAACAGTGTCTCCTAGTTTTAAAACAGGGAGATTAAAAAGAGAACGGGAAAGGTTAAAATCTACACAAACAGTCTTCTCCAAAGAGAATTTAAAGCCTGTGGTCTTAGACGATTCCTCCAATCGCAGGAGCGTCAGCTGTAATTGGCGTCTAGCAGCTGTGAGGGAGGAAGACGCACAGAAAATGGAGAAATCGTCCACAAACAAGGAGCACTGCACGGGCCGTCGTATTGTGGACGCAATACTATTGATTGCAATTGCGAAAGCTGTCACACTGAGGACACTTCCTTGAGGGACACCGTTCTCCTGCTTAAAACGGTCAGACAGGACATTCCCAACCTTATACTTCAAATACCTGTCTGACAGAAAGTATCTGATGACTGTGGGTGAACGCCCACAGAAACCCCACTCATAAAGCTGCCGCAAAATGTTTTGCCTCCAGGTAGTATCGTACGCCTTCTCCAGGTCGAAGAAAACCCCGATAAGGTGTTGCTTACGTAGGAAAGAATCATGTATCGCTGTTTCGAGTAGGATCAGGTTATCTAGGGTGGAATGATACCTCCTGAACCCACACTGGCAGCGGGTAAGTAAGGATCTGGATTCGAGAACCCACACCAGGCGCCTATTGACCATACGCTCAAATGTCTTGCCTACGAAAGCTCGTGAGAATAATGCTACGATAGCTACTGGGTTCGGTCCGATCCTTCCCTGGTCTAAAAAGTGGAATTAAAATCGATTCTTTCCACGAACTAGGAAAGTCACCAGTCTCCCAAATTTCATTAAAAAGTTGAAGGAGGACTTCCTTTGACCGCAGATCCAACTGCTGCAGCATGCTATACGATATCAGGTCTGGACCAGGTGCAGTATCCCGAGATACTGACAGTGCAGAGTCCAACTCCCACAAAGAGAAAGGCTGGTTGTAGTCCTCAGTGTTGGTTGAACGGAAATCAAAACCAGCCCTCTCCTGTGTACCCCGATAGCGAAGAAATTCTGGGTCCTGGCTAGAATCGGCCGTAATAGTTTGAAATGATTCTGCCAACGCCCGGGCGATGTCTCTTGGAGATATTAGGAGACACCCCCGCTCACGTATAGCTGCTATTGGCGGTCGAGAGTATCGCCTTGAGATCCTCCTAATGGCTTCCCATACTTTGATTGAAGATGTGGACCTACTGATGGAGTTCAGGATCTCACGACAAGACCTCCGTTTACCCTCCCTAACGACTCTTGTCGCCCGCGCCCGTGCTATTCGGAAAGTAGCCAGATTCGCATCAGTGGGGCACCGATGGGATCTTCTCAAAGCCGCCCTTCTGTCTCTGATTGCGGTGCGACAGTCGTCATTCCACCAAGGGACAGGCTGCCTCACAGGCGTTCCCTTTGACTTTGGTATGGATACATCAGCGGCATAGTGCATCACCACCGCAATGTGATCCACCCAATCCTGGACGCCCTCACACTGTTCAAAAACAGCCAACTGCCGGTAGAACAGTTTCCCTTCCGGAACAGCCATTTCTGCGGCTGTTCGACACGACCCATTTCAACTGGCAGATGGAGCCAGATAGGATAATGGTCGCTGCCATGAAGGTCGTCGTCTACGACCCACTGAGCAATGTCCGCAAGCACAGGCGAACAAAGAGAGAGGTCTATGGCAGAAGACGAACCTGAAGCGGTGGTAAAATGCGTGGCCTGACTTGTGTTCAGCATTATGATGTCGGAAGTCCTGATCAACTGCTCAATCATCTGGCCTTTGGGGCAGGTTTTGTTTGAACCCCATAACGTATTATGAGCATTAAAATCTCCTAAAATGAGAAAGGGACGGGGTAGCTGATCAATGAAATGGGCGAGGGCTTCACTGTCAATGAGTTCATCGGGTGGTAATTACAAGGAGCACACTGTGACATTAACCTGGGCCAGGATCCGAGCTGCAACCGCTTGTAGAGTTTAGGGCACAGGTGAGGAGTGGAATGTGTCCTTAATGAACACTGCCACTCCACCCTGAGCCCTAGTACCAGTCAGGTCGTCTTTCCGGTACATGTGATACCCTGTAAGTACAGGCGTGTCAGTCTCTTTAAAATTGCAAAGATATGCAAAAGGGTTTTTCCTGTACTAACAGCCGCAATTCTTCAAAGCGAGGTCTGACTCCATTCAGATTCCACAGAAGTATGGGAGCCATATCAGCGTTTCGGTTTAGATTTCCCCCTGTCTTTGCGCCGCGCTGGTGAGGCCCTTGTGGAGCGAGTAGCAGCAGAGAGACTGCCAGGTTCTGGGGAAGAGGTATCAAACTCCATGACGATTTCCTCCTCATCAGTCAGGGATGCTATGACGACACCCGAAGGTGCTTTTGGCATGTTTGACGTCAGACGTCGTGCCCCTTTCCCTGGTCCCGTTTTCTTTGTGGAAGTCGGGGATGGGGGAAGTGGAGAGGCACTCTGTTTCTGGAGGGCCTTCGAAGGCTTCACTGTAGCTTTCTCTGCAATAGCGTTTTCTGCAGTCGTAGCAGCCTGAATGGCTATATCTTTGTTGGTTGGGCTCTGGCAGGTACAAACGCAGGTACAGGTATTGGTGGAGGATACTGCTATGCTGGACATGGTCTGCGTCGAAGCGTCTACTTTTGACGCACGGTTGTGCACCAAGGAGGCATAGGATGTGGCAAAGACAGGGGGTTTTGTCGCCTTATACTCTTTTTTGGCTTCCACATAAGGTAGCCTCTTTGTCACCTTGATCTCCTGAATTTTTCTTTCCTCCGCTCCAGACGGGATGGCTGCCAGAGCTGTTGATACACAGCGCTGGAGATGTGCAGTTGGTCCCAGCTTCATGAGCTGCCTTGCCACATATACCGCAGGTCTGTTCACCCCCACAACTCATTGTCGTATGGCCAAATCGCTGACATTTCAAACATCGCATAGGGTTAGGTATATAAGGCCTAACCCTAAGTCGGAGGAAACCAGCCAGAACGTATTCAGGTAAGACAGGCGAATTGAAAGTCACAATGAAGGTGGCAGATTTCTCAAGAACTCCATTATTCCTACGAGTCCGTTGTTCCACGTCTACAATCCCCTGTGTTGCCCATTCGTGCTTCAGCTCTTCTACCTCGATATCCATTCAATCACGGCAGGTGACGACGCCTTTACTGGCGTTGAGGGAATTGAGCAACTCGACAGTAATATCATACTCGCCTAACTTGTTTGACTTTCGAAGCAGCTCCACTTGCTTTGCCCTAGTAGTCTCAACTAACAGGGTACCATTCCTTAGGCGTTTGATAGATTTCAGTGTACCTGCGAGTCCTTCTAAACCTTTATGTATGTAGAAAGGAGACACTTTTTCTAATGAGCCCTCCTTCCTCTTAATCACGCATTGCCATTTATGACTCCATGAGCCCTGTTACTCGGTTCTATCTGCATATCTGGAGGACTAGCCTCCCTCATGCGCTTTACTGATTACGAAGGTGGTGAAGGGAAATACGTGGTGGCCATGTGCGTCCCACGAGCAGCTAGGGAACTAAACGGCCACCCAGACAGAGCCCCGCATGGGTAAGACTGAGTTATACTGAGGTGCGGCAGGTTCATCAGAGGTCGCCCGCTAACGACTGTTCCACCTCAACAGCCATGCATCTTATCGGCGCGCAGCACACCTTAAGATTGAAGGTTTTTTTTATAGAGGTATGTCTGAAGCATGCCCTGAGCTCACGGTGTCAGAGGACTGGCTGCGCACACCAGTCCACAGCTCGGGAACCCCGGGGTCGGCAAGCCCGTACCCAGCAAATAAATGCTGAGTCCCCTGAGGGTAACTAACCTAAAGACATCACACACATCCATGTCCGAGGCAGGATTCGAACCTGCGACCGTAGCGGTTGCGCGGTTCCAGACTTAAGCATCTAGAACCACTCGGCCACAGCGGCCGGCCTGAGCCGGTTTACTGAGAGGACGGACTACTGAGGGCCTCATTAGCAACATCCTAGTGTAGTAGGAATGGCGAATGGACGACTTCGCTGTACTGGGAAAATTTTACGAAAGTGTGATTCGTCTGTAAAGGAGAACGCATATAGAACACTACTTTGACCAATTGTTGAATAATGTTCCATTGTCTGGGATCCGCACCACGTTGGATTAAGGGAAGATGTGGAAGCAGTTCCGAGGCGAGCTACTACGTTTGTTACCGGTCTGTTGAATAACTACTGGGAATCACAAGACAGCAGGCGAGGTACTCTTCCAGTAGCACTATTGACAAAATTTAGAGAATCGGCATTTGAGGCTGACTGCAGAACAATTCTACAGCCATGAACGTACTTCCCGCGTAAAGACAACTAAGATAATATTAGAGATATTAGTAGACATATAGATATATTGCCAGAAAGTTTCATATCAGCGCACACTCCGCTGCAGAGTGAAAATCTCATTCTGGAAACATCCCCCAGGCTGTGGCTAAGCCATGTCTCCGCAGTATCCTTTCTTTCAGGAGTGCTAGTTCTGCAAGGCTCGCAGGAGAGCTTCTGTAAAGTTTGGGAGGTAGGAGACGAGATACTTGCAGAAGTGAAGCTGTGAGGACTGGGCGTGAGTCGTGCTTCGGTAGCTCAGATGGTAGAGCACTTGCCCCCGAAAGGCAAAGGTCCCGAGTTCGAGTCTCGGTCGGGCACACAGTTTTAATCTGCCAGGAAGTTTCATATCAGCGCACACTCCGCTGCAGAGTGAAAATCTCATTCTGGAAACATCCCCCAGGCTGTGGCTAAGCCATGTCTCCGCAATATCCTTTCTTTCAGGAGTGCTAGTTCTGCAAGGCTCGCAGGAGAGCTTCTGTAAAGTTTGGAAGGTAGGAGACGAGATACTGGCAGAAGTGAAGCTGTGAGGACCGGGCGTGAGTCGTGTTTCGGTAGCTCAGATGGTGGAGCACTTGCCCGCGAAAGGCAAAGGTCCCGAGTTCGAGTCTCGGTCGGGCACACAGTTTTAATCTGCCAGGAAGTTTCATATCAGCGCACACTCCGCTGCAGAGTGAAAATCTCATTCTGGAAACATCCCCCAGGCTGTGGGTAAGCCATGTCTCCGCAATATCCTTTCTTTCAGGAGTGCTAGTTCTGCAAGGCTCGCAGGAGAGCTTCTGTAAAGTTTGGAAGGTAGGAGACGAGATACTGGCAGAAGTGAAGCTGTGAGGACCGGGCGTGAGTCGTGCTTCGGTAGCGCAGATGGTGGAGCACTTGCCCGCGAAAGGCAAAGGTCCCGAGTTCGAGTCTCGGTCGGGCACACAGTTTTAATCTGCCAGGTAGTTTCAATTCAGCGCACACTCCGCTGCAGAGTGAAAATATCATTCTGGAGATATAGACAGTTATTTTCACCCGCTCTGCGAGTGGAACAGGAAAGGAAATGACTGGTAGTGGTAAAGGCTAGCCTCTGGCACGCACCACACGGTGGCTTGTGGAGTAAGTATGTAGATGTAGATGTGGAGGAGGCATGTTGCTACTCCACTGACGACTGCTGAAGGTGTAGCGATAGATTCGTATTTCGTTACTAGTGAGAGTGCGGTGAAAAAGACTGTTCGCCTGCGCAGAGAACAACTGCTAAGTTGCAGACTTTCCCCCATGCACTTCCCTTGTGCTGCTTGTACAGATTTAATTGAACCAACCGGGAACAAACTTTCTGGTACAACAGAATACCGTGAACACTGTGAGTAATCCTTCCGAACGCCATTCACAATTCTGCTCTCATGTATCAAAACGTGATCCTCCTAGTGTCTTGAATCAGCTTATCCACGTGAGCTCTGTTTACATCTGTTGATGCTGGATTGGTCCACGAGATACTTGTTGGTAACGCTTCCTCTACAGGCTGCAAACTTCTAAGAGCACTCGTCGACATGAGGTTGAGACATTGGATTCCCTCCGTAAACCTCTATCAGCTGTAGGTGAACCTGACCTGACGGCTGAAGGTAAGTGTTTCACCCAATCCAGTCGAACAATGGAGCGCATTTCTTCCCGAGATCAGGTTTCCAAAGGAGTCGCGATCTGTGTTTGCTTATAACGAATACTGTGCGTGGCGGGTGGCTGAAATTCTGTACAGTTACCAACTGCATGCATCAGGATTACCGCACATTACAAATTTCTCTATAACATACGAAACTTCAGGAATATGGGGCCCTGTAACAGTTTCTGAAGACTCCGCATAATATCAGCTAAATTTAAAACTTTGAAGTTTTCGATACCCTTCGGTAATAATATTCTTTGATTGCCGAACGTCTTATTCCACATATGCTCCGTGTGTGGGACTGGAACCGCTGACGCTATTCTCACCGTCCACTCAATCCATATAAACTTATAACCTAAATACACGGCGACTATTGTCTTGCATTTTTCTCCTGTTAATTCGTGCAGTAAACACCTGTTTTAGTGCCGCTGTCTTAAAGTAATGAGCATTCTAGTGGTTGAGAAATATTACTCCTCCAGGGAGAGCAGCATTTCTAAATATTAGCATTCTTATCGTTCTTTATTTGCTGCATAATTTACTAATTTGCTCTACCTTTCAGAGTTCAACTGCCACACACTTGGCAAGGAGTATTGTAACGTACATTAAGTGTTTTGGCAGTTGCGAATATGGAAAACCGTCAGGTGCGTAATGGAATGACGACAGTGAAAATTCCTGCCGGACCGGGACTCGAAATCGGATTTCTCGCTTATCGCGAACCGTCTCCTTACAATTAAGCTATCTGAGCACGATTCACCACGTGTTTACGTCCTGCACTCGTATATTCATAGGTATTTAATAATTTTTTTCATAATGTGGGGCCACAGTCATTATATATTTCTTTAAAGTCAGTACCGCCATTAAACTGTTTTTTATTTGCAGTGTTACATTTACACGATCATGATTTCGGCTTTAAAGTGAGTCAAGATGTTATACTTAGTGATAAAACAAAGCAGTAGGCTTTTACCAGAAATATTGACCCTTAGACAATGTGTCTAATAGTGTATTTTAAATACAACAGTATTTCATTTTAGGCACTGTATAACATTAAAAGACTTGATGATGGCACTTTTAAAGCCGAAATAATGACCGTGTAAATGTAACACTGCAAATAAGAAACAGTCTAATGGCGGTACTGACTTTAGAGAAATTCATAGGTATATTCATGTATGGGTGAGACATTTTTATTGAAAGTCGCCGTGAGACAAGACGGTCAATGTCTTTATGGAAAACCGTTTGTGGTTGCCCTCTGAACCATAACTGTACCCATGCATGCTCATCTTTGTCTGAAGCTAATTGGCAGCCACGGAATGTCTTTCCTCAGGACTCAAAACGCATTTAAATCGCTTGGCAGCGAAATTTCTGCACAACAGTCGATGCAACATTCGCATAATGTGGGTGGACATTATCCTGCAACGAAATGAAGCCGTCCGTCAGAATTCCTGAGCATTTTTATTCGATGGAACTGTTCATTTTTCACGAAGTATCCTCATATCGCTGAGTGTTAATTGTGGTTTCGTGCTCCAGAAAGTCAATGAGTATTGGGCCCTTGCAGTTAAAGAAAAAGGTCATCATCAGTTTCCTGCAGCTGGCGGGTCTGTCGTTTCTACTACGTTGTAGAAGTTTCGCTGATAAGCTCTTACTCATCGTCCGTAGAGATCCAGTCGGTCCCCACGCGATTACCATGGTTTTGGAGACCTGAAGAAAGACATTCGCGGTGGTCTGTTTGCTTCGGACGAAGATGTGTACACATTGGAAGAACCGTGGTTCCGTACGCAAACGCAACAATGGCATTGGCCAACTTGTTCCACGGTGTGATACATGTTTCAAGAAGTATGGCGATTACTTTAGAATTAATAAGCAGTTTACTTACATTTTTGTCATTTGTCTCGTTTTCATTTGACTGCCCCTTATACATAACGGATACGTCTGCTGTCTTGTGTCGTCGAAAAAGTGAAGTGTACGGTAATCTCGTTGATACGGTTGAACGACACGCTAGTATTGCACAAATGTATCGGAAACTCAAATGGGAATCCCTGGAGGGAAGGCGCCGTTCATTTCGTGGAACACCTCTCAGGAAATTTAGGGAATCGGGTTTGGAAGCTGACTGCAAAATGAGTCTACTGCCCCCAATGTACATTTCGCTTAAGGACCATGAAGATAAGATGCGAGAAATTAGGGCTCATGCGGAGACAGATAGACGGTCGTTTGTTCTTCGCTGTATCTGCGAGTGGAACAGCAAATGAATTGACTAATAATGGTACGGGTACCCACCGCCTCTCATCGTACAGTAGCTTGCGGAGTACGTATACAGGTGCATCTACATCTACGTCTACATATATACTCCGCTAGACACCAAACGGTGTGTGGCTGAGGGCACAATTCGAGCCAAAGTCATGTTTTGCCCCTCTGTACCAATCGCGGAACGCGTGAGGGAAAAACGACTGTCTGAACGCCTCACTACGAGCTCTTATTTCCCTTATCTTTGAATGGTGATCATTACGCGATTTGAAAGTTGGTGGTAATAATATATACTCCACATCCTCGGCGAAGATTGGATTTTGGAATTTAGTGAACTGCCCCTTCTGTTTTGCGCGTCGTCTATCTGCAAGTGTGTCCCACTTCAAACTTTCTATGAGATTTTTAACGCTCTCGCGATGGCTAAATGTACCAGTCAAGAATGTTGCCGCTCTTCTTAGGACCTTCTCAATCTCTTGAATCAGACCCAACTGGTAAGGGTCCTATACAGACGAACAATACTCTAAGACTGGACAAACTAATGTATTGTAAGCTATTTCCTTTGTTGAAAGACTGCATCGCTTCAGGTTTCTACCAATAATGTAGATGTAGAAGAAGTGTGTAGTCTTCTCAAGCTTTGGCAGAGAAATGACAGAGAAGACTGCAGTATCACATAAATGTGAGGATGGCTAGTGGAACACCTTCTTCGACAGTCAGAATTGTATGGTAAATTAAAGCATTTAAGGTGCTGTTGGTGATTTGTGTTTTTCGTTAGGTTTGACCATGAGAGGAACTATGGCGCTATTAGATGTAATTCGTCCGAACAGTCACATTCGAAATACATAGTTACTAACAAGGACGATATTTCATATTGATGTCCGAGGAATCCCCGTCTACGTCTGATGAGCTCGTTGGCTGAAGTGTCCTGTATGTATTGCTGTGTATTTACACTTGTGATAGTTTACACTGTTAAGCTGTATAATGTGTTCGTGTATTCCTTTTCCATTGTTTAGTGCTGTTGGTATTAAATGCTGTATAGCTTTGTGCAATAGGCTGTGCATAGCTGTGGCTTCAGTAATAAACGTACGATCTTGTTCTCGGAGGAATAAAGCCGTTGCAGCAAAACGTTTTGCGTCGGAGAGTTAGAGTATTGATCTGGAATGCTCTAAGAAACCATTTAAATGCTCTATCACGGTGGATGGGGCTTTTTTTGTTTTCCTGGAAAAGGCGCCGGCGGCATACCGCGGCATTGCGCCGTTCTATGGGTGCTCGTAGGAAATAAATTGCCAGTCTAGTTACCTCCGCAGAATAAGTGACCCAGAATTGAAACGGCAGCTGGAAAGTGAAATGGCCTCTGTGCGCGCTCGATTTAATTACGTCAGCAGAGGCAATAACCGTACGTCTCCGCGGAGTGGGGCATTACCGACAGAGGTGGCGAGCGAAGGCGGGCGAGCAGCCGAGGGCCGACCGCTTGACTTGATTAGGGCGACTGAAAACGTGAAGGCGCGGCCGTTAGCGGGGGCGGGAATGGCCGACGGCGCACGCACTGTGCGTGACGCACGGGGGGCGCTCTCCAGGCCAAACGTCGGGTGCCGCGAATGGCCCGCAAGGTAGATCGCGCGATGCCGCGAAACGACCTGACACTGGCCAACCGGTGACACTGTTTAATGAGGGAAGCTTCTCAGCAACGCAGCAACAGGTTGTATAGACACTAACGTTAGAGGTGATTCTAAAATGCGGACTGTGTAGTGGGACGCGAAATTGAAGCGTCACCCATCCACCAGTGTCAGCCCAGTTTGCAGGTGACTATAAGTTTAATTTAGTTTGTTTATATATTTTTCTTATTATTGGTAATAGATGTGAATTATCTAAAAGTTTTGTATTTTTTTTATGTGTTTCATGTACGGAGAGGGCGGCGCAACGAACGGAGACAGCATCTTCGTTGCCGCGACCAGAGAGGAAATTGCTGGCCGCTATACGTCGCGGGTCGACAGCCGAGGAGCAACAGAAGATCCTGGAACCGAGTTGTTGCGTCGTGCTTCTAAAAATTAAAAATGAATTTGTATACTCTTTTTGTACAACAATGAAGTCATATAGAGCTTAATCTTGTTGAAAAGTCAGTCCTATTCTGTTAAGCCTCAGGTTCAGAACGTCTGTATGTAGGAAGTTAATAAAATAGTGGATACTACTAAAGTTGAAACACGTGTTCTGAGGATTTATTTATGGAGAATTATGTGAACTGATTAATAATATATTTGACAAGATTATTGGATTTTGACAGCGCAACTTCGAATCTGAAAAGTTTATTTAATGTGTGGTTCTAATTTCGATTAAATCAAGATAACGTGTATCAATATAAGTTCTGAGGAGAAACAAACGACGTCTAAAATTGAAAGAGTTTACGCAAACCAATTGGCCCAAGTGACGAAATTCTTTGCTTATGACTCAACTGATGTTTTACAGTTTCGTTCAAGAACCATTCTGTGACAATTTAAAAGAATGTAAATCATTTTGAAGTGGGTTGTAACTGACGTAGGTGACGAAGTCTGCACATGGTCATATATCAAAAGAAAGTCATTTATCAACAAACCTATACGTTGTTACACTACACCGTGGCGACCGTGACAGGACTTGTGTGCAACTAAGGCACACAGGTACGAAACAAAACATCAAGAGTCCTTCGGAAGTCAACGCGAGTTTTCGTGGAGCCTTCACAAGCCAGCGGCGACTTCGCGGGTGTGGGCATCTGACGGAGCGCAGCCAAGCAGTACGGTCACGCAGTTATTCCACGAGAAGGCGCATCTGTGGGGCAGCAGCTGAACGCTGCAAACCCCGACAACCTTTTTTCTCCCAAAACTAACAGGCCCAGTACGTCAGCTGCGGGGCGTTCCTCCGGCTGGTATTAAAGGTGTTGCTGAGGGCTTCGCCTGTCTACGGCGGTGCCGGGCGTGGTTGCGGCCAGTGACGTCTCCGGTGTTCGACTCAGCGTCCTGCCGGTTGCGGAAGCGGGGTCGCAGTATCTCAGCGGCTGCATCGACGGCTGTTATATCTGCAGCCCATAGCAGCACACTGATCACCGAGAACTACAAACTACAATATTAGTGTCCGGTGTTTGTTTCAAGTTGGAAGTGCAGTGTTGTACATCGGGAGTGTGCTTTTACGGGATTGTTGATTACAAGTCTGCGTGTGTAACTAGTTAATATCTTACAATAATGTCGGGAAGTGAAATGTCAGACGAAGAGCAGTCTATGTCCGATAGGAGCATGAGACCCCTTTTTATGGCGATCGCTAAATTAAAACAGTCTAACGAAGAATCTACTGCTAGATTAAAAGAGGAACTAAAACTGGAATTAAAACAGTCTAACGAAGAATCTATGGCTAGATTAAACAGTCTAACGAGGAATCTACTGCTAGATTGAAAGAGGAACTAAAACAGGAGTTAAAACAGTCTAACGAGGAACCTACTGCTAGACTTAAAGGGGAGCTAACAAAATCTACGGACAGGTTACAGGAATATCTTAATGAAACCAGTCGAGAATTAAGTGATAAAATAGAGTCTTCTAAAGTTGAAATGCAGGAAAAACTAGTAGGACTTAGTAATAAGATTGCTGATAATTGTAAAAGGTTAGAAGAACATATCCAGGAATCACGAGAGGAAAAAGCTCGTATGCGAAACGATATTACTGACTTAATCGAGAGACTAGATAGTGACAATATCTTAGTTGTAAATGAAATACAGAAAAATAACGATATGTTACGAGATGAATTTTCTATGCAAACGGAAACTGTTCGTAGAGAATTATTGGGATCTATTAAAGAGGTCTCTACCAAACCTGTAGAGATTTCTTCAATAGATAATGTAGAATTAGAAACATTAACTCATCAAGTAGAAAAGGACCATACCGAAATCGAAAACATGAAATTTTTAATTACTGAAATATGCAGTAACCTTGAGACTGCCAAAGATAATAACATTGACGAAGGTACAGAGCGTTCACATCGTGAACACAGTGAAGAATCGATATTAGCTAACCGCGTATCCCATACAGAAATGAGAATACAGGAAATTACTAAACGGTTATCGGAATTAGATAATAATGAAAACATTTCAAGTAGCAGAAGTAATAACGTAATCAGAGACAACAGTCGCATCGTGTTTGCTAGCTCGGACGACAACAATACAAATAAAGAAATCACGGCAAGCCAATCCGATGCAACTCCGTCCCTGCAATCTAAACAAAGTCCGACTATTTCTCTCGCAGAATGTCTGGATGACATAACGACAAATTCAAATGTAGCAAGTCGATTTCCTGTATTCAAACCAGGAGGCGAACTTCACCCTATAATCGTTATAAAAGCTTTTCAAACTTCATTATCTCCTAAATGGAGTAATGAAAAAAGGATTCAATTTGTAATAGGACATTTAGAAGCAGAAGCTGCGGAGTGGGCAGTACTGCATAGAAATGAATTTAGGGACTGGGATGATTTTGTTAAGCAATTTAAACAACATTATTGCTCAAGAGGAAAACAACAACACTTATCTTTAGAGTTGCTAGATCCTCCTCCATACTCTAAACGGTGGGGAGGTTATAGGAATTATTTTGAATGGCATTTAAACCGTGCTAAATTAATTGGAGACCCAATGCTTGAAAGTCATCTAATACGAGTCCTAATTAGTGGATTACCGTATTATGTAAAGGAAAGAAAATTGTTACTCTACGAATTATAGGTGAGCCTTTACTAGCTGCTCTACCTTGGCTACCAGTAAATGAGATCCAACAATGCATCCCAGACGAAAAAGTTTGCGAACAGATTATTAAAAATGCCGAACGGAGAATTAAAAGTTATAATCAACATGCTATAGAACCCTCATTTCAGGTAGGAGATTATGTGCTAGTACGATCTCATCCTAAAAGTTCTAAGATCGGTAAGGAATTTAGAAAATTCTTCTTTATCTTTGAAGGTCCATATGTTGTACATAAGATTGTACATCCCAAAGCGTTACTTCTTATGGAACCTTCATCAGGTGTAATTAAAGGATTATATAGTGTTGACCAAATGAAACCCTTCATTCCTAAATAAGTTAATATTTAGTATGTGTTACACACGGAAGAACGTTCATAGTTTATTCATATGAAGTTTTCGTGATAGTTACGTATTATTTTAAAGAATGAAACAGAAAGCTTAAACAAGTGTTCTACAAGAATCTACTGGTACTTCAAAAAGAGGAAGTTAACCAAAAGGGGGATTTATATGGAAGAAATTTTGCTATTAGGTCAAAAGAAATTTTGTATATTTTTAGGTTTACTCGGATAGTAGGAACCAAAGGGGATGGTAAATAATTTTAGGGACCATGGGCGTCCAGAGCTATATGGCTCACGAGAACATAGCAGAGTGCCTTTAATTGAGGTTTGTAATAGTGTTAATATAGAACACCAAACGGGGCTCTCTCGCATGTTTCTCCTAAATAAATGGCCATTACCCAACAAGGTGTCCGAAGGTAAAGAAAGCCGTGCCGAGATTCTAAAGAAAGTTTTGCTTGATTTCTTCTTGACCTCAGGCATAAATAAGGTATTAGGGAAAAGAATGAAGTAAAGTAAGTAGTACTATTAGTTATTGTGAGAAACTAATTAGTAATGTACAGTTTAGGAAAGAGTAACTCTAGTAAATGAATAAAACTGAGACTAATTTACCACAATTTGAACGCTCTGTCCTAATGCAACAACGTTAAAGAACGTACTAAATTAGTATTTACTAGCAACTATTAAATGAAGAGGAGTAAGCTCCATATATTCGGTTATGAATTACCACAATGGCACAATTAAGAGTAAATGACAAATAGTCACAACAATATCGTATTAAAAGGATTAAATCTATCTGAGAACAAGGACTCTAGATTACGTAAAATGTGAGGAAAATGCATTAACAGTTAAATATGGTATATAGAAAAGGTCTTATTTTCGGTTAAAAACCTGACAAACTGAGCTTGTGGGTGGGGTATGTAGTGGGACGCGAAATTGAAGCGTCACCCATCCACCAGTGTCAGCCCAGTTTGCAGGTGACTATAAGTTTAATTTAGTTTGTTTATATATTTTTCTTATTATTGGTAATAGATGTGAATTATCTAAAAGTTTTGTATTTTTTTATGTGTTTCATGTACGGAGAGGGCGGCGCAACGAACGGAGACAGCATCTTCGTTGCCGCGACCAGAGAGGAAATTGCTGGCCGCTATACGTCGCGGATCGACAGCCGAGGAGCAACAGAAGATCCTGGAACCGAGTTGTTGCGTCGTGCTTCTAAAAATTAAAAATGAATTTGTATACTCTTTTTGTACAACAATGAAGTCATATAGAGCTTAATCTTGTTGAAAAGTCAGTCCTATTCTGTTAAGCCTCAGGTTCAGAACGTCTGTATGTAGGAAGTTAATAAAATAGTGGATACTACTAAAGTTGAAACACGTGTTCTGAGGATTTATTTATGGAGAATTATGTGAACTGATTAATAATATATTTGACAAGATTATTGGATTTTGACAGCGCAACTTCGAATCTGAAAAGTTTATTTAATGTGTGGTTCTAATTTCGATTAAATCAAGATAACGTGTATCAATATAAGTTCTGAGGAGAAACAAACGACGTCTAAAATTGAAAGAGTTTACGCAAACCAATTGGCCCAAGTGACGAAATTCTTTGCTTATGACTCAACTGATGTTTTACAGTTTCGTTCAAGAACCATTCTGTGACAATTTAAAAGAATGTAAATCATTTTGAAGTGGGTTGTAACTGACGTAGGTGACGAAGTCTGCACATGGTCATATATCAAAAGAAAGTCATTTATCAACAAACCTATACGTCGTTACACTACACTGTGGCGACCGTGACAGGACTTGTGTGCAACTAAGGTACACAGGTACGAAACAAAACATCAAGAGTCCTTCGGAAGTCAACGCGAGTTTTCGTGGAGCCTTCACAAGCCAGCGGCGACTTCGCGGGTGTGGGCATCTGACGGAGCGCAGCCAAGCAGTACGGTCACGCAGTTATTCCACGAGAAGGCGCATCTGTGGGGCAGCAGCTGAACGCTGCAAACCCCGACAACCTTTTTTCTCCCAAAACTAACAGGCCCAGTACGTCAGCTGCGGGGCGTTCCTCCGGCTGGTATTAAAGGTGTTGCTGAGGGCTTCGCCTGTCTACGGCGGTGCCGGGCGTGGTTGCGGCCAGTGACGTCTCCGGTGTTCGACTCAGCGTCCTGCCGGTTGCAGAAGCGGGGTCGCAGTATCTCAGCGGCTGCATCGACGGCTGTTATATCTGCAGCCCATAGCAGCACACTGATCACCGAGAACTACAAACTACAATATTAGTGTCCGGTGAGTTTGTTTCAAGTTGGAAGTGCAGTGTTGTACATAGGGAGTGTGCTTTTACGGGATTGTTGATTACAAGTCTGTGTGTGTAACTAGTTAATATCTTACAATAATGTCGGGAAGTGAAATGTCAGACGAAGAGCAGTCTATGTCCGATAGGAGCATGAGATCCCTTTTTAGGGCGATCGCTAAATTAAAACAGTCTAACGAAGAATCTACTGCTAGATTAAAAGAGGAACTAAAACAGGAATTAAAACAGTCTAACGAAGAATCTACTGCTAGATTAAAAGAGGAACTAAAACAGGAATTAAAACAGTCTAACAAAGAATCTATGGCTAGATTAAAACAGTCTAACGAGGAATCTACTGCTAGATTGAAAGAGGAACTAAAACAGGAGTTAAAACAGTCTAACGAGGAACCTACTGCTAGACTTAAAGGGGAGCTAACAAAATCTACGGACAGGTTACAGGAATATCTTAATGAAACCAGTCGAGAATTAAGTGATAAAATAGAGTCTTCTAAAGTTGAAATGCAGGAAAAACTAGTAGGACTTAGTAATAAGATTGCTGATAATTGTAAAAGGTTAGAAGAACATATCCAGGAATCACGAGAGGAAAAAGCTCGTATGCGAAACGATATTACTGACTTAATCGAGAGACTAGGTAGTGTCAATATCTTAGTTGTAAATGAAATACAGAAAAATAACGATATGTTACGAGATGAATTTTCTATGCAAACGGAAACTGTTCGTAGAGAATTATTGGGATCTATTAAAGAGGTCTCTACCAAACCTGTAGAGATTTCTTCAATAGATAATGTAGAATTAGAAACATTAACTCATCAAGTAGAAAAGGACCATACCGAAATCGAAAACATGAAATTTTTAATTACTGAAATATGCAGTAACCTTGAGACTGCCAAAGATAATAACATTGACGAAGGTACAGAGCGTTCACATCGTGAACACAGTGAAGAATCGATATTAGCTAACCGCGTATCCCATACAGAAATGAGAATACAGGAAATTACTAAACGGTTATCGGAATTAGATAATAATGAAAACATTTCAAGTAGCAGAAGTAATAACGTAATCAGAGACAACAGTCGCATCGTGTTTGCTAGCTCGGACGACAACAATACAAATAAAGAAACCACGGCAAGCCAATCCGATGCAACTCCGTCCCTGCAATCTAAACAAAATCCGACTATTTCTCTCGCAGAATGTCTGGATGACATAACGACAAATTCAAATGTAGCAAGTCGATTTCCTGTATTCAAACCAGGAGGCGAACTTCACCCTATAATCGTTATAAAAGCTTTTCAAACTTCATTATCTCCTAAATGGAGTAATGAAAAAAGGATTCAATTTGTAATAGGACATTTAGAAGCAGAAGCTGCGGAGTGGGCAGTACTGCATAGAAATGAATTTAGGGACTGGGATGATTTTGTTAAGCAGTTTAAACAACATTATTGGTCAAGAGGAAAACAACAACACTTAACTTTAGAGTTGCTAGATCCTCCTCCATATTCTAAACGGTGGGGAGGTTATAGGAATTATTTTGAATGGCATTTAAACCGTGCTAAATTAATTGGAGACCCAATGATTGAAAGTCATCTAATACGAGTCCTAATTACTGGATTACCGTATTATGTAAAGGAAAGAAAATTGTTACTCTACGAATTATAGGTGAGCCTTTACTAGCTGCTCTACCTTGGCCACCAGTAAATGAGATCCAACAATGCATCCCAGACGAAAAAGTTTGCGAACAGATTATTAAAAATGCCGAACGGAGAATTAAAAGTTATAATCAACATGCTATAGAACCCTCATTTCAGGTAGGAGATTATGTGCTAGTACGATCTCATCCTAAAAGTTCTAAGATCGGTAAGGAATTTAGAAAATTCTTCTTTATCTTTGAAGGTCCATATGTTGTACATAAGATTGTACATCCCAAAGCGTTACTTCTTATGGAACCTTCATCAGGTGTAATTAAAGGATTATATAGTGTTGACCAAATGAAACCCTTCATTCCTAAATAAGTTAATATTTAGTATGTGTTACACACGGAAGAACGTTCATAGTTTATTCATATGAAGTTTTCGTGATAGTTACGTATTATTTTAAAGAATGAAACAGAAAGCTTAAACAAGTGTTCTACAAGAATCTACTGGTACTTCAAAAAGAGGAAGTTAACCAAAAGGGGGATTTATATGGAAGAAATTTTGCTATTAGGTCAAAAGAAATTTTGTATATTTTTAGGTTTACTCGGATAGTAGGAACCAAAGGGGATGGTAAATAATTTTAGGGACCATGGGCGTCCAGAGCTATATGGCTCACGAGAACATAGCAGAGTGCCTTTAATTGAGGTTTGTAATAGTGTTAATATAGAACACCAAACGGGGCTCTCTCGCATGTTTCTCCTAAATAAATGGCCATTACCCAACAAGGTGTCCGAAGGTAAAGAAAGCCGTGCCGAGATTCTAAAGAAAGTTTTGCTTGATTTCTTCTTGACCTCAGGCATAAATAAGGTATTAGGGAAAAGAATGAAGTAATGTAAGTAGTACTATTAGTTATTGTGAGAAAGTAATTAGTAATGTACAGTTTAGGAAAGAGTAACTTTAGTAAATGAATAAAACTGAGACTAATTTACCACAATTTGAACGCTCTGTCCTAATGCAACAACGTTAAAGAACGTACTAAATTAGTATTTACTAGCAACTATTAAATGAAGAGGAGTAAGCTCCATATATTCGGTTATGAATTACCACAATGGCACAATTAAGAGTAAATGACAAATAGTCACAACAATATCGTATTAAAAGGATTAAATCTATCTGAGAACAAGGACTCTAGATTACGTAAAATGTGAGGAAAATGCATTAACAGTTAAATATGGTATATAGAAAAGGTCTTATTTTCGGTTAAAAACCTGACAAACTGAGCTTGTGGGTGGGGTATGTAGTGGGACGCGAAATTGAAGCGTCACCCATCCACCAGTGTCAGCCCAGTTTGCTGGTGACTATAAGTTTAATTTAGTTTGTTTATATATTTTTCTTATTATTGGTAATAGATGTGAATTATCTAAAAGTTTTGTATTTTTTTATGTGTTTCATGTACGGAGAGGGCGGCGCAACGAACGGAGACAGCATCTTCGTTGCCGCGACCAGAGAGGAAATTGCTGGCCGCTATACGTCGCGGGTCGACAGCCGAGGAGCAACAGAAGATCCTGGAACCGAGTTGTTGCGTCGTGCTTCTAAAAATTAAAAATGAATTTGTATACTCTTTTTGTACAACAATGAAGTCATATAGAGCTTAATCTTGTTGAAAAGTCAGTCCTATTCTGTTAAGCCTCAGGTTCAGAACGTCTGTATGTAGGAAGTTAATAAAATAGTGGATACTACTAAAGTTGAAACACGTGTTCTGAGGATTTATTTATGGAGAATTATGTGAACTGATTAATAATATATTTGACAAGATTATTGGATTTTGACAGCGCAACTTCGAATCTGAAAAGTTTATTTAATGTGTGGTTCTAATTTCGATTAAATCAAGATAACGTGTATCAATATAAGTTCTGAGGAGAAACAAACGACGTCTAAAATTGAAAGAGTTTACGCAAACCAATTGGCCCAAGTGACGAAATTCTTTGCTTATGACTCAACTGATGTTTTACAGTTTCGTTCAAGAACCATTCTGTGACAATTTAAAAGAATGTAAATCATTTTGAAGTGGGTTGTAACTGACGTAGGTGACGAAGTCTGCACATGGTCATATATCAAAAGAAAGTCATTTATCAACAAACCTATACGTCGTTACACTACACTGTGGCGACCGTGACAGGACTTGTGTGCAACTAAGGTACACAGGTACGAAACAAAACATCAAGAGTCCTTCGGAAGTCAACGCGAGTTTTCGTGGAGCCTTCACAAGCCAGCGGCGACTTCGCGGGTGTGGGCATCTGACGGAGCGCAGCCAAGCAGTACGGTCACGCAGTTATTCCACGAGAAGGCGCATCTGTGGGGCAGCAGCTGAACGCTGCAAACCCCGACAACCTTTTTTCTCCCAAAACTAACAGGCCCAGTACGTCAGCTGCGGGGCGTTCCTCCGGCTGGTATTAAAGGTGTTGCTGAGGGCTTCGCCTGTCTACGGCGGTGCCGGGCGTGGTTGCGGCCAGTGACGTCTCCGGTGTTCGACTCAGCGTCCTGCCGGTTGCGGAAGCGGGGTCGCAGTATCTCAGCGGCTGCATCGACGGCTGTTATATCTGCAGCCCATAGCAGCACACTGATCACCGAGAACTACAAACTACAATATTAGTGTCCGTTGTTTGTTTCAAGTTGGAAGTGCAGTGTTGTACATAGGGAGTGTGCTTTTACGGGATTGTTGATTACAAGTCTGCGTGTGTAACTAGTTAATATCTTACAATAATGTCGGGAAGTGAAATGTCAGACGAAGAGCAGTCTATGTCCGATAGGAGCATGAGATCCCTTTTTAGGGCGATCGCTAAATTAAAACAGTCTAACGAAGAATCTACTGCTAGATTAAAAGAGGAACTAAAACAGGAATTAAAACAGTCTAACGAAGAATCTATGGCTAGATTAAAACAGTCTAACGAGGAATCTACTGCTAGATTGAAAGAGGAACTAAAACAGGAGTTAAAACAGTCTAACGAGGAACCTACTGCTAGACTTAAAGGGGAGCTAACAAAATCTACGGACAGGTTACAGGAATATCTTAATGAAACCAGTCGAGAATTAAGTGATAAAATAGAGTCTTCTAAAGTTGAAATGCAGGAAAAACTAGTAGGACTTAGTAATAAGATTGCTGATAATTGTAAAAGGTTAGAAGAACATATCCAGGAATCACGAGAGGAAAAAGCTCGTATGCGAAACGATATTACTGACTTAATCGAGAGACTAGGTAGTGTCAATATCTTAGTTGTAAATGAAATACAGAAAAATAACGATATGTTACGAGATGAATTTTCTATGCAAACGGAAACTGTTCCTAGAGAATTATTGGGATCTATTAAAGAGGTCTCTACCAAACCTGTAGAGATTTCTTCAATAGATAATGTAGAATTAGAAACATTAACTCATCAAGTAGAAAAGGACCATACCGAAATCGAAAACATGAAATTTTTAATTACTGAAATATGCAGTAACCTTGAGACTGCCAAAGATAATAACATTGACGAAGGTACAGAGCGTTCACATCGTGAACACAGTGAAGAATCGATATTAGCTAACCGCGTATCCCATACAGAAATGAGAATACAGGAAATTACTAAACGGTTATCGGAATTAGATAATAATGAAAACATTTCAAGTAGCAGAAGTAATAACGTAATCAGAGACAACAGTCGCATCGTGTTTGCTAGCTCGGACGACAACAATACAAATAAAGAAACCACGGCAAGCCAATCCGATGCAACTCCGTCCCTGCAATCTAAACAAAATCCGACTATTTCTCTCGCAGAATGTCTGGATGACATAACGACAAATTCAAATGTAGCAAGTCGATTTCCTGTATTCAAACCAGGAGGCGAACTTCACCCTATAATCGTTATAAAAGCTTTTCAAACTTCATTATCTCCTAAATGGAGTAATGAAAAAAGGATTCAATTTGTAATAGGACATTTAGAAGCAGAAGCTGCGGAGTGGGCAGTACTGCATAGAAATGAATTTAGGGACTGGGATGATTTTGTTAAGCAGTTTAAACAACATTATTGGTCAAGAGGAAAACAACAACACTTAACTTTAGAGTTGCTAGATCCTCCTCCATATTCTAAACGGTGGGGAGGTTATAGGAATTATTTTGAATGGCATTTAAACCGTGCTAAATTAATTGGAGACCCAATGATTGAAAGTCATCTAATACGAGTCCTAATTAGTGGATTACCGTATTATGTAAAGGAAAGAAAATTGTTACTCTACGAATTATAGGTGAGCCTTTACTAGCTGCTCTACCTTGGCCACCAGTAAATGAGATCCAACAATGCATCCCAGACGAAAAAGTTTGCGAACAGATTATTAAAAATGCCGAACGGAGAATTAAAAGTTATAATCAACATGCTATAGAACCCTCATTTCAGGTAGGAGATTATGTGCTAGTACGATCTCATCCTAAAAGTTCTAAGATCGGTAAGGAATTTAGAAAATTCTTCTTTATCTTTGAAGGTCCATATGTTGTACATAAGATTGTACATCCCAAAGCGTTACTTCTTATGGAACCTTCATCAGGTGTAATTAAAGGATTATATAGTGTTGACCAAATGAAACCCTTCATTCCTAAATAAGTTAATATTTAGTATGTGTTACACACGGAAGAACGTTCATAGTTTATTCATATGAAGTTTTCGTGATAGTTACGTATTATTTTAAAGAATGAAACAGAAAGCTTAAACAAGTGTTCTACAAGAATCTACTGGTACTTCAAAAAGAGGAAGATAACCAAAAGGGGGATTTATATGGAAGAAATTTTGCTATTAGGTCAAAAGAAATTTTGTATATTTTTAGGTTTACTCGGATAGTAGGAACCAAAGGGGATGGTAAATAATTTTAGGGACCATGGGCGTCCAGAGCTATATGGCTCACGAGAACATAGCAGAGTGCCTTTAATTGAGGTTTGTAATAGTGTTAATATAGAACACCAAACGGGGCTCTCTCGCATGTTTCTCCTAAATAAATGGCCATTACCCAACAAGGTGTCCGAAGGTAAAGAAAGCCGTGCCGAGATTCTAAAGAAAGTTTTGCTTGATTTCTTCTTGACCTCAGGCATAAATAAGGTATTAGGGAAAAGAATGAAGTAAAGTAAGTAGTACTATTAGTTATTGTGAGAAACTAATTAGTAATGTACAGTTTAGGAAAGAGTAACTCTAGTAAATGAATAAAACTGAGACTAATTTACCACAATTTGAACGCTCTGTCCTAATGCAACAACGTTAAAGAACGTACTAAATTAGTATTTACTAGCAACTATTAAATGAAGAGGAGTAAGCTCCATATATTCGGTTATGAATTACCACAATGGCACAATTAAGAGTAAATGACAAATAGTCACAACAATATCGTATTAAAAGGATTAAATCTATCTGAGAACAAGGACTCTAGATTACGTAAAATGTGAGGAAAATGCATTAACAGTTAAATATGGTATATAGAAAAGGTCTTATTTTCGGTTAAAAACCTGACAAACTGAGCTTGTGGGTGGGGTATGTAGTGGGACGCGAAATTGAAGCGTCACCCATCCACCAGTGTCAGCCCAGTTTGCAGGTGACTATAAGTTTAATTTAGTTTGTTTATATATTTTTCTTATTATTGGTAATAGATGTGAATTATCTAAAAGTTTTGTATTTTTTTATGTGTTTCATGTACGGAGAGGGCGGCGCAACGAACGGAGACAGCATCTTCGTTGCCGCGACCAGAGAGGAAATTGCTGGCCGCTATACGTCGCGGGTCGACAGCCGAGGAGCAACAGAAGATCCTGGAACCGAGTTGTTGCGTCGTGCTTCTAAAAATTAAAAATGAATTTGTATACTCTTTTTGTACAACAATGAAGTCATATAGAGCTTAATCTTGTTGAAAAGTCAGTCCTATTCTGTTAAGCCTCAGGTTCAGAACGTCTGTATGTAGGAAGTTAATAAAATAGTGGATACTACTAAAGTTGAAACACGTGTTCTGAGGATTTATTTATGGAGAATTATGTGAACTGATTAATAATATATTTGACAAGATTATTGGATTTTGACAGCGCAACTTCGAATCTGAAAAGTTTATTTAATGTGTGGTTCTAATTTCGATTAAATCAAGATAACGTGTATCAATATAAGTTCTGAGGAGAAACAAACGACGTCTAAAATTGAAAGAGTTTACGCAAACCAATTGGCCCAAGTGACGAAATTCTTTGCTTATGACTCAACTGATGTTTTACAGTTTCGTTCAAGAACCATTCTGTGACAATTTAAAAGAATGTAAATCATTTTGAAGTGGGTTGTAACTGACGTAGGTGACGAAGTCTGCACATGGTCATATATCAAAAGAAAGTCATTTATCAACAAACCTATACGTCGTTACACTAGAACTGAACTGGGGAATGAATTGCGACTAATTCCTACTAGGAGTCTATACACAAAAACAGAGTGATTCACATACCACGGAACACTTTGACCGGCGCATTGTGGGACACGATACTAGAGTTCAGCTAATTAGCCTTTACGCTAGCTCATACTCGCTCGAGCGCACTGTGCTCGGGCATAGCAAGCCCGTATATGAAGGCATGAAGCGAGCGGACTGTGTAGAATGAGTTAAGGGCAGAGGCCGTCCGGTTTATCACGCTTGCCGCGCTGCTGTTGCAAGACCGATTAAAATTACTTGATAGTTGACACTTCACGCACTGGAGCCGGTTTTCTCCAATCAGAGCGCTCAACGTCAAGCAAGAACCGTTCGCTGTTGCCAAACTGCCACAACATTGGTCAGTTCCCGTCCAACTCCTTCTCCAGCTTTCCTTCTTGGCGTGTTTGGATCCTCAATCCTGGGTCTGGCCCTGTTGTTTCTTATTTTATCATACATGATGACCGCACCAAAGACATCACTTGTATAACGATGCTAACGAAATACACATGTTTCATACACTGGATTCTTCCGCACAAGATGTGATTCAGCGTCACATCAGACAGTCATTGTAATCACAGAGATAGGCTTATGTTACAGAAACATGGCATGGCAATGCGTGAAGCAGAATTTCTGAACGCTGCAATCTGTTGATGCAACTGGATCACTAGGGTCATAAACCTAACTCAGCAGTACACAGTATTGGCGGCGTAGCGCAGCGAGCGGCTGTCGGGTCACACGGTCGTGACGCAAGGTAGCTGATGTCGGCTCTCCGAGAAGCGTTCCACTGGCGTGTTGATGTTTACGTTAGCGCGCAGAGTTACCTCGCAATTTTAATTCACGTTCTGATCTGCAGTGCCGTTATCTTACCGCTGTGCGACAATCAAGATCACGTTTCGAGCAGAACACGCACAACCTCGAACGCGCGAAGCAGAACAGTTCATCCGTGACGAACTTCAAGTCGTTCCTCACGATGTTGTAGGAATACATTACTCGATCACGAGCAGGTTCGAGTCTTGCCTTGGGCATGGATGTGTGTGATGTCCTTAGGTTAGTTAGGTTTAAGTAGTTCTAAGTTCTAGGGGACTGATGACCACAGATGTTAAGTCCCATATTGCTCAGAGCCATTTGAACCATTTCGATCACGAGCAGCGTTCTGTACATCAAACTGCAGATTGAAGAGCTTTGCGCTGATGTGCGTCATTTCACCCAGGGGCCCGATGGCCACATTCGAGCTGTTTCGTTTGATGACACAGGGTTCAGCCTCCGCACTCTGCGTGGTTCCGAGCTTCCTTTTGAAGTACCACAGGACGTGGTCGTATCTACTGTAAGTAGGCTGTTTATGTTTTCTTATTGGCAACGTTACGTAGCGCTCTACATAAAAATCACTGGCTATACTGTATGCAGTCTGTGGCTAGTTTGCATTGTAGTCTGCCATTGTATTGTTGGGCCACTGGATGTGAACAGCGCATAGCGTTGCGCAATTGGAGGTGAGCCGCCAGCAGTGGTCGATGTGGGGAGAGAGATGGCGGAGTATTGAAATTTGTAAGACTGGATGTCATGAACTGCTATATACATTGTGACTTTTGAACACTATTGAGGTAAATACATTGTTTGTTCTCTATCAAAATCTTTCATTTGCTAACTATGCCTATTAGTAGTTAGTGCCTTCAGTAGTTTGAATCTTTTATTTAGCTGGCAGTAGTGTCGCTCGCTGTATTGCAGTAGTTCGAATAACGAAGATTTTTGGTGAGGTAAGTGATTTTGAAAGGTATAGGTTAATGTTAGTCAGGGCCATTCTTTTGTAGGGATTTTTGAAAGTCAGATTGCGTTGCGCTAAAAATATTGTGTGTCAGTTTAAACACAGTCATGTATAATTTTTTCAAAGGGGACGTTTCACTACCTTTCGAGTATACGCCGTCAATCACATCGCAGAAAAGTGGCAAACCTTCGAAATTTACACGTCTTAAATGGCGTGCGTCAGATCAAACTTGAACTAAAATACCTCGTAGTATGTGCCATCTTGTTTGACGATTGGCGGCGTGTGAGCGATCGTCATGTGCGACAGTCAGCAGCAGACTTGTGCAGGCCAGGATGACCACATCCAGTCGGATTGGCTCCTCGGCGACTAATTCAGAGGCCGGTAGGAGACGTCGCACCACCTGTGACTCCCACTGTGCTCGCTGTCACCTACGCCTCTGTTGCGAATATGTCGGATGCACCGGGCCAGATTCTTTCCGATGTGCCATCGTTCATGGACAGTGACAGGGTGGTGAGCCATCAGATGCATTCTCCATGACCTCCGGCAGAAGCGATGCCCTAAGAAACCAGTCGGCACCCGAGAAGCGATGTTACAGTAGCGATGACATCAATCCGGAAGTCGTGCCAACCTCTGCTTCCCTTCCAGGTGGAGCAGCGTCGGATGATGGCCGATCCTGCTCCGATATGGAAAAACGCGTCCAGGAACAGAAATCACAAAGGAAGCGCAAGATACGCCGTCGTACGCCATCTGGCGATTGTCTCCTGAGGATAGCCGCACAGGATGACGATCTGGTGTTGGATGACACATCGATCAGGCAAGGCCTGCTGTTGAGCGTGCCTCCTTCCCCTCCTAACTCAGAGGTTTGTCCTACCCAGCCTGCGACGCCTCCCCATCCGCCACCTGCACCCCCTGTTAACAATACTTCTCTGTGGCGGCGAACCGCTGTTTCTACAGGAGAACAACACACTGGTGCTTTCTGTTTCTTGGGTGGACATCGTAGAAGAGGAATCGGAGCGGCTTACAAATACCGGTCCGTTCCACCGGTTGTGTCCTCCGCAACCTCAACACAGTGGACACCGTGGCGTCGACCGAGCGAGGTGGCGCAGTGGTTAGCACACTGGACTCGCATTCGGGAGGACGACGGTTCAATCCCGTCTCTGGCCATCCTGATTTAGGTTTTCCGTGATTTCCCTAAATCGCTTCAGGCAAATGCCGGGATGGTTCCTTTGAAAGGGCACGGACGATTTCCTTCCCATCCTTCCCTCACCCGAGCTTGCGCTCCGTCTCTAATGACCTCGTTGTCGACGGGACGTTAAACACTAATCTCCTCCTCCTCCACCGTGGCGTCGACAGTCATGTGCGGTCTGCCCTGCCGGATGTAATTGGTAGACCCCATAGATCATATCGACTAATTACGAGTAATGTCAATACTATCAGTGCGCCATATAAACTGACTATGCTGGACGATACACTCTGCTCGGCCGACATAGACAGGTCCCTCTTACAAGAGCTGCATGTTGATCGTTTCTTCACCAGTCTGGATGTATCCGATACGTGGATTCCGGTAACGGTGTGGCGATCCTAACCTGACAACGCCCAATATCTTCTGGGTGCGTGGCGTATGGTTGTCTCTCTCTTTGGCGTCCGAATAATTAATTTCTACGCTCCTTCAGGATCAGGGAGGCGAAGAGAACACTCTACATTCTTTGCAGATGTGGTCTTTCCTCTTTTCGTGGAGCTGCAAGATGCATTGGTGGTGGGTGGTGATTTTAGTTCCATCCTCCATCCCAAAGATCAGTTGCAGCATCGTTCATCTTCCACAGAGTTTGCCATGATTGTCGACCGTCTCCGTCTTGTGAACAGGTGAAAACACGTTCGTGGTGACCACCCTGGTTTCGCGAACTACACCGCACATTCTTCCAGTAGAGTTTATCGCTTTTATATGTCGCGCTCACTGGCTGGAGGAACTCGACTGATGGAGATTGGGTTGTCACTTTTTCCGAACGTGTAGAGTATGCGTGCACCGCGAGAGGATTTGGCATGGGCAGTGTGTTTGGAAGGTGACTGTGACTCTACTGGAGTTACCGGACGGTCGGCAGTTTACTTGGGATTCGTGCTGCCACGCCGTGGCGCTTAGTTGTCTATGTTGTCTTAGTGACTGTCCTGTGCTAAACCTGTCCTCCGAGAGGCCATGATATGCGTATGGCAGAGTCTTCGCAGCTGGGAGGAGGCAATGCTTGGACATCTATTTCCGAGAGCTCAGGGACTGCTCTACGCTGCCGTTTTCGTCTGAACGATCTAAAATAGTGAACCGAGCCAAAGCCTATACCACAGTCCTCTCTCGCTGCCAACTTGAAAGGACATCGGCGTAAGACTGCACCTGTGACTGGTGTGGCTTTGGAAGCTCCTTTGTAGTACCATCTTCTACCTGACGGCGACGTCCTCCCGAGGCCCTGATTCACACCATCACTGATGACGAAAGCAGGTAACAAGACACCCAATGAGGAACTTGATGCACCTTTCACGCCCCCTAATCTAGCCTGTACGCTTACTATCCTCATTCACCCCCTTTTATTGAGGAAATCTTCTGGCTCACGTTAGGTGACCAGAGGAAGCGTCAATGGAATGGGAGCCCCCAGAAGATGAAGTCCTCGATGCTATGCAAGTGGGAGCTGCACCCGGCATACCCATCGAATTTTACCCTGCTTTCCAACATCTCCTGCGCCAAAGGGAATCGTTATCTGCGAAGAACACATGTCCTCCGCGATGTAGGTCCCCATGTCTATCTAAAAAGTCCTAATTGTCCGTATCCCGGAATCTCACAGGGGTCGTCACGTCAGTGATTATCGCCCCTTGCCTCTGCTAAATTGTGATTTCAAGATCTTTTTTCGTCTTTTGGCTGCATGACTTGAGAGGACGGCTCGTAATGTCGTGTCCTGTGATCAGGTATCGCTACGCGGAAAGTACAACATTCGAATAGTGCTCTGCCGCTACAGGAATCTGAAGCTCGTTTTCCCCTTGGCTTTCACAATCTTAGACTCAACACAGGCATTTGGTCACGTCAACCATTCTTTTCTTACAGCTGTCCTCCGTCATGTGAGATGCCCTGGAGCTATTGTCGTGGAGCGATGTCCCAGATGGTATATAATGGTAGGCTCACACAACCTATCCTGATTAGGCGCTCATTGCAGTAGGGCTGCCTCCTGACGGCGCTACAGCACACCTTCACTCTATAATCATTGTTATATGGCCTAAGACAACGATTGATGCTGATGGGTGAACATCTATCCTGCTGCACCGCCTATGTGAACGATTTGGCTCTTTGCCTACGAAGTGCCGATGACACACGAGCAGCACTTGCACGAATGGCGACCTATGGCAAGGGGTCTGACAGCTCCTTTAATGTACCTATATCGTGGGAATCATCTAAAGGCCTACCTGAGGGGAGTGTTGGTCCGCTCAACGTGACTGATGCCTTATGTTGCCCTCGCATCGATTGTATAGATGATGTGTGGCTCATATGTGGCGCACTGCGGCCCTCAACTGTAGACGATACTTACAACAGATCGGGTACGGACTCGTTGAGCATCGATTCTGCTCCCTCGACATCCTGCAACGTACTATGTCAACACTCACGAAGTGTAGAGGATCTCTCACATGGCGCTACCCCTTCCTATCCCACACATCGTGGCTCGTCGCATTTTAGCTGCAGTGGATTCATTTGTTGTTAGCCAGGGGATGATCTTCGCTATGAGTCCTTCACCTTTCCCCAGGCTCGAGGGGATGTGGGTCTTCACCATATTGCGGATCCTTCATGTCTGCTGGCAGCCGGTGACTTGGCGGCGTTGCCCGACGTGCCTTATCAGCTGTTTGCTTGATGCACATGTCCCGGCCTCGTTGGCCTCTATGGTGACGTAGCCAAATATCCTAGCACCCTTCTATCAGATATTACTCTTTTTTCCTGTTACCTGTTCTTTGTTACCTGTGCGGTTGTTTTCGACTAAGGCGGTGTACAGTGAGATGCTACTGGCCTGCGCCCCGAATGTGACAGAAGAGAAGCACCCGCACTACAGGTGGCTCAGTATATGGCGGGCAGTGAACACCCCTTTTCTTGACACAGCTGCATGCTCCGCGTGATACGTCACTGTCAACGGGAAAGAACCCAATCGTTCTTGTCTTTACCAAGTTAAGCTAACCGACTCTCCTCCTTGCATCGCGTGCGGGGTGCTGGACATGAAGATCGTCGCTCCTTTTTTGGTCCAGCAGTAAATATCTGGCTCTTTGTCCAGCGAATTGTAGCCTTCTTCATACATGCCATTCCTGGCCGAATTATACCGCACATGACATTGTTCTTGGATGACGTGTACTACCCGCAGACGATGATTCACTCTGTGAACTCTTTCCGTGGCCTTGAAGTTGGATATTTTTCTGCTGCTGGTTAGAAGACTGGTCTCGGTTTTGGACTTACGCGAGAAGACTGTTTTCGGTTTTGGACTTACGTGAAAAAACGATACTGCGCAATTGTCTGTAATCCAAAATACGGGCAGTACTGTTCCAACCTGCATTGGAGTGCTTTCCACGACCCGCCATGTAGTTGGAATGCCATTGCAATGATAAGTTAATGTGACCTGACGCACTATTTCTGGATTTTTGATACTATGATCCTAACTGTGTCCTACGCTACTTTCGAGAAGACATTCATGGTTTTCTCCAAGGCTACGAGCGGATTCACGGACTTCATGGTTAATTTTTGTTACGTCCATTTAGGTAGAGCTATTGAAATAGGCGTAGCTAGTAGCCAACGCCTGATGTGGCACAGATATTAGGCAAATAGACCTTTATTGGAAAGACTGGAAAAAAAAGTAGCGTGTAAACCTAACATGGAGAAGATAGAAAGTTCTCATATTGTCAAACACAGTGATTCTTTTTAATTTCTAAATATAATCAACAGGTGATAATCTACTTTATTCAATATATTAGTTTTAATGTACTTTTTATATTTATAATACTTCGCCAAATCATTTTCATCGTCGTATTGACTTTTTTCCTTGCTCTTATTTCCTTACCTGTCATTCTTTCTTCATGTTCGAATTACCTATATACTGCAGCCAAGTGCCAACGGGGACTGGTCATAGATTGGTAACGCGGCAACATGAGTAGCCAGTGTGAGAATAGTTTACATTAAGGAGTGATATAGGAATTACTGTTTGCTTTAAGTGCTGAAACCGAAATTATCGATGTTGGTAGGTTCGTAGATGTTAGCTTTAACCACCGTAAACAAAGCGATCGTGGTTATAGTTCTGCCACAGATTGTCGATCGCTATTTTCTTGGATGCACTGCAGATCACGACATTGTAGTTATGTTGGGACACGAATTTAAGTTCAGGGCTACAGAACGTGTCATTAGTCACTCTAAATCAGCTGTCGAAAGAGCAACTTCCCTTCCCGTCATTCGTCACGGCTGCTGCTCCCAGCAAGACTCCGCGGTACACATTAAGCAACAGCACCTCTATGGGGACCCGACGTGTTTTTGTGTCACTTAAAACCGAGCGGTAGCGGACATACGATGTGGAAAAACTATAGCGGCAAGTGTAGAACGCCAACTGAGCGTTCAGTTTGTCGTTCATACAACTGTCTGTATGTTGGGCGTTTAGGTTCCCAGCCTTAATGCAGACCCTATTTTGATATTTGCACGAAATACACCCAAATGCTGTTTCTTCACGGCAGCCTGCCCTCCTGTCTCCTGGATTCACATACACTCGTGGAAATTGAAATAAGAACACCGTGAATTCATTGTCCCAGGAAGGGGAAACTTTATTGACACATTCCTGGGGTCAGATACATCACATGATCACACTGACAGAACCACAGGCACATAGACACAGGCAACAGAGCATGCACAATGTCGGCACCAGTACAGTGTATATCCACCTTTCGCAGCAATGCAGGCTGCTATTCTCCCATGGAGACGATCGTAGAGATGCTGGATGTAGTCCTGTGGAACGGCTTGCCATGCCATTTCCAACTGGCGCCTCAGTTGGACCAGCGTTCGTGCTGGACTTGCAGACCGCGTGAGACGACGCTTCATCCAGTCCCAAACATGCTCAAAGGGGGACAGATCCGGAGATCTTGCTGGCCAGGGTAGTTGACTTACACCTTCTAGAGCACGTTGGGTGGCACGGGATACATGCGGACGTGCATTGTCCTGTTGGAACAGCAAGTTCCCTTGGCGGTCTAGGAATGGTAGAACGATGGGTTCGATGACGGTTTGGATGTACCGTGCACTATTCAGTGTCCCCTCGATGATCACCAGTGGTGTACGGCCAGTGTAGCAGGTCGCTCCCCACACCATGATGCCGGGTGTTGGCCCTGTGTGCCTCGGTCGTATGCAGTCCTGATTGTGGCGCTCACCTGCACGGCGCCAAACACGCATACGACCATCATTGGCACCAAGGCAGAAGCGACTCTCATCGCTGAAGACGACACGTCTCCATTCGTTCCTCCATTCACGCCTGTCGCGACACCACTGGAGGCGGGCTGCACGATGTTGGGGCGTGAGCGGAAGACGGCCTAACGGTGTGCAGGACCGTAGCCCAGCTTCATGGAGACGGTTGCGAATGGTCCTCGCCGATACCCCAGGAGCAACAGTGTCCCTAATTTGCTGGGAAGTGGCGGTGCGGTCCCCTACGGCACTGCGTAGGATGCTACGGTCCTGGCGTGCATCCGTGCGTCGCTGCGGTCCGGTCCCAGGTCGACGGGCACGTGCACCTTCCGCCGACCACTGGCGACAACATCGATGTACTGTGGAGACCTCACGCCCCACGTGTTGAGCAATTCGGCGGTACGTCCACCCGGCCTCCCGCATGCCCACTATACGCCCTCGCTCAAAGTCCGTCAACTGCACATACGGTTCACGTCCACGCTGTCGCGGCATGCTACCAGTGTTAAAGACTGCGACGGAGCTCCGTATGCCACGGCAAACTGGCTGACACTGACGGCGGCGGTGCACAAATGCTGCGCAGCTAGCGCCATCCGCTGTGCCGTGCGTGTGATCATTGCTTGTACAGCCCTCTCGCAGTGTCCGGAGCAAGTATGGTGGGTCTGACACACCGGTATCAATGTGTTCTTTTTTCCATTTCCAGGAGTGTATTTTCTTCGGACCTGATCTCTGTCACAGCATTTCGGAGGATGATTCAGGCCCCAGCAGTCGAGACACTTCTGCACTGCTACGAAATCGATTACGCTTAGCGCCTCAAATTGTAAATACATCCGCTCACTTTGTAGCAGCAGGAGAGGAACGCTCGGGGTGACTTCCAGAACACAGTTAACAGTATGCCCTCGTCTCAGGCTCGTTTTAAATTTAATATTTACATCGTCATTGACTTCATCCCTTGTGATCCACGATAAGGTTTACCTCATACAGCTTTCCGAGAAAGTGTGGGTCAGTCAGTGTGGTAGGTACTTGATATACTGCCAACAACGATCTGAATTTCCGAGGTTTTCCACAGCTGATATCATTTAATTGTGCTGTTTTGTCAATGATTTCTTTTTGTGTGTCTGTATTTATGCTTCCAAAAATTGTTCAAATGGCTCTGAGCACTATGGGACTCAACATCTTAGGTCATAAGTCCCTAGAACTTAGAACTACTTAAACCTAACTAACCTAAGGATATCACACACACCCATGCCCGAGGCAGGATTCGAACCTGCGACCGTAGCAGTCCCGCACCGCGACCGGCTTATGCTTCCAGAATTACTGTATTTGCAGTTGGTCTGATAGCTTTCATTTTGACTCTACCTTGTCTAGGATTAGTGATTTTTGTTGTGGTACTACACACAAGCTTTGAATCCTTACTGCTTTCTGGTTTGTGAAATAAAACACTGGTTTCCCTGCTTTTCTTTTGCTTGGACTATCCTTTCTTGCACCTTGTTCCTCAGCTTTGCAGCTGAGCCGGTGGCCGCCGCTGCTGGAAAACATAGCGCGATGGGCCTGCTTTCGAATCCTAACTTCTGATTCTCCTCTCTGAGTTCGGACATTTCTGTCTGAAAGCGCAGAGCTCTGTATTGTGCGTGCTGGGCACAAGCAGCAGGTAGCTCTATACGCAAGCGCATTTTCTATCCTTATCTCTTAGGTTTTTCCTTCTATCTTAGCTTGGGACAGCACGGGCGCCACGATTTTATTTCGTACTGAGTTAGACTGCGATGTACATAACTTCTTCTGGTTCGGGTCACTATGCAGCTTACTCAGTACTTCGTGGACGACTGTAAGTTTATCAGTAGTCGACGTATCCATATTTGTCGCTGTCACGGCAGATATACGCGTTATTACGCCTGTCTTCCTGCCGTTAGGTGTGCAATAATTTCTTTAGCCCTAAGATGTCACCGTGATTACAAGCTGTGCAGTCCCGTTTTCACTAACTGAACTAGCGGCGGCTGTTTCCAGCATAGACTGTGTAGTTTTATCGAATAGTCACCGTTTTACGTAGCGTTGGAGCCAGCTTAGTCAAGAATACGTAATGTACGCGCCCCAGTTACTTCACTTTATGAGGTATTGAGAGCAAATGTCACTTCCTTAGGCCGGTATTACACTATCAAATTTCCTTGTCAAAGATTTGATCAAAGGTGTGATCCAATATTCCGTCCAATATATTTGACAAAGATCTTTGACGTAGCACTAGAGGGGGTATTACACTGTCATCAAATTTTTCGTCAAAGTTCAAGATGGCTGACAACAATTTGTTACTAACCGCAGCAGTTCTACGTACCCCGATTGCATTGTGTGCACATGCGGAAAAGAAGTGGGGGAAAAAAATGGAACCATACATACGAGGTTGACAGTCTTAAAAGTCCTGGGATTAGAACTTGATAATAAATTCAGTTGGGAGGAGCACACCACAGAACTGCAGAAAGGCTTTAACAAATCTGTATTTGCAATTCGAGTATTAGCAGACATAGGAAACATAAAAATGAAAAAGCTTGCATACTTTCATTCCATAATGTCATATGGGATAATATTTTGGGGTAAATCTTGAAGTCAAACAAGTTTTCAAGGTCCAAAAGCGTGTAATACGTATTATTTGTGGAGTTAATTCACGGACCTCCTGCAGAAACCTCTTCAAAGAACTGGGTATACTAACTACTGCCTCTCAGTATATTTACTTCTTAATGAAATTTGTCGTAAATAATATATCTCTTTTTCCAAGAAACAACTCAGTTCATACATACAATACCAGGAACAAAAATGATCTGCACAAGGACTTAAAAGCATCTGTGATCTATTCTGTTACTCGTTTTTATTCTCTGTGGGTGTTTTTAGTATTTGGAAAAAGGGACCGATGACCATCGCAGTCTGGTCCCTTTAATCCCACAAAACAACCAACTTACTTTAGTTCAAAAAGGGGTCCACTACTCAGGAACACTCATCTTCAATAATTTGCCAGGAAACATAAAATATTTAGTTAGAAATAAAGATCAGTTTAAAAGGAGCCTGAAAGACTTACTACTGGCCAACTCCTTCTACTCCATTGGCGAAATTTTTAATAGAAACAAATGATGTATTGTATTTATCCATACTATTAGTATTGTTATTTCAGCTTAAAAAAAATCGACATGTTCCACATCCACGAGGCTCTCCTCAGCACGGATCTATGGAACGAAAAACTAATCTAATCTGGGTGAAGCCGTGGGTTTTACGACGACATGATAAAAGCATTCAACAAAACTTGTTACGTGAGCTTACAGTGGAAGACGTCAAGTCGTACATCAATTACTTAAGAATGGATGAGCATACATTTCTGTATGTGCTCAATGAAGTGTATCCTCATATCACAAAGCACAATATTCACTTAAGAACTGCTACATCTTCAGAAGACAGGCTCAATATAACACTCCCATTCCTTGCTACAGGAGAGGGTTATGTTAGGTTAGGTTAGGTTAGATCAGGTTAGGTCTCCAATCTTCTTAATCTATTTTTGTATTCAGGGTGCCTCACGTTGTAAAGCGCCTCATCAGCTTCACACATCTCTACTAATTTTGTAGTTGTCGGCACACATCAATTGTATTTACCGGCAATGGTTATAAAAACACTACAGACGACAGTACGCTGCAGCGAATCAGCGATGCTAGCGCTCCATGTGGTAACATGTCACATTGCAGTGAACAGAAGACAAGCGGTTTCTTTGATCAAATATACAGCGAGGCCCTAGATTTGATCTAATATTGGACGACATTTGACAAAGTCCCTATTACACTATCAAATATCTTTGACAAAGATATTGGACAAAGATACTGGACGAAGAAATTTGATAGTGTAACACCGGCCTTACCGACAGCAAGGAGAACAACTGGTGGTGGCTGCAGCTAACGTCACGTGATGCGCGGAGCGGTGCCATGCGGCGTACCGGCAAACGAGAACCGACAGCTGCTGGCTGCTGCCTGACCGTGTCTGATTCTGCTGCCGCTGGCGAGGTGCGACGCCTGGCGGCAGCCGGTGCTGCGTCCTCAGTGCTGAAATGACGAAGCCGTGACCCGTGTAATAGACACGTGGCTGGCCAGTGAGGCAGAGTCGTCCACTCTCCGCTTACCCGGAGGACGGTTGCAACGGATGAAACGACTACGAATGATTTACAGTATTTACACTTTCTCCTTCATGTACGGTATCTGATGAACAAACGAGAACCATACAATCACAGAGAACACTCTCTCTCTCTCGTTGTTTAGTAACAGTTAGACATAACTTTTCTTCCCAACACATCATTTACTTTCGAGGTAAAATATAATTTTGTCATACTGCATGTTCTGATTCAAAGTAAATGTACGAGGGCCGTTCAATAAGTAATGCAACACATTTTTTTTCTGAAACAGGGGTTGTTTTATTCAGCATTGAAATACACCAGGTTATTTCCAAATCTTTTAGCTACACAACACTATTTTTCAACGTAATCTCCATTCAATGCTACGGCCTTACGCCACCTTGAAATGAGGGCCTGTATGCCTGCACGGTACCATTCCACTGGTCGATGTCGGAGCCAACTCCATTGATTGCCGTTGTGTTTCAGTTTCGAAGTGATGAACCCATGTTTCATCGCCTGTAACAATCTTTGACAAGAAATTGTCACCCTCAGCCACATGACGAGCAAGCAATTACGCACAGATGGTTCTCCTTTGCTCTTTATGGTGTTCAGTTAGACAACGAAGGACCCAGCGGGAACAAACCTTTGAATATCCCAACTGGTGAACAACTGTGACAGCACTACCAACAGAGATGTCAAGTTGAGCACTGAGTTGCTTGATGGTGATCCGTCGATCATCTCGAACGAGTGTGTTCGCACGCTCCGCCATTGCAGGAGTCACAGCTGTGCACGGCCGGCCCGCACGCGGGAGATCAGACAGTCTTGCTTGACCTTGCGGCGATGATGACACACGCTTTGCCCAACGACTCACCGTGCTTTTGTCCACTGCCACATCACCGTAGACATTCTGCAAGCGCCTATGAATATCTGAGATGCCCTGGTTTTCCGCCAAAAGAAACTCGATCACTGCCCGTTGTTTGCAACGCACATCCGTTACAGACGCCATTTTAACAGCTCCGTACAGCGCTGCCACCTGTCGGAAGTCAATGAAACTATACGAGACGAAGCGGGAATGTTTGAAAATATTCCACAAGAAATTTCCGGTTTTTTCAACCAAAATTGGCCGAGAAAAAAAAGTGTTGCATTACTTATTGAACTGCCCTCGTACAAGCAGTCCTAAAACATTTCACTCGCTATAGAAAATATTGACTTTTGTCTACGAAATTTGTGTAACGGACACGGAAAATTTAGCTTTTTATGCTGGATTATTCAATATTACCATATTTTTACACTCTTTTAATCATGAAGTAGTCAATATAACCCTGAAGTGAGACATATTCTATTCCGAAGTATGATACAGTTGATTCCTAAATGTGATGCGCTACATTTAATTGAACACGCTATTACATACAATAAAATGTATTTCATATTGGTGTTCTCTCTTAGCAGATTTTCAGAGGTTACCCCTTCGGAGAGTAAAAGAACTGATGAACCTGTGACGAAGTGTAGCTGGATAGACCCATTGTCACAAGAATAAAGTAAAATTTCCACTGCTTTAAAGTATTGGATTACTATAGCAAGTGTGAAAACCAAAAAGCTCTACTTTTATATCAACGCCTATAGTTAGTATCTAGCAACAAGCACATGACACAAAAATCGGTGCCGGCAGTGGTGGCCGAGCGGTTCTAGGCGCTCAGTCCGGAACCGAGCGACTGCTACGGTCGCAGGTTCGAATCCTGCCTAGTGCATGGATGTGTGTGTTGTCTTTAGGTTAGTTAGGTTTAAGTAGTTCTAAGCTCTAGGGGACTGATGCCCATAGATGTTAAGTCCCATAGGCTCAGAGCCATTTGAACCATTTGAACAAATATCGGTACAGCATTGTAGAGACAATAAGGCACCTACTACCGTATGGTATGGAGTTGCCATGTCCAAAAACAAAAAATACTAACTTACTATAATAAAGGCCGGACTACCTACTGTCAATACAAACAGAGTTATTAGTAGATTGGAATCATTTATTAATAATCAGTTACAGTAAGATGCTTAACGAGACCTACAGAAACGTACTTAAACTAAAAAAAAAAAAGCTTTCACGGCCTTATTATTCGGTACTTACGATAGGAACTAAGACCTTACCCTTTTTTTTTCTAAGCTATTTAGTTTTTATAAGATAATCTTATGTTGGAATAAAATAAAGTTCTTTAGTACGCAAAATACACAAATTGTACGTTCTTCTGAGACAGAGAGTGAAAAATGTTCAATAACTTTGATTTAAGTTTCACTTAGAAACAAAAAACAATAATATGTAGTTAACTATTAATACATTTCGTCTGCAGCCACATTATTAAAACATAATTTTTTTCAAAATTCATTTCATGGGAGTCTTGAAATGATAATTTTAAACTGCACGTTCTTCTGGGACAGAGAGTGAAAAATGTTCAATAACTTACATTTCATTTACACTTATAAACAAGTGACATTAATATGTAGGTAACTATTAATACAATTCATCTGCAGCCACATTATTAAAAAATTAATTTTTTCAAAATTCATTTCGTGGGACTCTTGAAATGATAGTTCTAAACTGCACAACAACCATATCACCTTTGTGGTTGCGCCTGTTTACATTTTATTGTACTCCACTGTTCACTGGGTTTTTATGAAGAAGACCATCGATTCAACTTTCATTTTATGGCCTGGAACTGCAAATCAATACCGTGCAAGTTTCAGTAATTACGAACACAATTCTTCATTGTGCATTTGGGTGTCTCAACATGGTTAGGAGCGACGCGCGAGCGTGGCGGACCGCGGCCGTTTGGCAACGGCTGATCTGAGAATTCTAATTCGCCTCGCTCGCTCTGCGCGTAGCGTGGTTGCGACAGTGTCTGTCAGACTTGTTTGGCCTACCGAGAAAAACATAGGACACAGACATAAGAATAGCACTGGTTCGTGTATCTACAGGGTGTTTCAAAAATGACCGGTATATTTGAAACGGCAATAAAAACTAAACGAGCAGCGATAGAAATACACCGTTTGTTGCAATACGCTTGCGACAACAGTACATTTTCAGGCAGTCAAACATTCGAAATTACAGTAGTTACAATTTTCAACAAAAGATGGCGCTGCGGTCTGGGAAACTCTATAGTACGATATTTTCCACATATCCACCATGCGTAGCAATAATATGGCGTAGTCTCTGAATGAAATTACCCGAAACCCTTGTCAACGTGTCTGGCGGAATGGCTTCACATGCAGATGAGATGTACTGCTTCAGCTGTTCAATTGTTTCTGGGTTCTGGCGGTACACCTGGGCTTTCAAATGTCCCCACAGAAAGAAGTCACAGGGGTTCATGTCTGGCGAATAGGGAGGCCAATCCACGCCGCCTCCTGTATGTTTCGGATAGCCCAAAGCAATCACACAATCTTCGAAATATTCATTCAGGATATTAAAGACGTCGGCCGTGCGATGTGGCCGAGCACCATCTTGCATAAACCACGAGGTGTTCGCAGTGTCGTCTAAGGCAGTTTGTACCGCCACAAATTCACGAAGAATGTCCAGATAGTGTGATGCAGTAATCGTTTCGGATCTGAAAAATGGGCCAATGATTCCTTTGGAAGAAATGGCGGCCCAGACCAGTACTTTTTGAGGATGCAGGGATGGTGGGACTGCAACATGGGGCTTTTCGGTTCCCAATATGCGCCAGTTCTGTTTATTGACGAAGCCGTCCAGGTAAAAATAAGCTTCGTCAGTAAACCAAATGCTGCCCACATGCATATCGCCGTCATCAATCCTGTGCACTATATCGTCAGCGAATGTCTCTCGTGCAGCAATGGTAGCGGAGCTGAGGGGTTGCCGCGTTTGAATTTTGTATGGATAGAGGTGTAAACTTTGGCACATGAGATGATACGTGGACGTTGGCGTCATTTGGACCGCAGCTGCAACACGGCGAACGGAAACCCGAGGCCGCTGTCGTATCACCTGCTGCACTAGCTGCGCGTTGCCCTCTGTGGTTGCCGTATGTGGTCGCCCTACCTTTCCAGCACGTTCATCCGTCACGTTCCCAGTCCGTTGAAATTTTTCAAACAGATCCTTTATTGTATCGCTTTTCGGTCCTTTGGTTGCACTAAACCTCCGTTGAAAACTTCGTCTTGTTGCAACAACACTGTGTTCTAGGCGGTGGAATTCCAACACCAGAAAAATCCTCTGTTCTAAGGAATAAACCATGTTGTCTACAGCACACTTGCACGTTGTGAACAGCACACGCATACAGCAGAAAGACGACGTACAGAATGGCGCACCCACAGACTGCGTTGTCTTCTATATCTTTCACATCACTTGCAGCGCCGTCTGTTGTTGAAAATTGTAACTACTGTAATTTCGAAAGTTTGTCCGCCTGAAAATGTACTGTTTTCCCAATCATATTGCAACAAACGGTGTATTTGTATCGCTGCTCGTTCAGTTTTTATTGCCGTTTCAAATATACCGGTCATTTTTGAAACACCCTGTATATACTGAGGTGACAAAAGTCATGGCACAGCGAAATGCACCTGCACAGAGAACGGAAATACTTCGCACACAAAGTATAAAAGGGCAGTGCATTGGCGGAGCTGACATTTGCGCTAAGGTGGTTCATGTGAAAATGTTTCCGACATTATTATGGCCGTATACTGAAATTAACAGACTCTGAACGCGTAATGGTAGTTGTTGATGGACGCATGGAATATTCTATTTCGGAAATCGTTAGGGAATTCAGTATTCCGAGATCAAAAGTATCAGCACAGTGCCGACAATACCAAATTTCAAGCCTTACCTTGCACTTAACGACCCAGAGCAGCAGCTTTTTCGTAGAGTGATCAGTGCTGACAGACAAGCAACAGTGCGTGAAATAACAGCAGAAATCAACGTGGGAACTGTGAAGATCTTATTCGTTAGCACAGGCGGGGAAATATGGCGTTAATGGGTACACTAGCACGCGACCGACGAGAGTGCCTTCGCTAATAGCGCGACATCATCTGCAGCCCCTCTCCCTGGCTCGCGACGCTATCGGTTGAACCCTATACGACCGCAAAACCATCCGCTGGTTAGATCAACTCAGATTTCAGTTGCTAAGGACTGCTGCTAGTGTTCGAGTGTGGCGCAGAACCTACGAGGCCACGGATACAAGTTGTCAGCAAGACACTGTGCAAGCTGGTGGTAGCTCCAAAATGGTGTGGGCTGTATTTACGTGGACCGGGTCCTCTGATCCAACACAACAGATCATTCACCGTGAATGTTTTGTTTTCGGTTATTTGGAGACCACTTCCAGCCATTAATTGATTTCGTGGTTCCAAACAACAATAGCATGTCACTGGGTCAGCAATATTAGGCATTGGTTTGCAGAACATTCTGGACAGTTCGAGCGAATGTTGTGGCTACACACATCGCCCGAAATGAATCCAATCGAACATTTATAGGACACAGTTGGTGCACAAAATCCAGTACATGTAACACTTTCGCAATTATGTACGCCTCGGCAAGACTCAATATTTCTGCATGGGACTTCCAGTGACGTGTTGAGTCCATGTCACTTCGAGCTGCTGCACTACGCCGAACAAACGGAGGTGCGACACGATGTTAGGAGGTATACTACTAATTTGTCACCCCAGTGCATAGCCTTGTAGTACTGCCCGTTATTCCTCTTCATACCTATTACTCGTGCTTACGTTTGCCGGAAACAGACCTTATTTGCTCGTTCCGTATTTAATCCATAGAAAGCCTAACAAAAGCCGTATACACACACATCAAGAAATGTTTTGCACCACCTCGGTTCCAAGAGATCCGGAACCTGTACAGAAAACTGGAACAGAGATCGACACAAACATCACTTCTGCCATTTTTATTGCTCATGAAAACCACTCATTGGATGTTGTATCAATATACAGCGAGACCTTCAGAGGTGGTGGTCCAGATCCCTGTACACACTGCTGCAACTACTAACCAGCAGCATTTCCTCTTGCAACTATGCACGCCTGTATTCGTCATGGCATACTACCCACAAGTTCATCAAGGCACTGTTAGTCTAGATTGTCCCACTCCTCAACGGTGATTGGGCGTAGATCCCTCAGAGTGGTTGGTGGATCACGTCGTCCATAATCAGCTCTTTTCAAGTTATCCCAGGCGTTTTTGATAGGGTTCATATCTGGAGAACATGCTGGCCACTCTAGTCTAGCGATGTCGTTATCCTGAAGGAAGTCATTCACAAGATGCACACGATGGGGCCGCGAAGTTACGTCCATGGAGACGAATACCTCGCCAATATGCTGCCGATATGTTTGCACCATAGGTCGGAGGATGGTGTTCACGTATGGTACCGCCGTTACTGCGCCTTCCATGACCACCAGCGGCGTACGTCGGTCCCACATAATGCCACCCCAAAACAGCAGGGAATCTGCACCGTGCTGCACTCCCTGGACAGTGTGTACAAGGCGTTCAGCCTGCTCAGGTTGCTTCCAAACACGTCTCCGACGACTATCTGGTTGAAGGCATATGCGACACCCATCGGTGAAGAGAACATGATGCCAATTCAGAGCGTTCCATTTGGTATGTTGTTGGGCCCATCTGTTCCGCGCTGCATGGTGTCGTGGTTGCAAATGGAAGTCGAGAGTGAAGTTGCGTTTCATGGAGCCTATTTCGCACAGTTCGAGTCGTAACACGACGTCCTGTGGCTGCACAAAAGAATTATTCAACATGGTGGCGTTGCTGTCAAGGTTCCTCCGAGCCATAATCCCTAGGTAACGGTCATCCACTGCAGTAGTAGCTCTTGGGGGGCCTGAGCCAGGCATCTAATCAACAGTTCCTATCTCTCTGTATCTCTTCCATGTCCGAACATCACCACTTTGATTCACTTCGAGACGCCTGGACTTCCCTTGTTGAGAGCCATTCCTGTCACAAAAGTAACAATGCGGATGCTATCGAACCGCGGTACTGACCGTCTAGGCACGATTGAAGTACAGACAACACGAACCGTGTACCTCGTTTCTGGTGGAATGACTGGAACTGATCGGCTGTCGGACCCCCTCCGTCTAATAGGTGCTGCTCATACATAGTTGTTTACATCTTTGGCCGGGTTCAGTGACATCACTGAACAGTCAAAGGGACTGTGTCTGTGATACAATATCCACAGTCAACGTCTATCCTCAAGAGTTCTGGCAACTGGGCTGATGCATATTTTTTAATGTGTGGTTGGTCGGTCAGGACCGTAAAAGCCAGGATATGTCCGGCTAAACACAGACACCTGCCAAAGCTATTAGCGGGGCCTATTAGAGGGTAGGCGTGTACGTGCAGTCTTATGTGCAAGACGTATACCGACCCGATCTGTACGGTAGTTCTTACTGTCATCGTAGGACAGGAGTTGCATTGTAGAATGGCACCATCCCTAATTAGCAGCGATTTTACAAAGTGCGAGAGCAGTGAATTTCATCCTGTATTTGCTCTAAAAGGTTGAAAACGGGAGGAGGCACAACAGACTTGCGATATCATATGCACAAAAAAAAAATCCTCATTGTTCCTTTGAAGAGAACGTAAATTTGACTGGTATTTTCATTGACGTGTACTAAATCTTGCATAATTACTGAAACTTTAAATTCGTGGTTGCTTCAGGGTGAGACCAAAATTGGAGACGCTTCAACCATTGAGTTTTCGCTCTAGTGGCCACCGCACTCTTCCCCTACAATTTCGCAGTCTTTGCTGGGGCTAAGGAGATTTCTGCTGCAGCCTCAGCCGGACGTCGATAGTGACCTTCTTTCACCTTCTTTAAAAGTTTTCATTCGTTATTGGTAGTCGACGTTTCTTAGCGGAAGTAATAGCGATAAGAAACGGAAAATAGGTTTTTCAGAAGCCGGTTATTTACAAACGAGAGATTTTAACAGTCAGGTTACACTGGAGAGGAAAAGAACCGATGTAGCCGGAAACGTGTTGCTTGAGTGATAAGGAACATGAATTGCATTCCTTTGATTTTATGTTGCTTTTATTCGATTATGTTTTCAATTTTCTGTTTTACTGGTATCTTAATTCTAATAATGGTTTATGTTAACACATGGTGTAACTGAATTGAGGTATCGTAGAGAAGTGGCCAATTTAATCGGTACCACAGACATTAGCGTGCGCTCTCTGCAATCGTCAGCAACCAATGGGAGGCACTCCAGAAGATCACGAATCCCTCTCATCATAGCTGTGCCCTTATTTTGAGGTCAAACTAGCTCAGCCAGCTCGTGGCCTCACCTGCATGAATCAACACCACAGTGTAGGGCCAACGAGCTGTTAGAGTTTCTGATGAGCTTGTGGAGTAGTAAATGTTGAACATTGTACCTCAAGAGAACAGTTTGTTAAATGTGGCATCAAGGAACTGACTGACAGTCAATGATGGTTGTAAATTATTCAGTACTCTTGCGGCAAAGTAGCGTGTCAAACTTCACAAATCTTTTATTCACGAATGCGAAGTGATGTCTGTCGTCCCCCAAGGTATTGTTATAGGCCCTTTGCAGCTTCTTATCTATGTAAATGATTTGGGAGACAATCTGAGCAGCTGTATTAGATTGTTTGTACATGACGCTGTCGTTTATCTACTAGTAAACTCAACAGAATATCAAAACAAATCTTAAAACAATTTAGAGAAGATAGCTGTATGATGCGACAATTGGGAGTTGGCCCTAAACAATGGAAAGTGTGAGGTCACCCACATGAGAGGTAAGAGGAATCATTTAAAATTGCGTTCAACGATAAATAAGTCAAATCTAAAGGCCGTAAAATCAACTAAATTCCTTGGAATTACAGTTACGAACAACACAGAAAATTTTGTGCGGCAGTCTAACCAAAGACTGCATTTTATTGGCAGGACATGTAGAAAATGTAATAAATCTACTAAAGTGACTGTCTACACTACGCTTGTCCCTCTCCTTTTAGAATAATGCTGCACAGTGTGGCATCCTTAAGACAGGAATGACGGAGTACATCGAAAAAGTTCAAAGAAGGGCAGCACGTTTTGTATTATCGCGAAATATGGGAGAGACTGTCACTTAAATGATACAGGATTTGAGGTGGACACCATTAAAATTCGTTCGAGACTGGAATAATAGAGGAATATTGCGAAAGTGAAAAGCAGTTAAATGTAATTTGCAGAGAATCCATATAGATGTAAAAAAAGTGAACTGATATTTCATGTCCTCTAGTTTTACGACGCTTCTCCCAGAGCAGTCATGAAACCTTGGCGACTGTAGTATCGTCTGGTCACAACGTGCACAAATAATGTAAAACATTGCGTATCACCACGAGTGTTGAATATGTACGACCTCTGTAGAGTTTTCAGATGACAATTCTAAAATTCAGAGCAATAAATTGAACAGAATTGAGGCTGGAGCCGTACTACGGATAAACCAATGGCTTGTCTCACAGCTTCATGCCTGATTTGTAAGCAAATCAAATGACACTATTGTACTGTAACGAGCTTGTGTACCCCCTGAAGTACAGCACACGTGGTTGATGTTGTTGTTGTTGTGGTCTTCAGTCCTGAGACTGGTTGGATGCAGCTCTCCATGCTACTCTATCCTGTGCATTCTTCTCATCTCCTAGTTCTTACTGCAACCAACATCCTTCTGAATCTGCTTAGTGTATTCATCCCTTGGTCTCCCTCTACGATTTTTACCCACCACGCTGCCCTACAATGCTAAATATTTGATCACTTGATGCCTCAGAAAATGCCCTACCAACCGGTCCCTTCTTCTTGTCAAGTTGTGCCACAAACTCCTCTTCTCTTCAATTCTATTCAATACCTCCTCATTAGTCATGTGATCTATCCATATAATCGTCACCATTCTTCTGTAGCACCACATTTCGAAAGCTTCTATTATCTTCGTGTCCAAACTATTTATCGTCCATGTTTCACTTCCATACATAGCTACACTCCATACATGTTGTTGTTGTTGTGGTCTTCAGTCCTGAGACTGGTTTGATGCAGCTCTCCATGCTACTCTATCCTGTGCAAGTTTCTTCATCTCCCAGTACCTACTGCAACCTACATCCTTCTGAATCTGCTTAGTGTATTCATCTCTTGGTCTCCCCCTACGATTTTTACCCTCCACGCTGCCCTACAATACTAAATTGGTGATCCCTTGATGCCTCAGAACATGTCCTACCAACCGATCCCTTCTTCTGGTCAAGTTGTGCCACAAACTTCTCTTCTCCCCAATCCTATACAATACTTCCTCATTAGTTATGTGATCTACCCATCTAATCTTCAGCATTCTTCTGTAGCACCACATTTCGAAAGCTTCTATTCTCTTCTTGTCCAAACTATTAACCGTCCAAGTTTCACTTCCATACATGGCTACACTCCATACAAATACTTTCAGAAATGACTTCCTAACACTTAAATCTATACTCGATGTTAACAAATTTCTCTTCTTCAGAAACGCTTTCCTTGCCATTGCCAGTATACATTTTATATCCTCTCTACTTCGACCATCATCAGTTATTTTGCTCCCCAAATAGCAAATCTCCTTTACTTCTTTAAGTGTCTCATTTCCTAATCTAATTCCCTCAGCATCACCCGACTTAATTCCACTACATTCCATTATCCTCTTTTTGCTCTTGTTGATGTTCCTCTTATATCCTCCCTTCAAGATACCATCCATTCCATTCAACTGCTCTTCCAAGTCCTTTGCTGTCTCTGACAGAATTACAATGTTATCGGCAAACCTCAAAGTTTTTATTTCTTCTCCATGGATTTTAATACCTACTCCGAATTTTTCTTTTGCTTCCTTTACTGCTTGCTCAATATACATATTGAATAACATCAGGGAGAGGCTACAACCCTGTCTTACTCCCTTCCCAACAACTGCTTCCCTTTCATGTCCCTCGACTCTTGTAAGTGCCATCTGGTTTTTGTACAAATTGTAAATAGCTTTTCGCTCCCTGTATTTTAGCACTGCTACCTTTAGAATTTGAAAGAGAGTATTCCAGTCAAAATTGTCAAAAGCCTTCTCTAAGTCTACAAATGCTAGAAACGTAGGTTTGCCTTTCCTTAATCTTTCTTCTAAGACAAGTCGTAAGGTCAGTATTGCCTCACGTGTTCCAGTTTTTCTACAGAATCCAAACTGATCTGCCCCGAGGTTGGCTTCTACTAGTTTTTCCATTCGTCTGTAAAGAATTTGTGTTAGTATTTTGCAACTGTGGCTTATTAAACTGATTGTTCGGTAATTTTCACATCTGACTCCATACATATACTTTCAGAAATGACTTCCTGACACTTAAATCTATACTGGATCTTAACAAATTTCTCTTCTTCAGAAACGCTTTCCTATCGATTGCTAGTCTACATTTTATATCCTCTCTACTTTGACCATCATCAGTTATTTTTCTCCCCAAATAGCAGAACTCCCTTACTACTTTATGTGTCTCATTTGCTAACCTAATTAACTCAGCATCACGCAACACGCACACGTATGCAACGGTAAAATGGAAAGGAGAGATTGATCACTAGTCGACGGTAGATATCCTCCACAGCCTCAGCAAAAGACACCTGTGCGGAAGGTCGTCGTTGTAGGCGAGCAGGACGGTACCGCGGGCTCGGCTGCTATGGCTCTCGCGCAGGTGAGAGCTGACAGCGGCCGACGCTGCGCGCCGCTGTGCGTCTGATGGACGGCGGTCAGCGTCCGGCGCCACGGCCAGTGGAGTGCCGGGTGGCGGCGCCGCGCGGGCCGCTCGTTACTCGCGGATCCAATTAACGGCCTCTGCCCCGCTGCGGCGCGAGCTGTTGTGGCGTGAGGTGTGGCGTGGCGGGGTGTGGCGTGGGGCGGCGGCGCGAGGTGGCGGCGGCAGCGGCGGCGGCGGGCGGCGCTCCAGAGGGCCCGTGTCTGCCGCTCCGCTGCCCGGGCTGCGCGCTCCCACCACACACACACGCGCCTCACCAAGGTCCATCTCACACCACTACGACGTAATCGACTTCTGGATTAGTCTCCACCATTATACATACCAAAGTTACAAGTACAGAGTTCTTACAAATGATTGAAGCGATTTCATAAATTCACTGTAGCTCCATTCATTGACATATGGTCACGACACACTACAGATATGTAGGAAAACTCATAAAGTTTTGTTCGGCTGAAGCCGTACTTCAGGTTTCTGCTGTCAGAGCGCTCGAGAGCGCAGTGAGACAAAATGGCGACAGGAGCTGAGAAAGCGTATGTCGTGCTCGAAATGCACTCACATCAGTCAGTCATAACAGTGCAACGACACTTCAGGACGAAGTTCAACAAAGATCCACCAACTGCTAACTCCATTTGGCGTTGGTATGCGCAGTTTAAAGCTTCTGGATGTCTCTGTAAGGGGAAATCAATGGGTCGGCCTGCAGTGAGCGAAGAAACAGTTGAACGCGTGCGGGCAAGTTTCGCGCGTAGCCCCCGGAAAATTGGCTCATGCCACAACTGGAGACCGACAGCGCCGACTTCATCTTTCAACAGGATGGTGCTCCACCGCACTTCCATCATGATGTTCAGCATTTCTTAAACAGGAAATTGGAAAACCGATGGATCGGTCGTGGTGGAGATCATGATCAGCAATTCATGTCATGGCCTCCACGCTCTGCAGACTTAACCCCATACGATTTCTTTCAGTGGGGTTATGTGAAAGATTCAGTGTTTAAACCTCCTCTACCAAGAAACGTGCCAGAACTGTGAGCTCGCATCAACGATACTTTCGAACTCATTGATGGGGACATGCTGCGCTGAGAGTGGCGGGAACTTGATTATCGGCTTGATGTCTACAGAATCGGTAAAGGGACACATATCGAACGTTTGTGAATGCCTAAAAAAACTTTTTGAGTATCTGTATGTGTGTGCAAAGCATTGTGAAAATATCCCAAATAATAAAGTTATTGTAGAGCTGTGAAATCGCTTCAATCATTTGTAATAACCCTGTACATAGCAAGTAGTGTGACTCGATTTCCCAGAATCTACGCTCAGTGGCAGGTGGCTCCAAAAAAAGCGAATACGTGTCATAGGTAATCTATAGATATTCGACTGTTTCTGACAAAACGCCTCTCAATAATTTTCCAGGTACTTTGTGTGCCCTTTAGCGATAAAGTAGTTCAGAAGAATTGGTGGCACAGTGGCCAGCGTCACGGCGTCACATTTTTACGTCCCGTGTTCGGCACTAGTGTAGTGTCGCTGTGAGTGCATCGGTTCGCCCAGGAGAGTTTTCTTATTAAAACACCACACAAGCACACCTTATCCAGGTCCGTGTCACACCACTACGACATAATCCGATTCTGCAACTAGAAGAAGAGGGGAAGAACTGTGGCACGAACTCCGAGACAGAGAAAAGACAGGAAGAAGGACATACCAGCTGTTGCCAAATATCAAGGAACGGCTCAAATATTCGAACTTTCACCCAAGCAGGGGATTGCTGCACTTCCTTACAGGTCATGGACAGTATTCTGCATATCTTTGCCGATTCGGGAGTAGGGCTTCCCCCTCGTGTGACTGTGGTGCTGAAATTGGCACTTCGGACTACGTGATCTAAGAGAGTCCCATTTTCGATGACGTAGCCACTGATCTAAGACGCCAGTTACCTAGTAAAGACACGCAACATCTGACCAGGGATCCAACCACATTCAAGAACATCGATAGTCTTGCCAGTGAGGTATCAGCAAAAGTCATGCAATAATATCGTAGGGAAAATACATAAATCGCTATCATAATATGACATACCCGCACCTACCTCATTCCTCTGGGGCGTGGACTGGCCGATGGCGGTGACGGTCGGAATCCGCCACGTCTTGGAGTAGAGGGAAGGTGCGAAAATATCCCCGATATGACATATTGCACACCTATAATGAGTTATAATAGGTAGGTTGTTCGTAAGTAGACTGTAGATTTTTGGGTATCCACTAACAGTACCTGCAGCGATTTCCAGGTTAAAACCAGCCCAGTGCCAGGGGCACGCCAACTGGGATTAGCTAGGTGGGCACGGCCAAAATGTTGTAGTTTATAGATCATGTCGCACGTATGTAACGCTGCAGGAGTGATTTGCTAGCGCAGTAGGATAAAGTAGACTGTAGAACTTAACCATAGCATAATAAACACTTTCACATCGTGTAGCAAGTAAGAAGGTAGGAAATTTGTAACAGTAACAATGCTGCTAAAATAAATAACAGCATTGTAGACATTTAACTACCCATTAGAGTATAAGGTGGCGGGTTATTATGTACTAATATCATTCGTAAAATAAAGTAATTGTTTTAAAAAGACATCTTAGTAAAATGATAACAAACAGGTGGCCACAGGGATCTGTCCTGTAGCCACTCTTTTGGGACAATCATATGGAACTCCTTTTGGACAACTTAAAGAGCAGTAACGATGTGCTAGAGGTCATAGCCTACGCAGACTGCCTCCTCCTGCTGGTTGGAGGTCGTAGCCGCGATGACTTACAGCCGAAAGGGCCATATCTATCATGAGTATGTGGTGCCATAAAGTGAAAATGATAGTAGCGCCTAGAAAGTCCACATATCTGCACTTAAAAGGACAACTTGCAAGAAACCCAAGAGTTAAAATTAACGGTTCACTAGTTCTTCGGCGCCGTGAGGCCCGTTGTCCAGGTGTAGTCGTTGACGAGAGGTGTAAATATGCATCACACATTGATACCGTAACACAAAGATCTTAGGAAACGATAAACAACCTAACTGGGATTGGTCACAACCGTTTCCACCTGCCACCCGACATAATTAAATTATATCATAACAGTATCCTAACTTCTATTGTAGGATATGGGTCAGGGGTCTGGGTATACAGGCTCACTAGGGCTATCCTCGCCATGGCCGTAAAAGCGGTGCAGCGAAACATGCTCCTGCGCTCGGTAGGAGCATACAGAACAGCTCCTTGATAGGGTGGTGGGGGGGGGGGTATTCCTAGTACTAATGGGACTCTGTCCCTTTGACATAAAAATTACAGAACAGGTTCAAATGACTCTGAGCACTATGGGACTTAACATCTGAGACTATCAGTCCCCTAGAACTTACAAGTACTGAAACCTAACTAACCTAAGGACATTTCTATGCCCGAGGTAGGATTCGAACCTGCCACCGTAGCGGTCGCGCGTTTCCAGACTGAAGCACTTAGAACCACTCGGCCACACCGGCCGGACTGAGAACAGGCAGCTTGGTATTGGGTGGATAATTAAAAGAGGGGAAAACAGTTGAAATAGTGGGGATGAATGGGGAATCACAAGAAGGGAGCAAGAGTTATGGCAGAAGCAGTGGTAAAATGATGAAACGGGGCGAAGAACACATGAGTTGCTGCCAAACATCAAGGAGCCCTTTACAGCTTACATACTTCAAATCAGCGAGAGGACTGCGGCACTTTCTTACAGGACATGGACCCTAGCCGGCATACCTACGCCGGTTTGGGAAGCGGGCTAAACGAACGTGCTTTACAGAGCACTAAATACCATGTGGTGTACGAGAGCCCCGTCTTTGACGATGTTGCAGCTCAACTCAGGCAACGATTTCCCAGTGATGACACTCACCATCTGTTCGGGCAAGAGGACACTTTCCACATCTTAAACAAAGTTTCACACGAAATATCCAGTAAAGATCTCAAAGAATTTCTAAGAAACAATCGACAGTGGTCACTACCCGAATTAGACTCCGTGCACGTGTCCTGTCCCGCTGTACTTTGCTGTACTTTGCCAGCCGATTCACAGCTGGGATCCGTCATGTCTCGGATTAAGGTGGGGGGGGGGGGTACATTTCTTACCGACTGTGACACGCACTGATAATGACAGTAAATATAAGAGGTTAGATGTAGGATAGGATGGGACAACTCACTAGGATAGCGCTACTGCGATTCCAACGTCTTAGGCCAAACCAGTGCCAGGGGTATGCCCACTGTGATTAGCTCGATGGGCATGGCCGAGAACATAGGTTTGTAACACGCTGGCACATCTGTAACGCTGCAGGTAGTGTAGATTAGCATCAGTATAGATAAAGTAGCAAACATATAAAACAAAAAGGACACACAGCCGTAATGAATTAGCCACAATTAACCAGTAATCAAGAAACATGTAGCCAGAATAAGAGTAAATCAGAAGTGCCCATAGTGGATAAATAGCAGAAGTACTAACATATCTGTAGCATTACTAATTTAAGCTGTAGTAACTGTAATACAAACCTACTAATGTAGTTAGCCACGCTGGATTAGCCGAGCGATCTAAGGCGCTGCAGTCATGGGCTGTGCGGCTGATCCCGGCGGTGGTTCGATTCCTCCCTCGGGCATGGGTGTGTGTGTTTGTCCTTAGGATGATTTAGGTTAAGTAGTGTGTAAGCTTAGGGACTGATGACCTTAGCAGTTAAGTCCCATAAGATTTCACACGCATTTGAACATAGTGTACTTAGGTAGTGGGTTAACACGTATCATTATGAAACTTCTGGAAACGTATCATTATGGTTATTTTTAATAAACAATATTTTTTAAAAAATACTTTTTGCATTTCGGTAAAAACGTGGTGACAGACTGTCGAGAGCAATGTGCGGTTGTGAAATTTGGTTTCCTGATGGGGATATCGGCCACGGAAACTATTGTAATGCTTAGAGCTGCTTATGAGAATGCTGCCCTAAGTAAAACCAGAGTCTACGAATGGCTTTCACGTTTTAAATATGGAGAAATCTCAGTTGAATACCAATCCCGTTCAGCACGCCCTTCAAAGTAAAGAAGTGATGAAAACGTCGACAAAATCAGTGCCCTCGTTCGTGAAGACCGTCGCCGGTTCATTGATCAACTCCGTGAGATGTCTGGAATGTCATGGAGTTCAATTCAGAGGTTTTGTCCGAAGACATGCTTATGAGAAGGGTTCCTGCCAAATTTGTCCATCGCCTTCTCACAAACGAGCAACAGGAGCGTCGACGTCAGGTACGTTTTGAGCTTCAAAATCAGCTCAAAGAGGAACCTGTTTATTTTTTTTTTTCATGGTGGTTTAACGAATCGGATGCTGTAGATGCTACCCCGAAACAAAGCAACCATCTAGCCAGTGTAAGACAAGTGGCTCTCCTCGTCTCAAAAGAGCTCGCCAAGTGAAGTGAAACATTAAGGAAATGCTCATTTGTTTCTTCGACTGCAGAGGTTTTGTGCACACGGAGTTCGTTCCCCCGCGTCAAACTGTCATCCAGGAATTCTACTTGAAGGTAGTGAAAAGATTGAGGGAGATATAGGGAAGAAAAGGGCAGGTCTTGGGCGCACAGGCGACTGGTTCTTCCATCATGGCAACATGCCGGCCCATAGTGTCATCTCCGTAAAGTAGTTTTTGACAAGAAAACTGCGTGACACCGATTGTCCACCCCCCCTCCTACCCCCCTACTCACCGGACCCAGCCCCCTGTGATTTCATTTTGTCCCCAGACTCAATACGGTCGTGAAAAGAAACCGTTTCGCCACTGTGGAGGAGGTAAAACAAAAATCTTTGCAAAGCATAAAGAAAATTCGGATAACTTACTTTTTTTTAATTTTTGAAGAAGTGAAAAATGTTTGAAAAAGTGCTTTTTGGTCAATGGAGAATACTTTGAAAATAATCAAAATTTGGTGTAAAAATATAAAGAAATAAAGACGTTATGACGATTTTTCCCGTTTTTGTCCCCCCCCCCCCCCACTCTTATATAAATGGAAAAATTATTAGTAGATGTTTTCGGGCAAATACTTCTAGTGTATCTTGATACATAACCATCTGCGAGCGCTAGTTTTCGGAAAAGTTATCTTTTACGCAATGGTATGTCGCGAAATAGTTGCCAACTCGTGAAATCCTCGGTAGTGTTAACGTCGTCTTTTTCCCTAGAGCGCTTTTTGAGAAGAAATGTCGCTGTGAAAAACCTACCTTAACAGGATTTTCGTGGCGTTCGGAATTTCAGTGATTCAAATGTTTCTACGATCGGTACCATCCAACGGAATACACAAATTCCTCCTGAAGAATAAACATAAGAATAGAATATCTGAATTAATAATTTATACAAGAATTTAAAATGGCTTAACCCATGAAAATACCGTACATACTTATTACATAATGAATGTATGGCACTTATTGTGAAACACAATTGTAATTTCACAGTTAATATAGCGCCCTTGCATCCCCCAACTTTGATAAGAAATTCGTGTAGTAACCTTCTTTGGACATGTGTAGCTAAACGAAAAAATAAAATAAAAACAATAATCAGGTTTCGAAAATGGGACGTAGAAGTGAATGACACCGACGCTAACCACTGTCCCGCCTGTCCAGCTCAGTTTATAGCCCCCTAAAATACATCTACATTACGTCGAAAACTCTTAGAAAATGTTTAGTATCTACGGATAAGCCGAGACACATGTTCGCTTATTTGGCTCCTCTTCCAACTAAGTTTCTCGAAAATCGGCTTATGGCATTTGCCGTGTTCTCGGCGTTAGTGGCTGACTGGGTTATATCCTTAAGACTTGCAAGTAACTAAGTGGTACTGATCTTTGGATATCGCGTAATTCCAACAAATTCTTTTCATCAAGGAAGAATAATTCGGCTAGATAACGAGTGAGTCTGTACACTGAGCAACTAGTAAAGGTAATCAGGTTAATAGTTGAAAACGACTGAAGGTTCATGGAGAAGGTGTGCTAGTGACAATGTAAATCTGTCAGAGACGACAAAGGACTTGGAAGATAAACGGAACAGAACGGATACTGCCTTAAATAGTAGCTGTACAATGAAATATCAGACAATGATGAAGGAATAATATTAAGAAACGAGACAGTAAACGTAGCAGGTAGTAGGCGATGATAAATATGACGATGAAGAATTAATATAAAAAATGAGACACTAAAAGCAGTAGCAGTGCTTTGTACTTACGCAGCAAAATAACTGACAGATGCTGAGGTAAACAGGAATTCAAACACAAACTTAGAATAACAGAAGCAGCTTCTCTGTAAAAACGAAATACTCTAATATCTAGTATTCAAATTTGAGGATGTGTTTATTGAAAGTATTCGCCACGAGGGTAGTATTACACGGAAATGACTCTTGGGCGGTAACTAGAAGAGGAAGAGGTTTTTGACTGTTGTTCTACAGATCAACATTCGACGATAGTATGTGTGAATCCTAGAACGAATAAAGGTACACTACGAAGGGAATGGATCGCTTGACAGGACCTGTCATGAGCCATCATGGAACGGGTCATTGGTAAAAAGAGGGAAATGGAGGTATGATTAGTAGAGACACGCCAAGTCTTGATTACAACTAGTGGATAGTCTTGAGAAGAAAGGCCGTGTGTAAAAGAGAATTTCGCAGGACGAACTAGCGTAAAGATAATTGCCCACATCTAAAATTCATACAGCAAAATCACACCAACATTAACTTCGCCTTAGTTACGTGCTGTTTCGAAATTTTTGCTTTCCGGAACTCACGTTGACTACCTTCAGTTATGTCTGACAAACTACAACAGTAAATTATACTTGCAATATTTTAATACTATTTTATTGCTTACTTAAATGATGTAGCATTAAATTAGGGGCCATTAGTTCACATTAATAGCCGGTCGTGGGGGCCGAGCGGTTCTAGGCGCTAATGTTTGGAACCGCGCAACCGCTACGGTCGCAGGTTCGAATCCTGCCTCGGGCATGGATGTGTGTGATGTCCTGAGGTTAGTTAGGTTTAAGTAGTTCTAAGTTCTAGGGGACTGATGACCTCAGATGTTAACCCCCATAGTGCTCAGAGCCATTTGAACCATTTTCACATTAATACTCGGAAATATATATACGCGTTAACCAAATTGTGGCACGCCCATATTTTGTTATTTCAAAACAGACTGTGCATCAAACGACAAATAACGTACTATACTGACAAAGAAATGCATAATCACCAAAGAATGTAACTTAATACGATAAGTAAATACCCAAGGGAACGAAGATTAAATTGTTGTCTGCGAAGTAACAGGAAAGCGGAACCTTAAGGGAACATGCATTTGCTACTAACTTCGAATTAGCTGACTTCAGCTGATGTGACATTGATAGGTCGAACTATAGAGCTTCTGAAAGATGTTAGAAGTATGCACCACGGTGAGCAACCAGAGATACCTCTGCTCAAACAAACGTCTTAAAGTTACATCATTCATCGATACTGCATTATGTATGAAAGAGCTCAGTATGGGACAGATTTTGATGTGAGTGTGGGGGAATCAGTAATTATTCATAAATTCTCGACACTTTTCACAACACTGCTTGTTACGTAAATGCACTGTACAACATTTCAACAGAACACGAAGAATCTTACAGATACATAGCCCAATCTGGACAACAACTGACACTATTAATGCGTGTTTGGCGTCCTAATCTTCTATAAGTAGTACGTAACTGATTTTTTCCCTTTTAGAACAGGATTTAGTTCAAATGAAATTTATTATGTCTTCTTAATTGAAATTACTTCTCACGTATAATTTACATAATGTTGTCTGGAAATAATTATTTATTTATGTGAAGATTTATGCGCGTAATAATTAACAATGAAGGTGTCAAATTTTGACAGTGAAATTCACCAGGTTTTTTGTATTTGTATAAATGCTGATCGAATTATGGATAATAAAATTAGAAAAATTATAGGTAAAACAGAAATTTTGTTTACTAAACTAAATTGGTTTTGACTCATTTAAGTTAACTACTGTGATAAGTAATTTTCATGGTTCAAGGTAATTGTTGCTAAGTTGATGCATCTGAAAAATAAGATTATATTATGAGAAAAACAGTATTTTATTGATCAAATATACGCAACATTATCTTTAGATGTTGAATTAATTTAAATATTAGAGTTGAGTCAGGCCGACATTTATACAGAATCGAACACTTCAATTGAAGGAAGAGAGTTATGAGGAGACAATATTCATTACAGTTTACAGAAACAAATGACTAGAATTTCAGTAAGATTGGATGATTTATTCGAGACAAAGAGCTTCACAAACTGGTCAAGTCAATAACGCGCTGATGCGCCACTGGCCGTTATGCAACCAGCTAATCTGCTTTTATTAATAAAGTTGTTCAATGTCCTCCTGGGGATGTCGTGGAAAATTCTGTCCAGTCGGAGCGTTAGATAACCGAGAAAATTGGAGGGACCTGGCCGTAACGCTCCAACGTTCGCAATTGGCCACAGATCCAGCCACCTTGCTAGACAAAGCGGGATCTGGCAAGCACGAAGTCAAGCAGTAAAACTCTCGTGGTTTTGCAGGTGAGCATTAGCTTGCTGAGATGTAAGCCCATGAAGTACAACAAAACGGGACGTAGAATATTGTCGACTTTTCTCTGTAAGGGTGCCGAAGGCAACGACCAAAGAGGTCCTGTTATGAACGGAAATGGCACCAGAGAACATCAGTCCTGTATGTCGGCCATTTGGCGGGCAACAATCCGGTTGCTATCCTACCGCTGTCCAGGGCGTCTCTAGACACCTCTTCGCTACTCATCGTTCGATTCGTAGCAGGACTCATCACTAAAAACTAATGTACTCCAGGACCTCTTTGGTCGTTATCTGCGTCTGTCTTAGAGCTAAGTGGTACGTCGACGATATTCTACGCGCAGCAAAATACACCCTACAACAGTCAATGTATTCCTTTATTAAGAACTTCTAGAGCGTGGATATCCACAAAAATAAGATCTTCATGAACAGAATTTGGCACGACATTCCTCAGAAGGACATGCAACAACGCTATTAATCATCTTGTTAAGGCAGTTACCAATTTACAAGTACTTGATAAAATGCATTAAACACAAATTCTGACTTTGTTTTTGATTTATTGCGATCAGTTTCGGTCAATAAATCATATTCACGGTTGTCGAAAAATTAATGTGCATCCAACAGTACAAGTCATTACATGTAATATTGACCGGAAATCAATTTTTCAAAGACCGTGAGCATGGTTTAACACAGAAACCCGTCAGAATGAAATGGAAATAAGTTCAGCATTTGTGTGTCATGCGTTTTATAAAGACGCTATTACAGAACGCCAAGCCGAATACTTGCTTGCATAAGGCATCGCATTATTTACTTGGTCAATTACTGAAGCTCTTTCTCTTTAATAAATCATCCAGCTTTTCTCAAACTGTAGTTATTTGTTTGTCTATAGATTTACATCACATCTACCGATTTCCGTCCCATTCCGATAATTGTTTACTTATGGATGTTTCTTTATTTGCCTTAAGTTGTATAGTGCAATATGAAGGGTACTAACGAAGATAAACTTTGTGATACTAAAATAGTTGGGGGTGTAATCGTCTGTAATTTGAGGACTACATTCATAGATCATCAAACTAAATGTAACAAAAGAAGAATGAGTGGGCCTGCTAAAACAACATACAACGAAAATTCTGTCGTCCTCCGTCTCAGACAGCATTATCAATCCGAAAACCGCCGCGCTTTTATAGATGAAATTTTATTGCTACTTCAAATCAAATAACATTCCATTTCAACCAAAACAATCAACACGTTTTAGTTTTCACTTTGTTAATCCACTGAAGTGCCAAAGAAACTGGTATAGCCGTGCGTATTCAAATACACAGGTACGTAAACAGGCAGAATACGAGACTGTGGTCGTCTACTCATATGTAAGACAAGTGTCTGGCGCAGTTGTCAGATCAATGACTGCTGCGACAATGACAGATCATCCAGATTTAAGTGAGTTTGAGCGTGGTGTTATAGCCGGCGCAAGAGCTGTGGGACACAGCATCTCCGAGGTAGTGACGAAGTAGAGATTTCTCCGTACGACCATTTCACGAGTACACCATGAATATCAGGAATCCTGTAAAACATCAAATCTCCGACATCGGTGTGGCTGGAAAAAGATCCTGCAAGAACGGCACCAACGACGACTGAAGAAAATCGTTCAACGTGCCAGAAGTGGAAACCTTCCGCAGATTGCTGCAGATTTCAGTGCTGGGGCACCAACAAGTGTCAGCGTGCGAATCATTCAGTGAAACATCATGGATATGGGCTTTCGGAGCCGAAGGTCCAGTCGTCTACCCTTTATGACTGCAAGACCCAGAGCCTTACGCCTCGCCTGGGCCCATCACCACCGACATTGGACTGATGACGACTGGAAACGTGCTGCATGGTTGGACGAGTCTCATTTCAAACTGTATCGAGGGAATGGACGTGGACGGGTATGAAGACAACCTCATGAATCCATGGTACCTGCATGTCAGCAGGGGACTGTTTAAGCTGGTGGAGGCTCTGTAATGGAGTGGGGTGTGTGCAGTTGGAGTGATACAGGACCCTGATAAGCAGATACGACTCAGAGGTGACACGTACGCAAGCATCCTGTGTGATCACCTGCACCCAATCACGTTCATTGTACATTTCGACGGACTTAAGCAACTCCAGTAGCGCAATGCGACATCTCACACAACCAGAATTGCTACAGAGTGATTCCAGGACTACTCATGTAAGTTTAAACACTTCCACAGGCCACCAAACTCCCGAGACATGAACATTATTGAGCATATCTGGGATTTCTTGCAACGTGCTGTTCGTAAGAGATTTCCACCCCTTCGCACTCTTACGGATTTATGGACAGCCCTGCAGGATGCATGGCGTCAGTTCCCTACAGCACTACTTCAGATATTTGTCGAGTCCATGACACGTCATGTAGCGGCACTTCTGGGTGCTTGCTCGGGTCCTACACGATATTATGGAGGCCTACCAGTTTCTTTGGCTCTTCAATGTATATTCTTGAAATCATGTTTCAGTTTTTAAATAGGACTTTTTTATTTTGGTTCACAATTATTAAAACATACTTGTGAGCGTTGTTACTTAGACATAATGGGCAACACTCCCCCAATTTTGACCAGATGCGCCGATACACAACTTACCTTGGCAAAGTATTCCCCAGCGACTAGTCCATAGATTATTAAATGCAAAGATACACTCCTGGAAATGGAAAAAAGAACACATTGACACCGGTGTGTCAGACCCACCATACTTGCTCCGGACACTGCGAGAGGGCTGTACAAGCAATGATCACACGCACGGCACAGCGGACACACCAGGAACCGCGGTGTTGGCCGTCGAATGGCGCTAGCTGCGCAGCATTTGTGCACCGCCGCCGTCAGTGTCAGCCAGTTTGCCGTGGCATACGGAGCTCCATCGCAGTCTTTAACACTGGTAGCATGCCGCGACAGCGTCGACGTGAACCGTATGTGCAGTTGACGGACTTTTGAGCGAGGGCGTATAGTGGGCATGCGGGAGGCCGGGTGGACGTACCGCCGAATTGCTCAACACGTGGGGCGTGAGGTCTCCACAGTACATCGATGTTGTCGCCAGTAGTCGGCGGAAGGTGCACGTGCCCCTCGACCTGGGACCGGACCGCAGCGACGCACGGATGCACGTCAAGACCGTAGGATCCTACGCAGTGCCGTAGGGGACCGCACCGCCACTTCCCAGCAAATTAGGGACACTGTTGCTCCTGGGGTATCGGCGAGGACCATTCGCAACCGTCTCCATGAAGCTGGGCTACGGTCCCGCACACCGTTAGGCCGTCTTCCGCTCACGCCCCAACATCGTGCAGCCCGCCTCCAGTGGTGTCGCGACAGGCGTGAATAGAGGGACGAATGGAGACGTGTCGTCTTCAGCGATGAGACTCGCTTCTGCCTTGGTGCCAATGATGGTCGTATGCGTGTTTGGCGCCGTGCAGGTGAGCGCCACAATCAGGACTGCATACGACCGAGGCACACAGGGCCAACACCCGGCATCATGGTGTGGGGAGCGATCTCCTACACTGGCCGTACAGCACTGGTGATCGTCGAGGGGACACTGAATAGTGCACGGTACATCCAAACCGTCATCGAACCCATCGTTCTACCATTCCTAGACCGGCAAGGGAACTTGCTGTTCCAACAGGACAATGCACGTCCGCATGTATCCCGTGCCACCCAACGTGCTCTAGAAGGTGTAAGTCAACTACCCTGGCCAGCAAGATCTCCGGATCTGTCCCCCATTGAGCATGTTTGGGACTGGATGAAGCGTCGTCTCACGCGGTCTGCACGTCCAGCACGAACGCTGGTCCAACTGAGGCGCCAGGTGGAAATGGCATGGCAAGCCGTTCCACAGGACTACATCCAGCATCTCTACGATCGTCTCCATGGGAGAATAGCAGCCTGCATTGCTGCGAAAGGTGGATATACACTGTACTAGTGCCGACATTGTGCATGCTCTGTTGCCTGTGTCTATGTGCCTGTGGTTCTGTCAGTGTGATCATGTGATGTATCTGACCCCAGGAATGTGTCAATAAAGTTTCCCCTTCCTGGGACAATGAATTCACGGTGTTCTTATTTCAATTTCCAGGAGTGTAACAACGCATTCGTAGAGGATTATTAAATTTCTCCATGCTTACATACGTCCCTGACATTTACATTCATGAAAATAATTAAGGCAGCATTTTTATAAGAAATATTTACAAAATTTATGGCAGTTGAAAAAATAGAACATCTTCTTTCGGAAATTACGCTTGGTGCATAGAACATGATGCAGTCAGACCAGTTTCATTACAGTAGGTATCTAGCGTTGCTGCCGTCGAGCTGTGCAACCGCCAGTGGTCTGACAGTGCGGCATTGTGTTGATGTCAGTGGCGTTCTGCTTTTTCGTCGATAGTATTCCGCTGTGGAATGGCCACAACTTGGCACTCTGGCCCCACTCGCATCAACCTCAGAGGTGGGTGAAGAATGCTTGGGACACGGCCCGTTGGCAACTGAGAGGAGTATGCCGACGGCAAGCGCTGATGGCAGGTTAACAACACCCTGCCACTAAGCGCCATAAAGAGAAACCTATTTATACAGCTCTGAGGCGCATTCGCTGCACTATTTCCGTGGTCTCGGTCACGTAGCTCACAATTTCGATCCATCCCGGGTGTGAAAACATGGCCGTGTCTGATCTGGGTATTGCTGCTGCACGATGTATGTTGTGCCAACCACAACTGAGCTATCTCGCTATCCTTTTGCGTATATGTAATTCTGATACACATGTCGCCACGTCATATTTACCAGTCCATGGTTGGCACTACATCTCTCTTCGGTGGCATCCATACAAATTGCTACAAGTTCCAAAAAACTAGTTATTGACACCCCGCCCCCCCCCCCCACCCGCTCTACAGTGTACACTTGACCTCTCGGGTCTTGTTCAGGACAATTTCTCCACGTGACTACTTCCTCCACCTATCTCGAAAGTAAGTAACGCACTCCAATGATCACACTAGCCTGCCAACACTATACATTTACTACACTAAATTTTACAGCTGCTTCGTATCCTCTCCAAGCTATACACTTTCATTTTTCTTTGATGTTTATAGAACAATGTTTCTCACACACTTAATATTGTTATTGTCACCTTGGAATTTCTACTTGTATTGCTTAGTCTCACATTTCACAAACGTCCCGTGCCTTGCTCAGAAACCCAAATACTATCAGTCATAACGAATTTGTTTTTCGTGGCCATCCCCCGAAGTAAGCACAGAGTAAAACACACCTTCTCTTGTTTCGCTGTATATTATTGCCCCACAAACCTTTTTTATCATTTTAAGGCATCATCAGTGGGATATTTCTTCGCATTTTTAGTTGGCATCGGCGGTGCTTCTCATCTGGCCACATGGAGGCCGTACTACCACCCAATTACGAAACACAAAAACACGCTTATGTTTCGTAATGTGACTAGATGAGAAGTAACGCAGGTACCAACGAAAAAGGCGCAGAATTATCTCACTGATGGCGAAATGGGAATAAAATACAATGCAGCAAGAGGAGATGTTTTTTATTTGAATAACCAACTATGAAACATCTTTCACTGCTGGGCCTCTGCTATAATTATGCACCGACAACATCTCATTCTCCATATCGTAATAAATTATTATTCATCTATCAGCTTTAACAATACATGTTTCTATAGCTTGAGCCTTGTCCCCCAGTTACGCAGGGTCAGCCATCGTAAATCTGATTTGGCATGTTAATGGTTAATGGGTGGCGAGATGCCCTTCCTGCCGCCACCCCGTACCCCCCGGGACAGAATTAGCGTACCCTAACTGTTGCGTCGAGTGTAATCCATGGAATAGTACGAATGTGTTTAGACGTCTGCGAGCTGTGGAACTGAAGAGGAACATGGGGACCAGCCCGGTATTCACCTAGCGGGATGTGGAAAACCACCACATCCAGGCTGGCCGGCACATCGGCCCTCGTCGTTAATCCACCGGGCGGATGAGTTCTGGGGCCGGCCCGCCTACCCGAGTCCAGGAAGCAGCGTGTTAGTGCTACTCTGGCGGGTTTTAACAATACATGTTTGGCTCCCTTAAACTATTACACTTGGCATCCCGCCTGTCTACCCAGTGTTGTTTTTAATCGTTTGCTGTGGAACAATTTACGGAACTTCATCCTTGTGAGACAGGTCTCCCCATGCTTTTCCTGCAAACATACTCCTAGAACTATCCGTGCGGGTAAACCACATCTATCCCTACCATTCTCAACACTTCGACAGGTCTTTACACTTTTCCCCCCTATGTAACGCTCATTACAGATCGAACTTCCCTCAAGATGCTTGGTTTTCCGGTACTTCTATTCACCAAATCCACCCCATGATGGCTCGTGGCAAAGTATCATGCGAATTACACCTTACTGTATTTGTCCACTGTGTAACTATTTACTTTCGTATAACAGACGCTTCTAGTCACAGCTCTACAGTGACAACAGCGTACTGCCGTCGAAAGTTAACTCTGGCTGTCAGAAAGTTAATTTCAGGCTCACGTTCTACCTTTTACCAGTTTCATGCTCGTCGCATACAACACGCTGTCAAACTACGGCTGTGCTGTAAACATGACTCTGCACACATCAGCTGATTGATCTGCAAAGCTGTGACCCAGTAACTGCGCTCACTGAACCTCTGGCGTACGCAACTGAACATATTCATCTCTGCCATTCACTCTGCGGCCTCGTCTCCTCTTCCGTTTGCTCCGTTCACCCTGCATCCGAGGAAGTATACGTGCCACTACCGTTTCTGCCAAAACTGCAATATAAATGCCAATAATTTCTTGATTTCTCGTGAATTCCTCCTGGTACCTGAAACAACTTAATCGTTAGCAGTTCCACTCTGCACAACACAAAAATCACTGGCCCGTGCACTTCCTTGTGCATCTGGCCCAGACCATTCGGTCTCGACGCAGTACCCATTATCACAAAATCAGTCAGACACCACACCACGTAAATCACCCATCTTGCTGTCCCGGCAGTTAACCATTTCCGTACAACCCACACTCATTCGTGCTACCTCAGACTTCACAGTTCTTTTTTATGTCAGAGCTAGCTTTTCTGCATCACTCTTCTTAAGTCTCGCAGTGTCATTATTCTGTGTCTTCCTTAAATTCTCTGCAACCCTTATCGTCACACCATCAGAAGCCACTTCCATCTTCTCACTCAAATAAACGAGCAACGTTCCGTCCCATTCTTCCTTGCCGTTCAAAGGACTAACAGAGCCAACTACATTAACGGTAGTCGGACTTCCCGCTGGAAGAGTTAAACTAACATCATGCTGGTTCTCTCTTTCAGCTTCCTATTTATTGCACCTCTCTGCTTCGTCTCTTTCCAATTTTTTCGTTATTTTCACTCTCCTACCATTTTCAGTCAACCAGTCGTCGTGATCACTCCACAAATTCTGTCTATACTCCGGAGTTTTGTGATAAATTTTTGCCTCACCTGTGCATCAAGTACCGTAGAGCTTTTTGCATGACCAGTCGTACCTTATTTCTTAAAATGCTTAGTGTCTCCTCTGTGTTAGCCCCTTGCGGTACTAAAAACCATGCTCTCTGTGGCGTTACTAGCTCTTAGCAATTATGCAAACATATACGAAAAAAAACCTAAACATACTATTATCCCAGAACTCCTCACTACCATACCTGCTTAAATGCAGTGGTGTGCGTACTGTAAGACATTCGGTACACACACCATCATATTATTTGACTTGGGGCTCTAACGAAGTAGGCGAGTGTCAGCAATATGTCTCGTGGTCTTATCGTGGCGTATTTATCTTCTGCCGTCAGGTCAGACGATAGAAATGCCACATGCACGCTTAGAGTAGCAGATTGACGGTGACCAACTTTAAACAGAACTTGATTAATTTTCACACACATTTATTAAAATTCTAAAAATCATAGATATTACGTAACTTGATTCTGGATGCTGTTTACAATTGACAATCTGAAGTTCCTTGGGTCTTGGTACGTTAATCTTATTCTCACATATCTCTGATACTTGACAAAGTGTCTATACATTTCTCTTCATGGCTATGTACAGGAATATGATAATCTTATTAGGCGCAGACTGAAACTTGACTATAGACTAATGCAGACTGATGCAGGCTATCTAATCGGAGGTCTGTACACTCGTTATAATACCTCGAGCGTTCCGGTATTACTGCACGAGTGTGATCCGTGAGGAGAAAAGGTCCTACGTTAGCAGCAATCTCATTGGCTGCGTGACATACACTCCTGGAAATGGAAAAAAGAACACATTGACACCGGTGTGTCAGACCCACCATACTTGCTCCGGACACTGCGAGAGGGCTGTACAAGCAATGATCACACGCACGGCACAGCGGACACACCAGGAACCGCGGTGTTGGCCGTCGAATGGCGCTAGCTGCGCAGCATTTGTGCACCGCCGCCGTCAGTGTCAGCCAGTTTGCCGTGGCATACGGAGCTCCATCGCAGTCTTTAACACTGGTAGCATGCCGCGACAGCGTGGACGTGAACCGTATGTGCAGTTGACGGACTTTGAGCGAGGGCGTATAGTGAGCATGCGGGAGGCCGGGTGGACGTACCGCCGAACTGCTCAACACGTGGGGCGTGAGGTCTCCACAGTACATCGATGTTGTCGCCAGTGGTCGGCGGAAGGTACACGTGCCCGTCGACCTGGGACCGGACTGCAGCGACGCACGGATGCACGCCAAGACCGTAGGATCCTACGCAGTGCCGTAGGGGACCGCACCGCCACTTCCCAGCAAATTATGGACACTGTTGCTCCTGGGGTATCGGCGAGGACCATTCGCAACCGTCTCCATGAAGCTGGGCTACGGTCCCGCACACCGTTAGGCCGTCTTCCGCTCACGCCCTAACATCGTGCAGCCCGCCTCCAGTGGTGTCGCGACAGGCGTGAATGGAGGGACGAATGGAGACGTGTCGTCTTCAGCGATGAGAGTCGCTTCTCCCTTGGTGCCAATGATGGTCGTATGCGTGTTTGGCGCCGTGCAGGTGAGCGCCACAATCAGGACTGCATACGACCGAGGCCACAGGGCCAACACCCGGCATCATGGTGTGGGGAGCGATCTCCTACACTGGCCGTACACCACTGGTGATCGTCGAGGGGACACTGAATAGTGCACGGTACATCCAAACCGTCATCGAACCCATCGTTCTACCATTCCTAGACCGGCAAGGGAACTCGCTGTTCCAACAGGACAATGCACGTCCGCGTGTATCCCGTGCCACCCAACGTGCTCTAGAAGGTGTAAGTCAACTACCCTGGCCAGCAAGATCTCCGGATCTGTCCCCCATTGAGCATGTTTGGCACTGGATGAAGCGTCGTCTCACGCGGTCTGCACGTCCAGCACGAACGCTGGTCCAACTGAGGCGCCAGGTGGAAATGGCATGCAAGCCGTTCCACAGGACTACATCCAGCATCTCTACGATCGTCTCCATGGGAGAATAGCAGCCTGCATTGCTGCGAAAGGTGGATATACACTGTACTAGTGCCGACATTGTGCATGCTCTGTTGCCTGTGTCTATGTGCCTGTGGTTCTGTCAGTGTGATCATGTGATGTATGTGACCCCAGGAATGTCTCAATAAAGTTTCCCTTTCCTGGGAAAATGAATTCACGGTGTTCTTATTTCAATTTCCAGGAGTGTATTTAATATCATCTTTGTACGTCTTTCTTGAATAATGCGAAAACCGCGCCCTCCAGTGAAATCATGTCGCAGTACAAAATTACAGTGTATTAAATTCCCTACAGAGAAGATCCTATCCATCTTTTTCTGTAGAACTAATGGTTTGAGCGAAGAGAGCGCGAAATGTTGAAAAACTCGCTCGACGCGCATGTCCTGTAGCTTACGTAGTTTTCTGAGGCCAGTTTGAGGTAGTTTCCCTACTTCATAGACCACAAGTGTCCCGCATGAAACTGTTCGTCTCAACTTTCTATCTCAATATGCTACCTCAAATTTCATTCGAAACAGGTCATACGTCCATGAGCTAGAACTGAAAGTCTCCTCACAAAGTTCTTCGAAATATCGAAAGCTGCATACGGCTTTCGCTTTCGGAAGCACTTGGTGAGAAGATTTTCAGATTTAGTTCTCTTCAGTAACTGAGATGTTAATCGCCGCTTGTGAAACAATACAACCAGGCTGCAGTCACTATCAGATAAACAATTCTCTTCACCAAGGCTTACCAACTAACTGAAATGTGCCTGATAGAAATCAGGATATTTAGCAGATCACCCATGACGATTTTAAATACTGCTGAAATTCGTCTTGTATTGGATTATCCATCGTATATGTTATGTGGAGTAATTCCGCATGCTGTTAAAGTACACGTTGTTTTTAGCATTTCCTTACAAATTATCATTTCTCTAATTATTTTCTATCATAATAATGAATTACTTATTTTCAGTTTACAAAATGCTAGTATCTGAAACAGTAAACTGTGAAACAAAAAAGAGCGTTGAATGTAAATGTTAAATGAACAATTTTAATATATAATAAATATAATTAAAATAAGTTGTTCAAAATAGTAATGATAGATAACATAATTTGATGAGGTATGTTGAAAATGTTCCGATATCAGAATGTGGGCAGCTATAATGTATTGTGAAGGTCCTGTGAGTATCCCCAGTTCCTTTAATAAATGTCTGCAAGGTGATCTTGGGTGGGCTCCAGGTATTATTCTGATTACACGCTTTTGTGCAATGAATACTTTCTCTCTTAATGTCGAATTGTCCCAAAATATGATGCCATATGAAAGCAGCGAATGAAAATAGGCATAGTAGGCTAATTTACAGATGTGTTTATCACCAAAATTTTCAATAACCCTAATATCATAAGTAGCTGAACCTAACCGTTTTAGCAAATCATCGATGAGTTTCTTCCAATTCAATTTCTCATCAGTGCACACACACAGAAATTTTGAGTATTCTGCCTTAGCAACAGACTTCCGTCTGTTGAATACATTAAGCAGACTGAGAAAGATTTAGGATACAGTAGTTATTCGGAGTTGAAAAGGTTAGAGTAGCACGGAGAACTGCGTCGAACCAGCCTTCGGATTGAAGACCACGACAACAACAACAGACCAAGTTTTAGAAGTGTATTGGGATATTCTCACAAGTAAAATTTTTTTGGTGGTATCGTAATGGCAATAAGTGTACGGGATGTACATTATCTGTGATGCCTACAGGAATGAGATATTAATTGCTATATTGCTACTGGCTTGAATTTTTAATAATTGACTGCTCTTAAAACTTGTACCTGTCTCCTACGATAATACATTAAATAAATTTACACGACTCAGATATAGATGGTGCACCGACTTATCTTCCTTAGGGTAACTGCCGACTCGTCAAACACAAAACAGCGGATCCCGTACGACGGGATGAACGCTCTGGGAGAGAGCGGGAGAGAGATAGATAGATAGAGAGAGAGAGAGAGAGAGAGAAAGAGAGAGAGATACAGGAGTCGTAGTCTTTAAGCTGTCCCAAGCACTTTCCTGCCCCACAATAGGACCGTGGACAACGAGACGAGAAATATTTTATTTGCGGGAATGCTCGACTTAACAAAATTCCTTCCCACAGACGCCAGGGCTAGGCGATCCAAAGTCCTGGTCGACATTAGGGCTGGCTCGCTTACACTGCTCCGACCTCTTACTCTTCTTCTTTTTTTTTTTTTTTAAGCTCGGCTGCGGCGCGGTCAAAGACGCGCTGATTACAGGAAGGGGTCAAAGTGGGGGCGGCGCGCCTCTCGCAAAGCAGCAAAGCAGCCGACCTGGCGACCAACTTTTAATTACGTGCAGAGCGCGGGGAGGCCGCGTCGCCAGCGCTGCCTGGTGCCGGAATTTAAAACTGAATGCCGCCCCCACCTGCACCTACCGGGACAAGACAAGGGGGCGGCTCCGCTGGGCTATCCCGCATTCCCGGATTACTTCTCCTGTCATAACTCGCAGGGGCCGCTCCGTTAACTGATTAACTCTGGGATTTATATATACAGTTCTTTGCTCACGGCTTTCTCGTCGAAACGTATAGTCCAGAGGTTCGCATCCTAGGGTTAATTACCCTCTGAAGGGTAAAATGAAACTTCCTGAGGGACAGAAACAAATTGGATTCATTTCATTGATGATGCAGTGGCCACTCAAAACGATTTCTTAAAAGCAGTAACTACAGGGCTATTACAAATGATTGAAGCGATTTCATAAATTCACTGTAGCTCCATTCATTGACATATGGTCACGACACACTACAGACACGTAGAAAAACTCATAAAGATTTGCTCGGCTGAAGCCGCACTTCAGGTTTCTGCCGCCAGAGCGCTCGAGAGCGCAGTGAGACAAAATGGCGACAGGAGCCGAGAAAGCGTATGTCGTGCTTGAAACGCACTCACATCAGTCAGTCATAACAGTGCAACCACACTTCAGGACAAAGTTCAACAAAGATCCACCAACTGCTAACTCCATTCGGCGATAGTATGCGCAGTTTAAAGCTTCTGGATGCCTCTGTAAGGGGAAATCAACGGGTCGGCCTGCAGTGAGCGAAGAAACGGTTGAACGCGTGCAGGCCAGTTTCACGCGTAGCCCGCAGAAGTCGGGAACAAAGCAAGCAGGGAGCTAAACGTACCACAGCCGACGGTTTGGAAAATCTTACGGAAAAGGCTAAAGCAGAAGCCTTACCGTTTACAATTACTACAAGCCCTGACACCCGATGACAAAGTCAAACGCTTTGAATTTTCGGCGCGGTTGTAACAGCTCATGGAAGAGGATGCGTTCAGTGCGAAACTTGTTTTCAGTGATGAAGCAACATATTTTCTTAATGGTGAAGTGAAGAGACACAATATGCGAATCTCGGCGGTAGAGAATCCTCACGCATTCATGCAGCAAATTCGCAATTCACCAAAAGTTAACGCGTTTTGTGCAGTCTCACGGTTTAAAGTATACGGCCTCTTTTTCTTCTGCGAAAAAAACGTAACAGGACTCGTGTATCTGGACATGCTGGAAAATTGGCTCACGCCACAACTGGAGACCGACAGCGCCGACTTCATCTTTCAACAGGATGGTGCTCCACCGCACTTCCATCATGATGTTCGGCATTTCTTAAACCGGTGATTGGAAAACCGATGGATCGGTCGTGGTGGAGATCATGATCAGCAATTCATGTCATGGCCTCCACGCTCTCCCGACTTAACCCCATGCGATTTTTATTCTGTGGGGTTATGTGAAAGATTCAGTGATTAAACCTCCTCTACCAAGAAACGTGCCATAACTGCGAGCTCGAATCAACGATGCTTTCGAACTCATTGATGGGGACATGCTGCGCCGAGTGTGGGAGGAACTTGATTATCGGCTTGATGTCTGCCGAATCACTAAAGGGGCACATATCGAACATTTGTAAATGCCTAAATAAACTTTTTGAGTTTTTGTATGTGTGTGCAAAGCATTGTGAAAATATCTCAAATAATAAAGTTATTGTAGAGCTGTGAAATCGCTTCAATCATTTGTAATAACCCTGTATTATCGTACACTATAGGAGCATGACCATCACCAGCAATTTGACATCGACTGCAGCATAAAAGCCACCTCTGGATATTTCTATGCATTCCGACTTTGAGCGACACGAAACCGTGCAGCCCCCGATTACCTTCTATTGCCATCTACCTTCCGTTAGTTTCTTTCTCAGCCTTCGGTTATTTCCTGGAATCCATGATAAAATTTTCCTTTCTCCCTGTACCATCCTCTCTCCTGACTGCTTCCACCCCACCTCCAACTTTTTGTTCCTTGTATACAATAAGAAAGGCTTGTCCGTTGTAACAACACAGGTACCATAATTCCTGTCTGCAACTACTCCAATTGCATATGTTCTATAACAGATAATGTCTCTGTAATAGTAGGACTCCAATCCAGCTTTAGGCTTCTCATCGCCCCTCACTACAGCAATGGTCATCCATGAATTACCTGGTACAACTTCATTTGTTGTACAAGAGAAATTATGATTTTGACAAAAACCGTTTCTTTGCTTTCCTGTCAATCCCAGCAAGATGCAGATGCCTCTGTCCATGCGTTGCTGACTAGCCATGGAAGTCAGAATGGTTTTCATGTTAAAATCCAGGATTCACTAAAAATAGTTATGAGCATTGGAGACCATTCTAACTTTTTCTGTTTATTTCTTTTAACAAATGAAATGTCGCAATATCAGAGACTTTTACTGGCCTCATACAGATGTGACTATACGTATACAGATTGACGTGGCAGGTAAAAATTTGTACCAAGTTCCGAAATCGAACCAGGGTCTGCTGCTTATTACCCAGGTGCGTTGGCCACTAAACCACTTCAGCACAGCGATTCACACAACTGCAAGGATTACCCTGGCACACCTCCACTCTTTATGCAAATCCTGACTGCCACCCCAGGCTATTTTAAAGTCCCCCTTAAGAGACGAACAGAATTTCCGAGGATCACCATGTTCTGGAGTAGCACCTTAGGATCGAAAGTAAATGGCACAACCAACCTCAACGCAGGTACATTTGCGTTCGCTGCTGAGGTGCTATTCTAGAACACGGAGAGCCTCGACAATACTGTTCATGTGTAAGGGGGGAAAAAACGAAATGATTGAATGGCATTGTTGGCTGGGAGGCCCTATTCGGAGAAATTCGGCAGCCGAGGGCAAGTCATTATTTCAGTCGACGCCACACTGGGCGACTTGCGTACCGGTGATGAGCATAAAGTAATAACGAGGACAACATAAGCCCTAGTCCATGAGCGGAGAAAATCTCGAACCCGGCCAAGAATCGAACCCGGCCCCGCTGCTGGCGAGGCAAGCATGTTGCCACTAAGCTAAGAAGGCGGACTTCAAAGCGGAATTTAAGGTAGACTGGGCTGCAGTGAAAATTTGGATCGAGGACGAAGGCATGTCAATACAATCCACGCAGCTGTGTGAACACGGCTTAGTGGCAAAAGCACCTGCCTAATAGGCAAAAAACCCACGTTCGATCCCTGGCCTCGGTACAAAGTTTCTCTCGCCACTTCAGCTTACATTTATAAACTCATATCTGTTTGAAACCGGTAAAGTCTCTGCAATTGTCATTTCATTTGTATAATTACCTGCAGGTGGGATTCAGCCTAAATATCAAACATACACTCCTGGAAATGGAAAAAAGAACACATTGACACCGGTGTGTCAGACCCACCATACTTGCTCCGGACACTGCGAGAGGGCTGTACAAGCAATGATCACACGCACGGCACAGCGGACACACCATGAACCGCGGTGTTGGCCGTCGAATGACGCTAGCTGCGCAGCATTTGTGCACCGCCGCCGTCAGTGTCAGCCAGTTTGCCGTGGCATACGGAGCTCCATCGCAGTCTTTAACACTGGTAGCATGCTACGACAGCGTGGACGTGAACCGTATGTGCAGTTGACGGACTTTGAGCGAGGGCGTATAGTGGGCATGCGGGAGGCCGGGTGGACGTACCGCCGAATTGCTCAACACGTGGGGCGTGAGGTCTCCACAGTACATCGATGTTGTCGCCAGTGGTCGGCGGAAGGTGCACGTGCCCGTCGACCTGGGACCGGACCGCAGCGACGCATGGATGCACGCCAAGACCGTAGGATCCTACGCAGTGTCGTAGGGGACCGCACCGCCACTTCCCAGCAAATTAGGGACACTGTTGCTCCTGGGGTATCGGCGAGGACCATTCGCAACCGTCTCCATGAAGCTGGGCTCCGGTCCCGCACACCGTTAGGCCGTCTTCCGCTCACGCCCCAACATCGTGCAGCCCGCCTCCAGTGGTGTCGCGACAGGCGTGAATGGAGGGACGAATGGAGACGTGTCGTCTTCAGCGATGAGAGTCGCTTCTGCCTTGGTGCCAATGATGGTCGTATGCGTGTTTGGCGCCGTGCAGGTGAGCGCCACAATCAGGACTGCATACGACCGAGGCATACAGGGCCAACACCCGGCATCATGGTGTGGGGAGCGATCTCCTACACTGGCCGTACACCACTGGTGATCGTCGAGGGGACACTGAATAGTGCACGGTACATCCAAACCGTCATCGAACCCATCGTTCTACCATTCCTAGACCGGCAAGGGAACTTGCTGTTCCAACAGGACAATGCACGTCCGCATGTATCCCGTGCCACCCAACGTGCTCTAGAAGGTGTAAGTCAACTACCCTGGCCAGCAAGATCTCCGGATCTGTCCCCCATTGAGCATGTTTGGGACTGGATGAAGCGTCGTCTCACGCGGTCTGCGCGTCCAGCACGAACGCTGGTCCAACTGAGGCGCCAGGTGGAAATGGCATGGCAAGCCGTTCCACAGGACTACATCCAGCATCTCTACGATCGTCTCCATGGGAGAATAGCAGCCTGCATTGATGCGAAAGGTGGATATACACTGTACTAGTGCCGACATTGTGCATGCTCTGTTGCCTGTGTCTATGTGCCTGTGGTTCTGTCAGTGTGATCATGTGATGTATCTGACCCCAGGAATGTGTCAATAAAGTTTCCCCTTCCTGGGACAATGAATTCACGGTGTTCTTATTTCAATTTCCAGGAGTGTATTTTCGATCACTGGAAATTTTGTACCAGTTTAATAGGGAACCTTAAGTACATTGGGGTGACAGTAAGAATTTGGATTGAGGAGGGAGGCGTGGCAGGGCAATCTGTGCAGTTGTGCGAATGGCTGTGCCAAGATTGCTCAGTGGCTACAGTCGGCCCTCGGCGGCCATGGCGAGCGGACCCGCGATGGTGTTTGCGTCTCTGCTGCTGCCGGCTGAGCTCTGTTTACGGTGAGTTGACGCTATCGTAGCGTACACAGCTAAGGGTTATTGTGTGAAAAATGTCACGAATTGACTATGAATGAACTAGCACGAAAAGATACTTTGAAATTCAATTTCGATCCGAAATATGCACGACCTAAAGCTTACGAACTCGAAGCATGGATTGAGAATGTTTTGAAACGATCATTTGATGAAATAATCGGTGTACATCTTTCGCTCATTAGCAGCACTGCGCACATGAAGTTTAATACTGCTGAAATATGCGATCAGATTGTTCAGTCATGCGGTGGTAGCCTTAAATTTACTCACAGCGATAATAATATTGGCGAAGTTCAGGTATCTCGTGCAGGATTTAGTGTCCGCACAGTAAGATTTTTCGAACAACCTTTTGAAGTTCCTGCCGACGAAATAAATGCAGTTTTGAAAAATTATGGCGCGGCTATCAGCAATATTGCGGATAAGTGGATGTCCTCCAAAGTTCCTGTCTTGAACGGTGTTCGGCAGGTAAAAATAAAACTGGAGAAGCACATTCCATCACATATTACGATCTGTGGATATAGGGCCATTGTTATATACGGTGGACACCCTCGCACTTGCTCTTGGTGTGGTGCAACTGATCATGTTCGCGCACCGCACAATGCGTACACAGACGAGTGACACAGTTGCCACCAGGCGAAAGTGTTCCTAGTAACAAGATGTCGTCAATGCCTCTAACTTATGTGGCGGCAATCCGTTCGACCATGGCAGCGACGGAGGTCACTCACATGGACACAACTGTCAACACCACCGAAGCTGACCAGACACCAATGGCGACTGCCACTCCAGAGGGCAACGCTGCCACCACCCCCGACGTGACGATTAAACTGAACGATCCAGAGGCTACGTGTGTGGTTAGCGCCCAGGTTGGCGAGAAAACCCAAGATGTCGAGAATGATCCACGCACCGACAAAGGAGCGGATTCTAAATCAATGGGAAGCGACGACAACACCGGATTACCAATTTGCAGCTCTTCCTCAGTGGATGTGGCAAATGAAAGGGCTGACGTTTCTCCTAAAAAAACACAAAAAGCGACGGATCGCTCACAAGGATGCTGCGCGAGAAAGGTGCGCAAATTGCCCGCGAATTAACGGACGCAACTCGTGGCAGGACAGATGCGAAGCAATCGACTGGCCACGACCAGGCGATAACAGTGACCACGCCGAACTCTGGGGTTGGAAATCACGTTGCAACAGACGAGGATCGGGTCTCTCAGCAGCTTCTGAGAGAGGGGCGAAAAGAACAGTGTCCAACGGGAAAAGGCTCAGATCCGAAGATGGGCATGTCAAATGCGGGCAACTGGGCTGATGATATCGAGGACATGTCGGCGGATCGAGGACTGACTACGTCTGAACCACCAAAGGAGGGTGCAAAAAAGGGCAGCTCGTTTTTTATTATCACGTAATAGGGGAGAGAGTGTGGCAGATATGATACGCGAGTTCGGACGGAAGTCATTACAGCAAAGACGTTTTCCGTCGCGGTGAGATCTCTTTACGAAATTTCAGTCACCAACTTACTCTTCCGAATGCGAAAATATTTTGTTGAGCCCAACCTACATAGGTAGGAATGATCATCATAATAAAATAAGAGAAATCAGAGCTCGAGCAGAAATGTTGTAAGTAGGCTGTTTAGGTTCTTATATTGGTAACGCCACATAGCGCTCTGTATGAAAATCACTGGCTGTGCTGTGTGCAGTCTGTGGCTGGTTTGCATTGTTGTTGGCCATTGTAGTATTGGGCAACTGGATTTTAACAGCGCGTAGCGTTGCGCAGTTGGAGGTGAGCCGCCAGCAGTGGTGGATGTGGGGAGGCAAATGGCGGAGTTTTGAAATTTGTAAGACTCGATATCTTGAACTGCTATACACACTCCTGGAAATGGAAAAAAGAACACATTGACACCGGTGTGTCAGACCCACCATACTTGCTCCGGACACTGCGAGAGGGCTGTACAAGCAATGATCACACGCACGGCACAGCGGACACACCAGGAACCGCGGTGTTGGCCGTCGAATGGCGCTAGCTGCGCAGCATTTGTGCACCGCCGCCGTCAGTGTCAGCCAGTTTGCCGTGGCATACGGAGCTCCATCTGTGCCTGTGTTCTTATTTCAATTTCCAGGAGTGTATCAGCATGGTCCCCATGCAGAGTTGGTGCAACGGATAGAGTATAAAACGGTAGTCCGAGGGACGTGGGTTCCAGTGCCTATGCAGAGTCCTTTCTATTGTTCTCAATTTTTACATTACTTAAACGGAAGATTACCTCAGCTTGTGCTAACTATATTGTATTTATTAGTATTATCATAAAAGGCATGATTAGCAAAGTTGATGAGAAGTTCTGGATCGAGGATTCATAAGACGGTGGATGAGATTGCAGCAAAATATCATTACCTCATCACAATTTTGGAAACTTACAACAGCCTGTATACAAAAGTGTTTTTTCTGTTATGCTAAAGCTGTTCGTGCAAGACAACAAATGTTTTGTGTTAACTGTCTCGTGGCGAGAAAAAGAAACCGACAATCATACGACGAGATATATCAAGATCAAGGACTGCCTTATGACGCTACTAAACTGGTTCTCATCAAAACGCACTCACCTACCGCAACCCTTCCATACCTACACCTACTCTGAGTTAATGAATCTGATCGAGAAGTTTTGAAACTACTGTTATCGACTGGAGAGACAAAAACAAATCAGATCCCGAGGAGACTACTCGAAAACACTTTTATTGTTCGTCACCAGTTTTCCTCAACAAAATTTGGTGAAATAATGCGTTACGCGTTATTTGTTGCCAAACTGTGCGATGATAATCTTTTATGAGTAGAACGGATTTTGTTTTTCTACTGATACTTCAAAATAACACCGTAATTGAAAAATTGTGGCGTTTATAACATGTGCAAGGTGGTGAGAGAATTACTGTTTTTCAATTTTTTGTGATGATTATCGCTCCAGCACGAATAAATCATCAGTTGCAAGATAATAAAACTATCTAAATTTCTATCCCAAATAATCGTGTACACCTTACACTCCCTTTTCGGAAAATTTCCCTTGCCTTTTCATGCCTCCTATGAAAATGTTGATGAATACAATACACTGGACGGTTACTTGAAGTATAATGTAAAACTCAAAATTAAAAGCGAAGTTTCCGCATAGGGACTCGATAAAATACCCCTCGGGATACCGTTCGGCACACTGACTTTCCCAGCCGCTGACCGGAATCTGTGCTAAAATTACAGGCTAATGCCTTACCCAAACCGCACCTAAAATGCCATTCTTTTTTCTAAACGCTTGTACATCCGGAACTCCTGTCACTATCCTCTTAAAACCCAAAGTCGATTCATTAATTTTCAAGTAAGTTTAAATTTACGCGACTAGTCACAATGTCACGTTATCTGGTACGCTGAGATAGAGACACACTCCAGAGAAAGGTAGCAACGGAAGAATAAGTAAACAGTTTTCATGGCACTCACCTGTTATTCTTCGCTGTTGTCGGAAGTTCGTGTTCATGTCCATACCACAATACGAAATGCAACTTCGTTTACTGATCTAGTGGTGCTCTGCTTCATTTTATTAAATGATGTGATCACTGGTTGATTTTCTGTTGTCGAATAGTTATAATTTTAAGGTATTTCGCTTCAGAATACAGATAAGTTCAACCTCTATGCTAACTCAACACATATATAACTCGTACTGCATATTCGTACTGAACAAGAAATCAGATTTATCTGAAGCAACACGTAGGAAAGAAAATAGTTTTATATATCGATCTATTAATGGAAAATCATCTTTGGAACATACGTTAGAAAAACAAAATACAAATACTTGTTAATCACTTAATCTTTTTAAGAAGTCCATAATAATCACAGTAATCATATAAAGTGTTTATATATTTTGACGTTTATATATCTTCGTATAGCTATTTGGTAGCGGATTTCTGGATTTTGAGTTTTTAACTTTGAAATAAGTCATATTATATTGCTCAAGAACGGTTAGAGCATTATGTCTCACCATGACCATTTTTACTACAAACTCCAGCTTCTGTCACTTTCATTCCGCCCAAGTTCTACATGTACCGTAAATTGGGACCAAATCGGTGACGACGTGTGGGCGAACTCCCTTGTCAGACATTAATTTCAAAGGTAAAACCAGTACAATAGACTCCAAACTGTTGCTGAGAGGCGAGAGAAGGGCGACGAATCGAAAAAAAAAAATGTAGAAAATAATTCTTTAATGTTTTGGGAAACGATTTGGGTGAAAACAAGAAATAAAATAAACTGTACAAGCATTTGCCGAGCATTACAATAACGCTAGAAATAGTATACAGCAAACGAGGTACCGATTGACAATCAACATCCTCTCTCTTGATCATTTTGAAAAAAAAAATTGAGACTGCAAATTTGGCGACAGAGGAACTGTAACAGGTCAGGTGTATCGGGACGTCATTTTGCATCAGTATGTCCGCCTTTTCAGGGGTGCAGTGGGTCTCGCTGATAAAGCCGCCCCCCCTCCACCCCGGAGCTGCTACCGTGGAGGAGTACCTTGAAACAGAAGGTATCAGTCGAATGGAGTGGGCTCCCTCTTCTCCAGACCTAAAACCCATGGAGCACGTCTAGGATGCTCTCGGTCGACGTATCGCTGCACGTCTTCAAACCCCTAGGACACTTCTGGAGCTCCAACAGGCACTGGTACAACAATGGGAGGCTATACCCCAGCAGCTGCTCGACCACCTCATCCAGAGGGTGTCAACCCGTTGTGCCGCCTGTGTACGTGTGCATGGGGATCATGTCCTATATTGATGTCGGGGTACATTCGCAGGAAACAGTGGCGTTTTGTAGCACATGTTTCGGGGCGGTTTTTTCACCTTATCAGCAATACCGTGTTCCCTATGTGCCTATCTCATTAGCGCCAGTTTTGTGTAATGCCATGTTGTGTGGCACCACATTCTGCAATTGTCCTTAATTTATGAGCATGACTGTATATGGAAGCAAGTGACGTGTAATGACACAAGGATATTGTTTTATTTTTCAGTCCAGAGACTGATGAATCTCTTCACGACCTTTTTGTCAAATGGAGATATAAAATACTCTCCTCCCCTACACGATTCAGTATCCATTCAATAGTTATTCGACGTACCCATCTAATCTACGGATTCTTCTGTATCACTACATTTGGAAACCTTCATACTATTTATTGTTCGCGTTCGACATCCACATACGGCTACAGAACTGGTGAATGCTTTCCGAAAATCCTTAGAACATTAAAAAGGATACACGTTCCTAGCATTCTCAAACAGATTGTGTGTAAGGTGCGGTGTGTAACCAAATAAAAAATATTTTCTTTGAACAGATCCATAGTATTTCTTATTTAATACTCTTTTCAGGTTCTCTCAAGCACTGGTTGGCAATTAAATTCATGAATTTCTAAAACTTGATTTTGTACACTACCTGATCTTTAATTGACGCATATCGTTTAGTAGACATTAATATGGAGTGTGTTCGTCTCACCTTTATAGAGACTTTACCTCTGCTGAGGATACTTGCAATGAGGTCCCTCAATGTAGAGGAATGGTAGCCCATTCTTGCTCAAGAGTCGAAACCAAAGAACGTGATTGCTTTGGACGCTGTGTCTGGAGTGAAGTCGACATTCTGACTCATTTCAAATATGTTCTAATGGATTCATGTCGGAACTCTGGGTAGACGAGTCTGTTTTATTAATGGCATGGTACACAAACTATTGCATTACCTTTTGCTTTAATCATTGTCTCCACCGTCTTTCTCTACTGTACATGTGTAAGTAGGCTGTTTATGTTTTCTTATTGGCAACGTTACGTAGCGCTCTGTATGAAAATCCCTGGCTGTGCTGTGTGCAGTCTGTGTCCAGTTTGCATTGTTGTCAGCCATTGTAGTGTTGGGCAGCTGGATGTGAACAGCGCGTAGCGTTGCGCAGTTGGAGGTGAGCCGCCAGCAGTGGTGGATGTGGGGAGAGAGATGGCGGAGTTTGGAAAATTGTAAAAATGCATGTCATGAACATGTATATTATGGTTTTTCAACACTATTAAGGTAAATACATTGTTTGTTCTCTATTAAAATCTTTGATTTGCTAACTATGCCTATCAGTAGTTAGTGCCTTCAGTAGTTTGAATCTTTTATTTAGCTGGCAGTAGTGGCGCTCGCTGTATTGCAGTAGCTTGAGTAACGAAGATTTTTGTGAGGTAAGTGATTTGTGAAAGGTACAGGTTAATGGTAGTCAGGGCCATTCCTTTGTAGGGATATCTGAAAGTCAGATTGCATTGCGCTAAAAAAATATTGCGTGTCAGTTTAAGCACAGTCATGTATAAATTGTTCAAAAGGGGACGTTTCATATGTCGACCCTTAGCCGAGGATACCTCACTGGAATCTTCTGATTTTTTCTTGTAGTTTGTGTAATTAGTGTAGCCATCGTTTATTGCTAGCGCGTAATTGTAGAGAGAATCTCCGTTGTAGTTGTAGTTTTTCATTCTTGTACAGTAAAACAGTTGTGGCATGCATGTAGATTTGCACCAAGTATTTCGCAGCTGCAATTAACTAGATATTATTTTCAGTGCTATGTTAATGTGTTCCCCTATATTTGCTCTTCAAATTGTGTTTTTCTGTGTTGTCGTGTGAAATATTGTGACAATAATGGCGTGTGAAAAACGTAACACTAGGCTCCAAAGTAAACTGAGAAATAATAGTGACGACGAGCGTAGCTTATCAACAGACATTCGCAGTAGTATTTTGGTAATTGTACACAGGGAAATGGAGCGGGAGGCAAACAATGGCGTAGGCAGTGAAACAATTAGTGAACAGGAAAGCATTGTCGATTGATCGGTCGGCAACAGCTCGCCTCAGGAATCGGGAATGACAGAACACAATATTGCAAATACTGTAGACTCAGGTTTTGGGTTCTCACCGTTTTCTCCAATGAGTCAAGACACATTATCCGCTTGTCAAAATGTGAATGTTGCCGGTGCAAATTCACTGCCGAAAAGCACTGAGGAACATGTTTCAGACACCAGTGCATTGTTGTTACAATTAATGCAACAAATGGGACAAAAGCTTCAAAAGTTAGACACAATGGAACAAAATCAGAAACAAACACAGCAACAGTTAGACACAATGGAGCAAAATCTTCAAAAGTTAGACATAATGGAACAAAATCTTCAAAAGTTAGACACAATGGAACAACACCAGAGACAAACACAGCAACAATTACACACAATGGAACAAAATCAGAGACAAACACAGCAAAAGCTTCAAAAGTTAGACTCATTGGAACAAACTCTCGAACAAACACGTGAAGATATAACTGCTGAGTTACATAACATTGAATGGAAATGTCAAAAAGTCTGTAATGACGTAAAAACACAAATTTGTGAGCATTTCCAACCTATTTTTTCGCGTCATGAAAATGCATTACAGAGTCACGAAGCAGCCATAAAAGAACTGCAAACTATTGATCATGAAAATCATGACACCTTGCAAGCTAAAATGGACTCAGTTGCATCTACCGATTCGGTTACGCAACTTGCAAAAACTCAGGAAAACTTAAAGGACACAGTAGAAAGACACATGGAGGAAATTAGTCATTATCAGAGAAAGTAGTTGAACTTTCGGATCAGCTAAATAATTCATCTACGAAGGTAGATGATAATCTGAATGACACAAAACTGGTAATCTATAGTGACACAGTAGAGTGCGAACAAATTAGGAAACTGAAACAAAATCTGAATCAAATTAATACGCAACATCAAAGAGAAATCCGGGAAGTACAAGATCAGCTGACACAGGTAATACAAGAATTACGTATTTCAGAGGACACTCGCTCTCCAATACGGGAAGAGGGACATAGAAATACGGAACAGCCACAAAATAATAACTCAGGGCACTTCGGAAATTATGAAAGTAATTGACAAGGTACACCGAATTTTGAGATGGAACCGCCGACACGACGTAACAATGACCGATGATTTTGACTATAAGCTGTTCATTACTACACGTAAATTCAAAACGTTTAAGAATTCTGCCAACGACATTCATCCACAAGCGTGGCTCCATCAATTGTCTCATTGTTTTCCTCCCAACTGGTCATTGGAGCACAGGTTAGAATTTATGTGTGGCTACTTGGAGAATGAACCAGCTGTAAGAATGCGATCGGACATTCACGATTGTCACAGTGAAGGAGAATTTTACCATGTGTTCCTCTCAGCATATTGGTCTCAAGCTACACAAGACCGAGTAAAACATAGCATCATAATGATGAAACATTTCGAACAATCTGAATTTTCCAGTCTTGTGAAATATTTTGAAGACATGTTGCACAAGAATCAGTACCTGTCAAACCCATACAGCCCCTCAGAGCTCATCCACATTTGCTTAATCAAATTGCCTGAACATTTACGACATATTATTTTGGCCGGACGTTGCAAAGACGACATTGAAGCTTTTCAGGGACTCTTACAATAATTAGAAAGTGACACTGACAATCGCGGAACGCGAAAACAGGAACACAACAATTACAGGTCACATCCGTCGCAATTCCGTGATGAAAGTAATGATAACTGGACGCGACAAGGCTATTCTCACAACACAAATCGTGACCAAAACAGACACCATCCGTATGACAACCGTTGGCAGAGTAGTAAGAATTACAGGGAAAGATCACCTCTCCGCAGTAATGACTATCACAGAGGCAATAAAAGAAACAGACAATATAGGAACCAAAATAATTATTATCAAGGGAGACAGAATAACTTTAGACGCAACGGTCCAGCGCGCAGTTACGACTCAGGGAGAAATTCTCCACCACGTGACCGACAAGAAAGAAACTATGGAAGCTACCGACATGACGACAGACGAGGTAATCATAACGACAGACCTGAATTTCATCAGAACTGGCGGGATTCAAACAGAGCAGGGCACTTTCGACAACGTGAATTTGTAGAAGTTAGACCTCCAAATCCCAATAACGACGCGCGCGAACAAAAGAACAGACAATGACTCGCACCGCAGGTAGCCGCGTGTGCCGGCTGGCTTGGAGAAAAATAACATAGACGCTAACCTTGAGAAAAATTCCAGTATTCTTTACCGATGTATACCACATGATAATTGCGTTGAAGTTGAAACTCTGCATACTAGGAAGAGTAAAGGTTTACACTACATTTCACATGTAAAACCGTTTATTGAAAGATAATCTGCTTTTTAACTTTGTCTTTGCCATAAAACGTTTCACATCACGTTACTAGTATGGTTTAGAAACTGTTACCAAGCAACAGCGTTTGAAGTTAAATATCCAGTCAAGAACCAAGAGAACTCATTTAAACAGAAATTACGAATGCATTGTTATAGTGAACGGACGACGCAGTGTTGTTGTTTGTACATTCTTGCTTGTTAGTTGCACGATCGTGTAACGACTATGAGGCTCACATACTTGGAACATATACCGGCACTGTTAATGAAATTTTCATGCAACATTTTGGTTTACTTGAAAATACATTCTGGATTTAAAGCACTTTGTGTGAGATACCTGATGAGACAGTGGTTAGTTTATGTGACAGCTACACGATTTTATCACGATGCTACTAATGAGTTACAATTTATAATGTTGCTTTTGCGGTGTATCTGTTTTATATCTGCACAGTTTTTCTGAATTCTTCTGGAAAGTAAAACATGTTTAATAGTAACTTTTGTGGTATAGCTACAATGAGACAGCCTTTTCCATAGCACAACAATACGTTACAGTACAGTAATTTCTTCATCACAACAATAAGCGTAATAACTAAGATATCTATACGCAAAGCATTTCACTTTTGTTTATCATGAGGTAAGTACATGGACTTCTGCAGAACTTAGCTTTCAGAGGACAATAACTATGACACTTCCACAGAGATTATCTTACAGCAAGACACACATTTAGCGCTACAGGACACGTATTTGAGTGATTAATTTTGTACTTAAAACATTTATTTTTAAAGATTTTTGAATTACAAAGAAAGTTTTCTGTGATACATTTCATTCCATTGCTTTAATCTGTAACACCTAAGGGTATAATTACATTAATCCTCAGGGGGTTACACGCCTACTTTGTGTACCATGTGTTTGGCAAGCACAAGAAGCCCTAGCTAATATGGTATTCGCTTATACAACGTTACACATCGTTACCATATTCCTCTAAAACAGAATTACACAGCTATCTGATCATTTAACTGACAGAGACAAACTTTTTTACTACATCAGTGACACATGTTTACGCAATTACACAGTTGGATGACTTCACACTTATGAAACTGTATTTGGTCTGTACAGTGTGAATTGTTCATATTTTTCGGAACGATTGTGATACTATGAGAGCTTTGAATGATGTATTTGGTATGAGATCATGATTTTTAAAGTACGTTTGAGGTAGATGACACTACTGAAATGAGCAGAGAATTTTCTTTAGATTTTGAAATTATTGCAGAAAGCTACGACGATTTTGAGATTTGACTGAGGTTTTACGATGTTATTTTTATGACGACGATGTGTATTATGCTGCTGCGGTATGTTTATGAACAATAAGCTGATGCTATATGAGAAATTTGATTATGCTACGTATCTGTTATGATGAAATATTGAAGAAGTGTCGATGAAGAAGGTAAGGAATAATGATTAGTGGTTAGGGACTCTGATTTATGAAAAGGATGTTGGAAACCAATAATTGTACTTGAAGAGTTATGAAATGTGTGTGTATGTGCGTGAATGTATCACAATGCCAGCGAAATTTTTTTGGACTCTGTTATATCAATAGCCTTTTGTCTCTACAGATTTGTAACGCAAATTCTCGACCCATGAAATTTTGTATATGAGACTGTCACCGTAGCGGAAACTGCTGTCGTAAATATTTCCGTAAGAAAGTTAAGTGACCACCTGCACGTAATGCGTCATGGGCACCCAGCTGTGTCAGACGCCTGGAGAAAAATCCATTAGGGTGTGCCTTTCCAGAGGCACAGGTAGAAAATCAAAAGGGAGGCCATTATCCTCCCTGTTGACATTCCCTTGTAGAAAGCATCGTAAATACGACACCCTCAAACTTGAAAACATGATAACAGTGTGGAGCTCTTAATTTATGATATTTACTGCAATGCCTAATGAAATGACGAGAAATATTTTTATGTCTATACACCCGATTATGACTACTGTCTTTCTAGTTGAGATAAATGCCATATGGCTTGCTTTATGTATTTATTTGCTCATTTTCTTTAATATCTAGTTTCTAGCTGCACTGCAGCATTGTTTAAAATAAAATTTTATGAATGTACTAACATAGATATTTTATGCCTACAGATCCAGTAAACAATAACTTAAAAAAAAAACGAAGGAGCACAAAAAGACATTTCCCTTCACAGGACTTGCATACATAATTTTCTTTTCAACTACTTGGTAATATTTTTCGTAGAATAAGTTGTGGTGCACCACTTTAATTACATAGACATTAAGATGTGAATATACATTTCCCTTATCTGCATTGTTGTTTTTACTGTAATATATTCTCTGCTTGAGCTATGTCATGTTTAGGTATAAGTTACTGCTGTTTGCCAGGCATAGTGTTACTGAATTTGAATTTGTGTTACTCTGCTAAGCCAGTTTACTACTGATTTATTTTTCTTGTTTGCTGCACAGTGCCTTATATTAGTTGTAATATTGCAATTGCTTTGTCTATATAAATTTTTTGTCATTGATGTTTGTGTTAATTGTTTTGTGCTGCTGCATTGCCCCGTTCCTTAGTTTAGCATCTGAGCTCAGTAGATTTAAGTTAGCTTAAGAGGGGGTAGCCTATAAGAGAATGAGATGCAATGAATTTGAAGAAATGCACTGAGAAGTTATACAAACAAAGTACAGGTATAGGTAGGATTTTCTTGGAAATAAATAATGAAGTAAGAAATATGTGAAATAAATACAGAAAGCATGCTTGGATAGGATTTTTTTGGTGGAAGCAAAGGTTGAAATAAGACGAAAGATCTATGGAATGAAATTTTGGGTTGGACTGCAGTACCAAATGTTACACTGAAAACGAACCCTGTCCTTTCCTTTTGTGATATCCCACTATGTGTTTGTGTTCCCTTGTGTATTTGTTTTCTTCCTGTCTCTGTGTAGTTTCATAGAATTTTTTCTTCTTCTAATACTAAACTACATTCACTATGATGAGGAATACTGTTATCCTGAAATATAATTGGCATTAATAATACGTTATTTACCTTGTAAATATGCTTAGACATTATTTATTCTGTTTTGTTTTAATGCTCATGTGTGAAGTTGATGTTTCAATAATTATTCTGATTTTTTAGGTATGTACTCATGTCATAATTCCTGTAACACTGATGTATATGTTATTTCTATTCTTTTGTAAAGCCTGAACTACTACGAATGTTATCTGTATTGTTATGTTCTTTAATGATGTATTTTGTACATTTGTGATTGTATTCTTATGTTAAAAAATTGTAATTGATAACAGTTCATCATATTATTAACTTGTAAGTTACATTTCACTGCACACATTTCTGTTGGTCATAGTATATGGACAATATGTGAGAGGTAGGGACTGTTAGTGTTTGCACGTGTGTTAATAATTCAGCAAGGAACTGGATTACAGCATTGCTGGTTCTAAGGACAATTCCAAAAACTTCGTGAGTGCACAAGTGGTGGTTATGGATTTGCTCTATTATCCGCAAGACTCTTCCATGGTGATTGTGCACCTGCAAAGTCACAACAGATGGCAGCTGGCCATCTCTACAAGGACTAAAGTGGGTCTGCATCTTTGATGATCCAACAATACCATTATTTCTACAAGGTCTGCAGTGGGTCTGCACCTCTGGTGGCCCACCAATACCGTAATATCTACCAGGACTACAGTGGTCTGCTCTGTGATGACCTACCTACCAATATTCATCAACTTCGAATGACTCTGCTGTGGGTTTGCTCTGTAGTGACCCATTACCTGTCAGCATGTCAAGAGTCAGCACTGTCTTTCCGTTGGAAGGACAACACTACTTCTTCAAGACTGCATGGAAATCCACTACTTCCGTGTGCATTCTCTTTTACTAATGAGACTTTGTGAAAAACAAAAACTGTAATTACTATTTTGATGAATGATCAGGACTATCTTTATGGACTGTGAGAAAATTGTATTAATAAGTGTGTGCATTTGATATGTTTCTTACTGTAATTATGAAAAAATTTTTCAAATCTGTATTGCCCAGTGCCCAAAACAATTTCTAAAACTTTTTTTGTGGGGAGCATGGGGGCTATGTAAGTAGGCTGTTTATGTTTTCTTATTGGCAACGTTACGTAGCGCTCTGTATGAAAATCCCTGGCTGTGCTGTGTGCAGTCTGTGTCCAGTTTGCATTGTTGTCAGCCATTGTAGTGTTGGGCAGCTGGATGTGAACAGCGCGTAGCGTTGCGCAGTTGGAGGTGAGCCGCCAGCAGTGGTGGATGTGGGGAGAGAGATGGCGGAGTTTGGAAAATTGTAAAAATGGATGTCATGAACATGTATATTATGGTTTTTCAACACTATTAAGGTAAATACATTGTTTGTTCTCTATTAAAAGCTTTGATTTGCTAACTATGCCTATCAGAAGTTAATGCCTTCAGTAGTTTCAATCTTTTATTTAGCTGGCAGTAGTGGGGCTCGCTGTATTGCAGTAGCTTGAGTAACGAAGATTTTTGTGAGGTAAGTGATTTGTGGAAGGTACAGGTTAATGGTAGTCAGGGCCATTCCTTTGTAGGGATATCTGAAAGTCAGATTGCGTTGCGCTAAAAAAATATTGTGTGTCAGTTTACGCACAGTCATGAATAATTGTTGAAAGGGGAAGTTTCACATAGTACACAATTCTGTGAAATGTGTTCGTATAGTTCCTCATGCAACATTTACTTAAACACAGTAATGGTGCTACACCCTAACCACGATAAACACCTCCATACCGCAATACCACCCACTATGTACATTATATTTGTACCGCACATGACGGCTGGTAACGTTTTCTAGCCATTCCACTGGCTGTCACAGGATATAACGTGATTCATAATTCCAAATCACTTGCGTCCCGTCATCCGATCTTGTCGTTCCGTACTACGATTACAAGCGTCGTTCAGCACTCAATACAGAAATGTTTGGTTTATGGGAGCCAGCCGACCGTTGTATCTCACTCTTTTTAACTGCCTACGCCCACTGTGCCAGATGGACTGTCGATGGCAGTCTGGAAAGCACAGCCGATGACGTCCACTGACTTCATGCGATTCTCTGCAACAACCCTCCATTATACTGTATTTGAGTGTTTTCTGGAAATCACCGAGCGAGGTGGCGCAGTGGTTAGCACACTGGACTCGCATTCGGGAGGACGACGGTTCAATCCCGTCTCCGGCCATCCTGATTTAGGTTTTCCGTGATTTCCCTAAATCGCTTCAGGCAAATGCCAGGATGGTTCCTCTGAAAGGGCACGGCCGATTTCCTTCCCAATCCTTCCCTCACCCGAGCTGGCGCTCCGTCTCTAATGACCTCGTTGTCGACGGGACGTTAAACACTAATCTCCTCCTCTCCTCCTTTTCTGTAAATCACCTTAAATGGTAAATTATGTCATTTTAGGCTCATAACGTGCTTTTTCCCTTCTTGAATTTTAGAATTCGTTTATGAAAACGGAAATACAATCCAAATAATCTGAAAGCCGGCTAAAACTCTTTATTCGACTTATGTGATGATTGTGACGCCACTGTCTACCTCTGTGCTCCTACTGTCATAAAGCTACAAACATAAAAAAAGAAGTTTTGCATCACCGCAGTTCCCAGAACTCCAGAAGATAGGCGATGACTGTAGATATTGTACACTCCTGGAAATGGAAAAAAGAACACATTGACACCGGTGTGTCAGACCCACCATACTTGCTCCGGACACTGCGAGAGGGCTGTACAAGCAATGATCACACGCACGGCACAGCGGACACACCAGGAACCGCGGTGTTGGCCGTCGAATGGCGCTAGCTGCGCAGCATTTGTGCACCGCCGCCGTCAGTGTCAGCCAGTTTGCCGTGGCATACGGAGCTCCATCGCAGTCTTTAACACTGGTAGCATGCCGCGACAGCGTGGACGTGAACCGTATGTGCAGTTGACGGACTTTGAGCGAGGGCGTATAGTGGACATGCGGGAGGCCGGGTGGACGTACCGCCGAATTGCTCAACACGTGGGGCGTGAGGTCTCCACAGTACATCGATGTTGTCGCCAGTGGTCGGCGGAAGGTGCACGTGCCCGTCGACCTGGGACCGGACCGCAGCGACGCACGGATGCACGCCAAGACCGTAGGATCCTACGCAGTGCCGTAGGGGACCGCACCGCCACTTCCCAGCAAATTAGGGACACTGTTGCTCCTGGGGTATCGGCGAGGACCATTCGCAACCGTCTCCATGAAACTGGGCTACGGTCCCGCACACCGTTAGGCCGTCTTCCGCTCACGCCCCAACATCGTGCAGCCCGCCTCCAGTGGTGTCGCGACAGGCGTGAATGGAGGGACGAATGGAGACGTGTCGTCTTCAGCGATGAAGTCGCTTCTGCTTTGGTGCCAAGGATGGTCGTATGCGTGTTTGGCGCCGTGCAGGTGAGCGCCACAATCAGGACTGCATACGACCGAGGCACACAGGGCCAACACCCGACATCATGGTGTGGGGAGCGATCTCCTACACTGGCCGTACACCACTGGTGATCGTCGAGGGGACACTGAATAGTGCACGGTACATCCAAACCGTCATCGAACCCATCGTTCTACCATTCCTAGACCGGCAAGGGAACTTGCTGTTCCAACAGGACAATGCACGTCCGCATGTATCCCGTGCCACCCAACGTGCTCTAGAAGGTGTAAGTCAACTACCCTGGCCAGCAAGATCTCCGGATCTGTCCCCCATTGAGCATGTTTGGGACTGGATGAAGCGTCGTCTCACGCGGTCTGCACGTCCAGCACGAACGCTGGTCCAACTGAGGCGCCAGGTGGAAATGGCATAGCAAGCCGTTCCACAGGACTACATCCAGCATCTCTACGATCGTCTCCATGGGAGAATAGCAGCCTGCATTGCTGCGAAAGGTGGATATACACTGTGCTAGGGCCGACATTGTGCATGCTCTGTTGCCTGTGTCTATGTGCCTGTGGTTCTGTCAGTGTGATCATGTGATGTATCTGACCCCAGGAATGTGTCAATAAAGTTTCCCCTTCCTGGGACAATGAATTCACGGTGTTCTTATTTCAATTTCCAGGAGTGTATAACAGACACAGGCCCTTTGACTTTTCAGAGAAGTCAGTATACCCTCCCAAACATGTAAACAACTATGCATGAGCAGCGCCTGTTTGACGGAGGGGATCCGACAGCCGATCAGTTCCAGTCATTCCACTAGGAAGGAGCTACACGGCTCGTGTTGTCTGTACAACCATTTATGCCTACACGGACAATACCGTGGGTCGGTCGCAGTCCGCGATTGTTACTTTGTGCCAGGAGGGGTTCTCAATAAGAGAAGTGTCCAGGCGTCTCGGAGTGAACCAAAGATATGTTGTTCGAACATGGAGGTAATACAGAGAGGAACTGTCGATGGCATGCCTCGATCAGGCCTCCCAAGGGCTACTACTGCAGTGGATGATCGCTACCTACGGATTATGGCTCGGAGGAACCTTGACGGCAAGGCTACCATGTTGGATAAAGCTTTCCGAGCAGCCAAAGGACATCGTGTTATGACTCAGACGGTGTGCAATAGGCTGCTTGATGCGCAACTTCACTCCCGACGTCCATGGCGAGGTCCATCTTTGCAACCACGACAGATGCAGTGCGGTACAAATGAGCCCAACAACATGCCATATGGAACGCTCAGAATTGGCATCACGTTCTCTTCACCGATGAGTGTCGCATATGCCTTCAACCACACAATCGTCAGAGACGTGTGTGGAGGCAATCCGCTCAGGGTGAACGCCTTACGTACACTGTCCAGCGAGTGCACCAAGATGGAGGTTCCCTGCTGTTTTGGGGTGGCGTTATGTGAGGCCAACGTACGCCGCTGGTGGTCATGGAAGGCGCCGTAACGGCTGTACGATACATGAACGCCATTCTCCGACCGATGGTGCAACCATATCAGGAGCATATTGGCGATGCATTCGTCTTCATGGACGACAATTAGCGCCCCCGTCGTGCACATCATATGAATGACTTCCTTGTGTATAATGACATCGCTCGACTACCTGGGGTATACTGAAAAGGGTTGTTTATGGGCGACATGACCCACCAACCACTCTGAGGGATCTACGCCGAATCGCCGTTAAGGAGTGGCAAAATCAGGACCAACAGTGCCTTGATGAACTTGTGGATAGTATGCCACGACAAATACAGGCATGCTTCAATGCAAGAGGGCGTGCTACTGGGCATTAAAAGTACTAGTGTGTACAGCAATCTGGTCCACTATCTCTGAAGGTCTCACTGTATGGGGGTACAATATGCAATGTATGGCTTTCATGAGCAATAAAAAGAGCGGAAATGTTGTTTATGTTAATCTCTTTTTAAATCTGCTGTACAGGTTCCGGAACTCTCGGAACCGATGTGACATAAAACTTATTTTGATGTGTGTATTTCACAGTGTTGTTTTGAAATTTACGCTTCGGAACATGGATTACAAATGCTATGTAATACACTGTACAAATACAAGCACAAAACACTCTTCAGAAATTGTTTTTGAGTGTTTCAGAGAATGAGAAAATGTGTAGAAATTGGTTGTACTGTGCCGGCAAAATTCCATCACCTCGATGCCCAACTTCCCTCACTTAATTAAAAATATCTTGCAGTCAGCAGTTAACATTAATTTACCTCCGAGATACGCTTTCCCACTGCTAGAAAGGATAGCGTAAGGCCACGGAATGAAACTCTTCGTAAAAATTATCGTTATACCCCTTTCTTTTGACATCATTGGTCGCTCGGTTTGTAGTGGGGTGTACTGTCGAATATTAAAAGATGATATTCGTAGGTTCCTGGTTAGACTCTAGCTTTCAGTAACATTATAACGTATCTATGAAACAAATCTACAATAATTTCATACGAAAATCAAATCACAATTACAAAACTTCACCGCACCGATTAGAAACAGTGTATTTTTGCGTTTTCCTTGGCGTTTACATGAGCTTACATTTGCAATAGCTGTTCACACATGTCATATTCAAGAAGATATGTTCTAGTTAGTGTGACCACACTCTCTTTGACTTATGAGAAACAATATCTTTTTTATCTTTGTACCGTCCAGCTATGATCCTTATTGTTTAAGCTTTTTAAGTTTCATCATCCTACATAACATGAAGTTAAGTCTGTTTCAGTCGAATGACGTTAATTTACACTCAAAAATAGCACAGGCCTTACATTTATGTTACTGCATACTGTCCATGTTTTATATCTCTCCGCATACAACACCTCATCGTGCTAAACCTTGTTGTTCTGCGGGAGTAAGGTGACATCTTCAATACTAGCAGTACATTCCAAGAAACATAATTCTTTGCAAGCAATGTAGAAGCAGCTACCACCAGTTGTCCTTTTCTCAGACTAAGTTTAATGTGAAGCTATGCACGAAACACCACACGACAGAAAAAACTACTGCAATGAGTTCTTGCTAATGCTGTGTTCATATTTCGTGTAAAATGTTTTTTCCAAAAGTTTCGTAATTCCTTTGTTTCGGGCGGGTTTAATGTTGTTGCAGCGAGCAGGGTAAAGAATGTCCGTTCTTGCACAAATCGCTGCTCTGAATGAGTAGAGCATAAACGCATCAATTTCGTAAGGTTTTCAGCATCAGCGTTCATAAAATTTCTTTCTATTGGTACTTAAAAGTTTGTAAATGCGTTTTCCTTCACTAAATAGACAAAGTACTTAAAACTATAGCAACACGTGTAGCTTCGTCTTACTCCACGTCTGCGACGCCTCGAGAGCGTCAGCCAATAACCGAGCGTCTTCGGTCACGTGACCAAATATTGATATTTAATTATTTTAAACATTAATTGCATAAAATTGCGAGATATTTTGTGACAGTATTGACCGTCAATGGGATTTGAATCTCATAATCGCTCAGAACAACAAAAATTTGAACCATATTTCTAACATAGGGAAATAACCTATACTCGGTCAGTCAGTACATGACGTGTCCTCCCCGATAGCTGAATGGTCAGCGCGACAACTGCCGTCCTAAGGGCGTGGGTTCGATTCCCGGCTTGGTCGGGGAGTTTCTCCGCTCAGGGACTGGGTGTTGTCTTCATCATCATTTCATCCCCATACGGCGAGCAGGTCGCCAAATGTGGCGTCGAATGTAATAAGACCTGCACCAAGGCAGCCGGACCTGCCCCCATAAGGGGCCTCCCGCCCAATGACGCCAAACGCGCATTTCATTTCCAGTGCACGAGGTCTTGCTGTTGTTGTTCCTCTAGCTATCCACTTCACAATCACATCCACAGCTGTCGACGTGGACAGCTTCAGAGGAGATGAACCGTCCCTAATGGATTTGTTATTCGGGAGATATCGAGACTAGTCCACATTTTTGAGTCACTGAACTCTGCTGAGTAACGTTTTCTGCTGGTTCTGCTTCTCTACCTGTAACACAGCACACCACGGCTCATTTTATTATGGTCTATTGGACGTCTATTGGTTAATTCTGTATTATGTAGAAGTGACCGAGTATTTTTGACTATATAGTGTGTTATGTGTAAACATATTTCTCTTTTATCGTAAACACCGTTCTTGCTGTTCTCTGTCTTCATTTCACTTTCTTTTTATGTCGCCAGTCATCAGTTATTTGGCTGGTCAAACAAGGAAACTGATCTAGTACTTCGCAGTCTTATTTTCTAATGTAACCTCAGCATTCCTGGTTTGCTTTGAATTCATTAAGTAATATTCTTGTTTTACTTTTGTTGATGTTCGTTTTATAATCTCATTTACAGACACTATCCTAGCCAGAGTTAAAGTCCGGTACAGCACTCATGTGAATGAAATGCAGCATGCTGCACTTCGGTATTTATCTTGGGAACGTGCAGACGAGAAAATATTACTTCAAAATTTACTAGAAACTTATGTTGCCAGTATTTCAGATCTTTTCCGATAAGGCACAGAATCTCTTCTGCTTTTACAATAATCTTATAATATCTGTAGATATATTGCATGATAAGTTGCAGCTGAATCAACAATGTACACGCTTTATATGTAAAGACTTTTCTAACGTAAAAGCTATATTCTCCTTGTTCAACGATTTGTTATCAATGAAGCCCTCCACTGCATTATATGATAACCACTTGGATGGAGTGCACTTCATTCCTATCAAAAGATGCGACGGAATTTTGGTTATAAGTCAGTGGGAGACACTTCAGGTGGAGAATGACCTCCCTGGAGTCGAAAATTTAAATTGAAAAACTCCATTTGACATAATATGTGGGCATTATTCACACAGTATTGATGATATTTCCTGTAATAGACTGACAGTCTGTCGCAGTGATTTAGGTCTGCGAGCACACAATTCGTTCTATAACGGTATATGATTAAAGCGAAATACCTAAGGCTCAATACTCTGAGTCGAGTCACAACGTCAACAAGCTATTCGTGACCGCATAATTGCTCTTGTGGAGATATAGAATTTGTTGGAGTCGCAGTCAGGGGCATGGTATGGCTTTAGTGAGCACAGTGAGCGACGAAGGATAAAACGTTATCGGGATACGGGAGAATCTGGTAGGCGTGTTCGAACTGGACTGACGTGTAACAACCGATGTCTTGGATAATAAACTTATCAATATGTCACGACAAAATGCTTTCTAACCGCCGCGCCATTGAAACCCACCACCTGTGCGTACTGGGTCGTAGGATACTGTTCACAGCCGGCTTCGGGATATCGAACTTCAGATTGGTTCGCAGCAATTTGGCTCTGGATAAGCTAGTTAGATGCCAGAGACGACCGTGAATGAAAGGACGGATGGGGCAGTGAATCCAAAGATGACGAGACAGGGTATATTAACCGCAATATGGTAGAAAAGAATTTTCGAATTCTTAACTTTAAATACTTGGCTTATGCTCTGATAGACTGATGGAAAGGGGTATATACACAAACGGTGATGAAGACGCTTCAGGTAGTGAGAAACTTATTGACGTACTATTGGTCGGAGGACACAACACAGACAGGAAAGATGACCTATAAACTGACACACTCAAGTTAAAAAACTAGGAAGGAAATACGCGTTGGTAATCTTAGAAAGGTCAAGAAACATTGTGAGGCCATTCTAAGCAAAATTTGTGGGATGATATGTGAGGAAGAGACATTACGAACGAGCCACCTGTTATCAAGAAAAGAGATGATATATACTCTGTGTTTTGCTACGATCATTGAAGAGATCGAAGAAGACCCAATACATATACAGGTCCCATTGAGTGCGAGAAATTCTTCACAACACTCTAGCAGAACTAGAAAATCTGTAAAGCCATATGTCGATAGGAAACCATCACATTTCCCATATCTATTCAGAGAATGAGGGACGTTGAAGAAAAAAGCAGGGACGTGGAATCCAGTCTCAGGTCTGTCGTAAGAGGGAGCAATTGTGACACTTAAATAAAGTGATCCTGTGAAGAATGTAGGAGTTATGAGATCGTAGTAAAAGGAAATTCTGGCATGGCTGAAGTTCGATTTTCAACAGAAGGAACAGAGAACTTGCTGTAGGATATACTGAGAAGAGATACATTGCACAGATCGTTGGCTGTATTTGGCCAGATGAAGATGTGTCCATTGGTTGAGATTTATTTTTATAGGTTCGTCAGATACGATACAGCACCGTGCAAGAAGCCATGGAGCTTGATGATGATTTATTGGCAGACATGGCTGCACAGTTAGGATTATCAGACATGAAGGAACACTGCACTGTTAGGTTTTTCGCAGACATGAAATAATTCTGTCATGTGTCGATGATAAACAAGAATTCAATACGCCGGTTTATATCAGTACTTTGCGAATTAATGAGACTGTGATATGACAGTTTTATGTAACTCCATATACCACTGACAAGCCAGATAGTTGTATTTTTGATAATAACCATGACGAAAGCAGAAGGTAAACAAGAGATTATAGTAAACTTGCCCCATATTGAAGGAAGGAATGGGTTTCATTTCTTGGATCTACGCTGGATGAGAGATGGCTCACGAAACTTGGTGAAATGTGGATGAAGGTAAAAAAATACTAGTGAGAGAAAAGTGAGGTAAATATCCACAGTGGTGAAAGGTGTATAAAATAAAATAAACTGCCATAGTGTGAACTTCATGTTTGTGTAAAGAGCCAAATTATGCTTGAGCATTATTGAATATCAACAGTATGATTAATGAACGAATCACAAGGTGAAAGGCAGATGGAAATATGGACGATTAGAAGGAAAACTAACATACTTAAGGATCAGAGTGCAAGAAAACAGTAACTCAATCTAGTAATGTATGCAGTGTGGCCAGAGACGTCTTAGGATGATTCATAGTGTACAGCAAAAGCACGAGATGGCTACTGAGTATTGGAAGGTCTATCTGTGATAATTGTTAGTGCTTTCCATAAATTAATAACTCCAAAAGAACCAAATAGTTGGCATAAACATCACCTGAGCTAACAACCAAAAGATTTTTAACGAAACTAGACGATTGGAATGAGTACAGAGCGCGACGGCCAGAGATACCTCGAGTTAAAGGTATGGTGCATGCAAAACCAGGTTAGCCAGGTAGGCAGCCGGCGTACAAGTGCCGGGGTATCCCACAGCATGCTGAAACCACTACCTTCAGGAAAGGCTCGCCTAGGCACTTACTTACTACGGACAAAGGGGAGCCGCAACACAAGGGGACTTTCCACACTGTCGCGTCACGGACCTCTCACCTGAGAAACAGTAAAGCACACGGAGCGTGCAACCGAACGTTGAGCGATGAGCGTGCCGAGTTTCTGACGTCATAGCGTCGAATAGCACGTTCGGGAGTCTTTCCGAACGTGCAGAGCAATATCTAGCATGGCAGATATTCTGAGCGTGCGCCTGAGCGTTGACCAATGAGATGCCACAACGCCACCTACGTCACACGCACACCGTCTCGCTTCAGTACAGAATTGTGAGGCGCCATATTGGCATTCATTTCAAGCCTATACGTATATACGCCGTTTCTGGGAACCAGCAAACTGAGAATCACTGGAAAACCCGTTGTTAACAGTGCGGTTCTTTCCAGTGAAATAGCGGGAAACACCGTATTCGGGGAAAAAGAATTATTGTAACTTGCGTATAATGAGAGTATGCTATTTGAAGGCAACGACACACTGAAGATCCACCCAAAAAGCATTGTTCGTGGTACAATTTGTTATAATTAAATCTCAATTGGTAACATATCTACGATTAAGGTTTTCAGCAAGGGGTAGTATGCTATGTTTGAGTATCACTAGCGTGCTGTTGGTAAGCGAAGTGAGTAGCGTCAGTGATCCAAATAAAGCAGCATGTGTGGGCAATGGTTCGCGAATCGACACTTCCATATTTTTTCCTAACATTTGCGGTTTTATTAGGTTCTGATACGTTATTATTAGTGTAATACAAGTATATACTATAATGTTTGATGTTATGTAAATATAAGTTCACCTTTTTTTGAGGGGTGACTTTGTTCGATTGGCTTAATCTATAGGACAGCTTGCGCTATTTGTTTAGAGATATTTTGCTCGTTTTTCTTCTACGCTTCGTAATTAACATGTTACAAAGATTCTGCTACTCGTTAGGAACGGTGACCAAGTAAGGCTGAGGTTTAGGGTTTTACTAAAATGTGGGAATGATGGAATAATGATTATTTTATGTGGAGAAGTATTGCAAATTCGTATCGCACTCTTTGTAACGGAACTTTTATAAGCCTGTGTCCTTATTGATTGGACATTGTACTTTCGTTTTCGTGGATGATGGAGGAAATGTGCGTTTTAATAGAGCTAACGTCGGAATTTTACGCGGGCCCGTTTAGTAAACAGTACGATTTACGAGCTAGAAACATCCCGCAACTGCCGCTGGAGTGCGTTGCGATCGCGTATATCACGTTGGGGCCCACGTACCGTTTGCACAAGTCGCATCGTTCCTGAGCGTTCAGCAGCACGTTGAACTCGGCACGCTCAACGTTAACGTTCGACAGCACGGCCCGTGTGCCGACGGCTTAAGGGCTCACCCGCCGCTATGGAAGAACGAGTGGAAGCCACACTGATTACATACAAAATAGTCACGTAGGACGAAAAGCTGTTGCCAACAAACAATTATGTGTTGCCCAAATAAGTCATGCTGTTATTTTCACACTTAAAAGAAACGCGAAGCTTGTATCTTTATACATAATTAGCAATGAGACTTTATCTTCGCACCCGAACTGATAGAGAGGTATTCTCGTGTAATGACAGAAGTCTTCTGACCACTCATCAATCAAGAATGTAGCGCAAGAGAATGGACACTAACCATTTAGTTTTGATGTACCTTGCAACCTTATTCGGGAAGGAAGAGACTTTATTCCGATACCACCTAATTAACTTAATAACAGCTAAGTAAAAGAGAGGGAATGCGTGAATACTACAATGATCGTGTGTAGACTTGGCACATTCCTAATTCTAATCGGTACCTCAAGTGAGCACATTAGACGGATTTTTTTTTACGTGCGTGCGTGCGATGCACCAATTGCGGCGGATTATACGTTGCTGTTGCAATGTAATTTCTTTTATAATTTTTGTTCACCTACCTCTTGTCTATGTACTTTAAAGAAATCATTCGGAAGGGGGATGTCACTTGTACTTTAAACATGAGGTTCAAATTTAAACCTTCAATAGATCTTTATTGCCGTGAAGCAAGATTATCAGCCCACATTAACGTAATTTACTAAAGTTTCTGCTCACAGTTATCACCATACCTAAAACAGCCAGAAATTTTACCTTCCCAAATTCCGAAACCAATTACTTGTAACACAGTCAATGATCGGCCAATTACTTCTCACACCATATTCAGTGGTTGTCTTTAGTTAAAGTTTATGCTCGCCATAAAATACTCAGTAAGAATATACTCAGTACCGCCACGCTATATAATTCAAAGTTCACTCGCGATTTTCGTCGGAACGAATTATCACAACACTCTAAAGTTTTCAAAGCCAGTTTCTGGTCACTATCAGATACCATTAACACTGGACCATAACGCGGAAGTCATCCCAAGACTTCATCTTACACATAATGCGAAAAGTCACATCCAGCATAACCGCCTCCAATCAAAGCTAGCTCGCGAATCCCTCTCACTCTCCCACTCTCAAAACGATATCTCCTCGCTAGGTGGCCCACCGTCTCGCTTCTCATTGGCTGTCAGCACTTACGACCAATGAGAACTAACTTCTAGGGAGCGGCTCACGCCAAAATCTAGCAAGCACCAACCACTTCTCTAGGCTCATTGACGTCATCAAATTAAGTGACACAAAGCTCACTAATTAAATAAACAAAACAAAATGAACTATAAGCTTTACTCTACATCTGGAAATGTATTATGTGGTCGTGAATGTTCTGGCTGTCTTACACATAAGCATACATACTTGGACATCCAACATTCACTAGTAGGGGAACCACTAGTGGATTCGTTCCCACGTTACAGAGTTGGAACACTTGCCAGTACCTGTAGAGAATTACATGAATGATTTTCAATAATGCCGAACGTCCCACATACTCTCACGCACGCATTCTCATTCACACGCACCCTAACACACAATACACATAGTTACTTAGAATTCTTGAAATTATTATTGTAGAAAAGTCACAGAGGTTTTCCGAAACTAAAAACTTTCCAAATTTATATATGAACACAAAGTGTTATCAGATCATCGTACATAGTCACTGAAGGTGAACTATTACATCACTGTATTTATTTAAATTCTTGACTGTCGGAAAATTACTTTTTTTTCTTATAATTTTACTAACTTCCAAAATACAACTATTTTTGATCTCAGACTTTGACATATTGTTTGTTTTCACAACAGAAGGATGTACATCAAATATGACGTTCCTCAGGTTACTCCTTTATTAGTTATTAATATTTTTAGTTTCGTATAATGTAAGTGGCCTGCCAGCGCTACTCAACTGCATTCACACGCGCAGCTGCAACAGATGGTCGTGACGTCAGTCTGCCGGACACAACTCGTCAATTACTGACCGTATATTACTCTACCGGCTTACACTGAAGCCCACATACATTCTGAAGTAAAGCACTAGTTGCGACGCCATACACAGTATCACAACACCTCATAAATCAATTTCCTTTGTTGCGCTTACACCGTAACAGGTTTTGAGTGCAGCTGCACCTGCAATAATTTAAAATTCAGGAAGAAGGAAGTGATGTTACGAGACTGTTTGTCCCAAAATGATCCTGTAACTAATATGAAATCAGAGTTAAAATATCTAATCATATCAGAATATTTAATCACCACAGACTATTGAGATGTGTGTATGTGTCAATGTTTGAAAGTAGCTGATAAATGGATTTACATTTTCATACTATACTGCATGATTGCTCGAGGTAAGAGAATAGAGAAGTCCAACTTCTTCCAAGGCACATTTTTACCGGTCAGTGCTCGGAATAAATATAGCTGAGCCACTTTAAATGTTGTAAAGAACGAAAACGCGAAACCCCAAAGCAGACAGAACAAACACTTCACTCCCTACTTTACGGGCAGGTGCCTGCTCTGGCAGACTTCTCCTCCACACGACATCAGTCGAGCAGATGAGCGGCTCTTCGACCAGCTGAGCTGTGAACTTCGAAACATTTCGGGCTGAGATGCACTTACCTATAAGCACAGGTTGTAGGTACGAAACCAATGATTGATTCTGCAGACACTTCATCTTCCACTTCCAGACTAAGGTGGTGAGATCTATTTGCAACAGTGACGTGGACCTTAGGGACAGCCAAATCATTTTCACTATGTTTCAGTAATTTCCAAGCTTCAGTCTGAATTCTTACTAGCAGATATATGCTTTCAACTGCAGCCACAGACGACAACGAATACCGTTCTGTAGCGCTATCTACATTCCAGTATCATCATGTCATCAATCACTGTATGACTTCACGGCTATTTCTATTTTCTACTGGGACATCATTAATTGAATCAGACCCTGACACTTTGCCAATAGTTTTATATGGTCAGTGTTTGTCAGATGTTTTCAGTATAATAAACTGAAATCTTTTTTAATTTCATAGTTAACGAATTACCTAATCATTATTTTTGAGGTGGGTGCAATTTGTTTATGTCAGATCACAGGGCTAATTTATAAACCAAATACACGTATACTCTAGAAATAGATTCTTCTTTTAGTATTATTTCACACGATTTTCTGTGCTGTTCCATATTTACACACACACGTATAAACCATGTTTGATTCAATGGCAGTGATTGTGCCCCAGGAATGTGGTGTAACCAAGGATAGAAAGTATGTCAGAATCGGTCCTAATGTCATCTGTGTTATTTATTGTATTACAGATCTGGATTTTGACTGACAGTGCAGCTGTCATCAATGCTGTAAACATAAATAACACGAGAATCAGACATAGGAGCAGCAGGTCGATCAAACGCCATGTCACATTTGTACAGGGTTCCAGTTCCACAATCACATGCCTTCATAAGCAGTCAGGCAGACTGAAGATAATTATAGAGACACATAGTTCGACGTAACTCAGGCATGTAAAAGCTAGTGCATGTACCAATTCTGACGTACTTTATGTCCTGTACGTATAAGTACCGAAGAGTTACTTGTCAGAAAAATGTTAATCATCTGCAAACTCTGTGCACACCAAGTTCCGATTTCGATCAGATTCCCCCAGTTACTTTCACGAGCCAGGCTTTCCACATGATTAAACAGGATCCCTACAACCGTTCTTAAAAATGAGAGGTTTATCAGTAAACTATTATGGTTTACAGCGATACAGTTGTACTAGAACGTTGATCTCCCAGTCATCGCACACAACTGGCTTCAGGATAGGACGAGTAACACACGGTGAACTAATAAGAATCAGTAAAGGTAAACCATTGATAGATTAGAAATGCAGACTTTCGTTTACTTTACTCACTATACCTACAATATTAAGGGGATGTGACCAAATTGTTGGGTATTGTTCAATGGAATCAATCTATTTCCACTATATTTCACTTTCCAGAGTCAGTTCGTGATGTGAATGTAAATTATAGTAATATAACTGCCATTTCACAATATCAATTTTCTCTGTTGAAGTGTGGTAATTGCATAACTTTTTTTCTCAGACACAGTTTCTCACCTCAGAGTTCTGTACATCGGTTATTCAGTTTTAAAATATGTCGTTGCCTGAAACATCAATCTTTATTCACTTATTTACTTATTTCGTTTTATCAGTTTCCTGATATTTTCTTACCAATTTTGGTACCCAAGGGAAAACACCTTTGTGCAATTTTCGGATGATGTGTCACTGTTAGGTAACATAGCTCGATGTGAATTGGATCCTAGGTTGAAAGAACTTCTGTAGTGTAGTACAAGAGGTGACTGAGAGGATTACGCAGTAAGGCGAACAGAGATCACTCTGAAGTCATCGCGTTTCGTGATGGTCCCATGGACACTACAAAGGCGATACATGGTTCTTAATAGGGTGTGCCAACACAACGGACGGCAATGCACGTTCCGCTGTGTTCCTGGATGCCACACAGGTTCCCTCCTCTCGCCGTATGGGGGTACGTCCAACTTTGTCGAATATGATTGTGTTTATTGTCCAAGTGTTGTGTTGTGCGGAGGCGTAACGTTTCTTGAGCCTATTGACCTTCAAATGTTTGTACACGATACACTCAGTGGTCCAAATCATGCGTGACGCCTTGGGAAGACATATTGTGGCACATCGACATGCACCAACTGCCATGCAGCAGTTGTCAGCTGTTATGGTGGAGGAATGGCACGTATCACAAGAGCTCCTTACCAACCATGTGACTGACAAGCGAGCACGTTCCGAAGCTTGTATTTCTGACCAAGGTGTTCACACACCTCGTTAAGAACTACGTCCCCCAGTTTCTTAATGCCAATGGGGTCTTTATGAATAGCAATGACTTAAGAGTAATTATTGATTGTGAAAAAAAGGGTCATTTCTATTCGTCACACTGGGCATTTCTTTCAGTTACCGTACTTAACTGTAATTTATCAGTCACTCCTATGTCTGGTCCATGTTTCATCGTGTCATGTTACTCGGCAGTTACGCTTTCGTCGGTGGCCGAACACCCCGCATGGAGTCTCCCGGCCAACAATGCCGTACGATCATTTCATTTCAGTGCAGAGAGAGCCTTTGCACCACTTTACTGGTTTACAACTTGCGTAGTGATAACTTCATAATAAAGACGTTTTATAGAAGATGGTTTACAAAGTGCACTAAATTCAATTGTGCGCAAATGGAATGCAATGACATCATTTTGGTTGCATAAAATGTAATAAATAAAATTAATAAAGCAGAAAACAGTGTAACAATAATTAGCTCTAGATTGGTGAGCAAAACTTAACGACGAAAGCGTAACTGCCGAGTAACATAACAGGATGAAACATGGACCAGACATAGGAGTTTATTGGTTACAAATTTAATTGCGCCACAAACAAGTACCTTATACCTAATAGTTCATCAATCGCAGTCCGATCGCGTTGTTGTTTATTCATGGGTCATAGTTTTCTGTAATAAGTTTAATAATGCCGACAGCGTCAAACTTAGGTACGCAGGTAGTCAGCTAGACAGATTTCGCCCATTTCTTTCCATGCTGGCCGGCCGGAGTGGCCGTGCGGTTCTAGGCGCTGCAGTCTGGAACGCCTCGGGCAATGATGTGTGTGATGTCCTTAGGTTAGTTAGGTTTAATTAGTTCTAATTTCTAGGCGACTGATGACCTCAGAAGTTACGTCGCATAGTGCTAAGAGCCATTTGAACCATTTTAACCTTTCCATACTGTGTGCAGTGCATGCTGTATCGAAAGCTGTCCATTGTCATGTTCCTTGTTGCTACGTGGACAACACTCTTCTAGCTACGTCCTACCGCTGTCGTTACGTTCGCCGTAAACTAATTAATTAACCGCGGTCTAAATGGTTCAAATGGCTCTGGGCACTATGGGACTTAACATCGATGGTCATCAGTCCCCTAGAACTTAGAACTACTTAAACCTAACTAACCTAAGGACAGCACACAACACCCAGTCATCACGAGGCAGAGAAAATCCCTGACCCCGCCGGGAATCGAACCCGGGAACCCGGGCGCGGGAAGCGAGAACGCTACCGCACGACCACGAGATGGATTAACCGCGGTCTAGGGTACTCCCTGTGCAGTGGCTGTCTCGGACTTAGCGGCGTAGTGCTCACCAGTTGGAGTGCAATTGCTTCCCTCGATCTCAGTCCTTGGAAGCCAGCGGAAGGAATCTTACGTGCTGGCCCAGGTGGGACGAGTGAAGCGACTGAATACAATCGACCTGGAGCACCAACCTCGATTAGAACATAACTGCGGTAAAGACGGCATTTAACCGTGTTCAGCACAATATTCTGGTGCACCGGAGTCGATCCAAGTAAAACGAGGGTACCGACCGTAGTTACAACTGACCGAGTCTCACGCCCAGTTTTCACAAGATGATCAGGGTTTCAAAAGGGTTCGGTATTAGGTTGGTGGGGCGTTTTTCTGTACTGACAAAGACTCAAGGAGTCGTACTCAACACCGTATAATTGAGATGATCCCATAAAGTTTTTTAATTTATGAGTCAAACTTCCCATGAGCAGGATTAAATTGTTTTGAAACAGTTATAAAAAATGCTAGAAAATGGAATTCTAAGCTCTTTGACAATGTTTGATATGATAATGAGATGTGCATATTTCTCGACAGACAGTGTGTTTTCATGGATTTGTGCTTGCTCGCTTCTGATTAAAACTCAATACTTATGAATTTTTGTTTGCAATGAGAACTGGAATTTTGTGTTCAGTATATAGTTAGAAATAAGAAGACACCCTTACTTCATAAAAATGACTATAAGATGTTTTAATTATCATATATTTCATAAATTTTATATTTAAATGACATAGGTATTCCAACTCAAAAACATGTCAATGACAAAAAGTAGACACTGTTCATTTCTTAATTTTACTGCAGCGGTCAGTTCTTTTATTTTCAAGACCTGATGCATTCATATCGATGAGCTCGAGAAATAAATCCACCTAGTACATCGAAAAATTTGGTGCTCCCCTTTCCAGTTCGTCAAATATAAACGTACTGGCCATTAGCGAGGTATAGACACACTTCTACCTGTTGACAAAAGTGAGTGCATGTAACAATGACGTCACTCATCAGCGAGTATCTTCAAAACTTATGTATATAGGCTGCCGTGTGCAAATTCGTATCTCTATTAGCATCGTTGCATCTCCATGGCACCTTTCATTGCAATGCACGGGGTTAACGGCGGTCAAATGCTCGGCTGGATGACGACAGTTTGCATACTGGTGGCTGGTGCGCCGCACATACATTTTAAACATAGTTTACTTTTAACCGTGATCGCGGGACCTTGAGTTTCTTGCTTTCTAACCCAGATTGGAGCACTCTGCTAAATAACTTCATCATGGAGTCATACATCAGGAGGAATATTTTAAGGTCTGGATTTCCCTTTGGCAGCACTAAAAAGGCGTTATAGTTGACTGGCTTCCGACGTCTGTTATTCTTAACATGGAAGATGTATTAGGATTACAATTTGGGTTCTTGCGAAATACGATATTTGTAAAGATTAGTTCGAAAATCTTAAACGATCATGGATCTGTGGTGTCACCACCAGACACCACACTTGCTAGGTGGTAGCTTTAAATCGGCCGCGGTCCATTAGTACTTGTCGGACCCGCGTGTCGCCACTGTCAGTAATTGCAGACCGAGCGCCACCACACGGCAGGTCTAGAGAGACGTACTAGGACTCGCCCCAGTTGTACGACGACTTTGCTAGCGATTACACTGACGAAGCCTTTCTCTCATTTGCCGAGAGACAGTTAGAATAGCCTTCAGCTAAGACCATGGCTACGACCTAGCAAGGCGCCATTAGCCTTACAGTGCTTGTATTTAAAGAATCTCATTTGTATCGTCAAGAGCGATGTACCACAATTATGGATTAAAGTTAAGTATTACAGCAGCTACGTACTTTTCTTTATAGCATTCATTACGTATCCTGTTTCAGACCTCACGCCAGCCGACGTGTGTAACGCGTGCATTTCGGCTACTTCCGAGTGGCGTGGCTGTCTTGATACGCCACAACAGGATCACACAAAAGGGACGAAAGATTTTCCGAATTTGTTGGGAGAGGTGAGTAAAGGATCTGTGTCATCTGCACGATTGGCTTTATTCGCCATTCACGTTTACAACATACCCCTTGAAATTACTCATAAGCAAGTGCAATTAGCACCGACAAATAATGGTAAAGTATTTCTGGATGAAAAGGAGCAGTGGACAACGAATTCTCACTTTAACGTATTAACGAGATTAGATCATTTCGCGCCAATCTTGCGAAACGTCTCCCATCATATATCGGCACAAACGTTATGGGATATCGCACTCGCGTCATCTATGATAATCACCCGCGAAGTCCGCCCCAATAGCTGAAGGGTCAGCGTGAGGGACTGGACGTCCTAAGGGGACCGCGTTCGATTCCCGGCTGGGTCGGGGATTTTCTCTGCTTAGGGACTGGGTGCTGTATTGTCTTCATCATCATTTCAACCCCATCCGCGGCGCAGGTCGTCCAATGTGGCGTCGAATGTAATAAGACCTTCACCAAGGCGGCCGGATGTGCCTCGTAAGGGGCCTCCCGGCCAATGATGCCAAAAGCTCATTTCCATTTTCCATCACCCGCGAACATGCGCCTTATCCGATCAGGCGGTTGTTCTGAAGGAACAATTTGAGCACCTAGGTGTAACTAATCGGTTACAGCGAATCAACATCGATCTTCAACCGAACAATGCTACGACATATTACGTGACAGTTGTGTCAGGCGGGAACGCCTAGTCAGTTGATATACTCATTAAAGGTCTAACACTTCCGAGAAAACTTATTTAACAGCAAAATGAAGTAGAGATCTCTGCCACGAATAATGTCGGAAATACGGACATGACGTGACGCGCCGACTAGCACAAAGGCTGTGCTCACAAAACGAAACGTAGCACTATCTCTCGTTATCTCAGTCATCTCATCCAGCGCGTATTGAAATAAAACCCACCTGGACTGACGAAAAAGTGACCTTAAATGAAAAATGCGAACAGCCAGTACCGACAAAGAGCATTAATAAAATTGTGGAATCCTCAGAGAAAATGAAAGGAGCATAGTCTTTAAATAATATGTGTGGTACTGTACGACGCATCTTACCAGATAGCCACACGCACCGACCGAGCAAATAAAACGTTAGCCACTGAACAGGACAATATCAATACCGAAAGCAAAAGCAAAAAGATAAGACCGCTAAAATAACTAGAACAGTAGCATTATAAAAACTGAGCAAAGAAATTGCTACCTAGCCCTCTCGCCTCACCCAGTTAGAAGCTACAAATATCTATACTGAGACCAGCAATGAACAAGTAACGACTCCGAAATATTTATAGTCGTGGCAAGCTATGATCTGATGATCATATAAGGTAATTAAATGAATAACGCGCTACAAACGTACCTAATACCGACCACTACATCTGTAACAAAGATAACAGAACTGGCGAATCACTAACACGAGACAGAGGTGCACATAGCTACGCTGCAACAGATGACTTCGCCCGCAGCTGCAGACATTATTGATAATGAACGTACACTGACGATGAAAACAACCGCAGCGCCAAAAAGTAATCAACGTGGAGTAATCATTTTTCTGGAATACATCTCTCTAGGTAACATATTTATGTGGTTAACATTGCAAGGTTGCCAGTTAATGTTAGTGGGAGTTTAGTTATTGCAAATGTGAAACGGTGATACATTATAACCGGTGGAGTTCCATGCCTGCTACACTTGGTCGGTCAATACGGGGACGGTTAATGCTGTTTCTGGATGACGCTGCATTTTTCGACTGATGATGTCCCGTATGTGATCTGTTGGAGTCAGATCCGACGATACTGACAAGTTTAAATCTAGTGTGTCAACACGCAGATAGGTTGGATGCTGGCTTTCAAATGACCTCCTTCTAACCAACACACGGCCATTACTGGCACCGACGAAAAATCAGCTTTCATCAGAAAATGCAATAAACCTCCACCCTGCCATCCACTGAGCTCTCGTTTGACACCACGAAGCCGGATATGGCGGTGGTTTTTCATTAGTGCAATGCACGCTACAGGGCGTCTGGCTCGGAGCTATGCTTCAAGTAATCAATTTGTAACAGTTCGTTGAGTCACTGTGGTGACAACTGCTGCTCGTACTATTGCCGCAGATGCAGCACGATGTGCCGGAGCCATAAACTAGAGATGGGCAAAACTGTTCTTTTCAGAGATCGGATCAGAACTGTTCACTCCCTGAAATGAATTAGCTCTTTTTCATGACTCTCCACTCATTTACAATAGAAAATAAATGGAAGGCACATTGCCCTTTAAACTTGGTTTATTCCAGAACTATACCTGTATTTTGATCTTATTTGATCCTATTTTGAAGTAACACTGATAATGAGTAAGAATTTTGTATTGTTTATTGAAATTTCCACGATATGACAAAGTTTTTGATAATTGATTTATTTTGCACTATCGTGGTTTTTTGGGTGATCGGAAAATGTTGTAACTTGAGATTTACATTAACAATATATTTGGCTATAATGTATTAAAATTTTATTAACCTCACACAAATAGGTCGCAAGCCATATATTTTTAAAGTGAACGTTTCCTTCCGAAGACGCCTAAAATCGCAAAATCCGTACCAGAATAAGAAAAAAAATATAAATTTGACTGTAAAACGAAAGTGCTGCATATAGCCTTACTCAGAATAAAACAAGGAAAATATTGGTGTATCACATTTTGCGATACGTTTATCGGTTCGCTCGGAATTAAAGCGCAAATTCGAGTGTCCATAATAAAAATCCTATAGTAAGAGGAGTCGTCAGGAATCTAATCTGATCAGTTTAAACAAATAAAAATAAAATAAAAACAAATGATTTATACATAACATAATAATGTAATATACATAGCGGTATTACTACGAAGAACAATATCCAGTAGAGACTAATTCCGATGCAGAAGCACTGATTCGAGCAGGTCGAGCCGCGAGCTGTATTACTGCGTGAGGTAAGACCGCAGAGACCAGAGTGACACCTGAGTTGCTTTGCTCAGCGCTCTGGCTAGAGTCGAGAATGGTGGGGTGAGCGTTGAGCGGGCGAGTTCCGCAGGTGGGGGGAGCGGTGAACGGCCACCACTCACCCGCTCCAAGACAAATCGTCCGTTCCCTAGGTGGCTCTCTGTCCTGTTGCTCGCATCAACTGCCCAGAGGGCAGGACGTGTGACTGAAACAATCGCCGACAGAGTGCGATGCGAAGTTATGCTGCGCCAGACACTGCACGCGGCAGACGATGCACAGAGACGGCACGGCATACGTGAAACACAAAATCCAATGGGGCACTGCACAATGCAGGCAGCCAAGGTAGAAGCAGGGCAGAGGCTGGCTCTGGCTGTGTTGTGTGGCGTGCACTGTGCTGTGACCAGCAGAGGCGCTGCTGATATGCTCCGTCTCTCTCTCTCTCTCTCTCTCTCTCTCTCTGCTGTGGGAAACGTTTGGAGCTACCGTTCTTTTTTTCTGAATCACTGATTGTTCACTCCTTTGAAAGATTCAACTCTATGAATCTGTTCAAGAGCGGATACCCCATCTCTACCATAAACCAGACATGTTGGTCTTCCCTCTTGGTAATGCCACGTAGCTATCCGAAGCTCGGACTTCTAGCGACAGTAGATTTTCGTAATCACCGCTGTCAGCAGTCATGTACAGTGATTACGTTGCTACCAAGTCTTTCTGCAGTACCGTAGAACAATAATGTAGCTTCTCGAAGTCCTATAACACGACCTCGTTGAAAGTGACCTGTTGATACTGGCGTCTTTCTCGCCTTAAATGAATTCTTGTCTAACGATTAACTCACCACCTCCAGTCTCAAAAGTAACTAACGCTCACTTCCGTTACGACGTCTTTTTATAGCAAACCTGACATGCATTCACATATTTGTCCCACTTGCGCCACTCTTTAGCGACTGGCGCAAAATTTGAATAGACGCTCTTCAGATGTAAAAACACACCTACCAATTGTAGTTCATGTCGCACAACTTTTTCTTGGTGTTGCGATTTTTTTTCCGTCAATGTATTATAAATGTAGGTCACACCACATGGATTGCCATTTTACACAGACAAGTTACACCGTGTAATCCTGCATCTCTCTCTGGAAAAGGAAGAGGAATGTCATGCCAATCACTTGACACATGGTTAATCATCATCTGTGCTCCGGCTGCCGGCCGAGGTGACCGAGCGGTTCTAGGCCCTACAGTCTGGAACCGCGCGACAGGTACGGTAGCAAGTTCGAATCCTGCCTCGGGCATGGATGTGTGTGATGTCCTTAGGTTAGTTAGGTTTAAGTAGTTCTACGTTCTAGGGGACTGATGACCTCAGAAGTTAAGTCCCATAGTGCTCAGAGCCATTTGAACCATTTTGTGCTCCGGCTAGCACTGGCGGCAAATTAGAACAACGCGAATTTCTTAAAACGCAACTGGCACAACTGTTTCCCTGTCCGCGAACACCCACAATTCTTGCCAGAGACTTCAGTTGTGCCACAGACGAGAAAAACTCTATAGCATACTTCAGTTATTGTCCCGACTTATATAACCTGGTTACGGACGCGAAATTCACTGACGTTTATCGCAATGACCACCCCACGCAAACAGCGTTTACCTACGTTGCAAATAACAGAGCAAGCAGATTCGATCGTATATACGTGCACACTGAACCACCATCTGACGTATCGAGTAGTAATACTATCCCACTTAGTTTTTACGACCACTCCTGCTGTTGTCCTATTTTATGGACAACAGCGAAACAAAAGGCATTTACATCACACGGCCTTTGGCACTTGAATGTCAGCCATTATACTCCTGTGCCCATATTGGGTTACCAGGTAACGCTTTAACTGCTACATCCAATTTATCACGTGTATTGGAGCTAAATTACACAAGCCCCAGGTCCTTTCTCATTTGCACCTTTATAAATGGCATAATTAAAGCATATTTAAATACTTTCAAAGAAGAACATTTAAAATGGAAAGGAACATAATGCGCTCTCTAATCTATACTCCGATTACTCAGGTAATCACATACCTCCATTAGAACCGGTGTAAAGTTCACACATGATGTACATTATATTATATAATACTAGTCGTACCTGGCATACGTTCCAGTGAAACGACAAGAGAGAAAGTCTTTCTGTTAATTGAAGCGCATTTTGATACACAATATTTTTGGTTTTTCCGCCTGGTGCGTACACGAATAAGTTAGACGGTTTCCCAACACGTGGGAAAGCCATACAGTTATCCATGTGAGAAAGATGCATTTTCAAAATTTCATCCAAACACTAGTAGTGATTGACCCTGTGTCTTATTGATGATCATTGCAAATGCGAGTCGCACTGCAAGCGTTCTAACTCGAATGACATATGTGCTGGAAACATTGGGATACGTGGTTGCAGTAGAATTTCTTCTTTAAAAGTACCTATTAATATTGTAGCTTCTATGATACGGTTCATTATCTTTTTCACCGAAAGTCTGGTACAGTAGCAATGTCGTGGTGGATTAATATTTCTGAGAAGAATTAGAGGCACTCCAGTTTTTAATACCAACACCAGCAGTAGCATGCCCCGCAAATGTTCCTAACCGCCAATCTCAGAAAATTACTACCCGATTGATTTGAAATTTCGTCACAAAACAGCACTGGAATACGCTCTTAATTTTATACTTCTCTTTAAGTATCTTTGCGAAATACGTTGCAAAACACCTTTAGTAGTAAAGGAGTAACAGAATAAAACGTCATAACTTGATGTGGCAATACTTGACGCATCTCAACGTTTATGACGTCGTATTTTCTGAACTTTGTACCGTACAGTGATATAAATTTGCCGGCACATTTATTGACATGTATGAGTACTGTTTGAAAAGTATATTGCTAATGGAGATATTAGTACCGTTGTGATACATTAAAACCTTATGTCTGATGCGGTAATTTTACGACATGAACTGTATAGCGAAAATGCAATAAACGATAACCTTTTCTCTTTCGTCATTTGGGGAGGTGGGTGCAGCGTCAGCGAGAAAAGTTTCGTAAAACTTTGAAATTGTGATTTACGTAAAGTTTTTTCTCAACAGCTATGTGTTCTCATTGTAAATAGTTGGTGCATTAATCTCGGTATTTTCGCGCGGTGGCATCTCATTGTTTATGACGTCATACCTCCATAAAATTTTATCGTAACCTAGGAACTTCTGCGAGCCTACTCATTAAAGTCTCAGCGCAGTAGAATGAATGGTTTAGGGACGCATAGAGAAGAATAAACATTCATTTTTACTTACATTGGTATTAGCAGCTTTATTATTTGTTTAGCAATCGACTCATAACGCAACAGTTATAAACATGCGAAGAATATATCAGTTGTTTACTAATCGTGGCACAATAAGTTACATAATATTATATATATATTATATTTTGCTGCCCCTTAGAATGGAAAGATAAATGTGGAATTGCTATATATTCGCATGGAGCACACAGTGTTGTTGTATTGCAATGCTCATCGTGTATTGGTTTTATACATTTCTTGCAACCTTTTCTTGTTTTCTTCTTCCTTTTCTTCGACTGATATTTGAATAAAAAACAGTCGCCAACGACTTTCTACTCTCCAGATCAGATGCATCTCACTCTGGCTGTACCTCCACTCGTTCCACCAGAACTGGAAGTCTTCCTGTTATGCACTCAGTATCAGATTCACGGAAAATTATCCCATGCAATTATGATTTGATAATCTAGAGGCAATGGGAGGCATTGCCAAATATTTTTACAGATTCAGTAGGAACAACCTGCCTCTATGAGTTACATTTTTTGTTTGAGGTTTGTTTTCTCATTAAAAAATATATGCCGTTGAGAAAGCAGTGTCCAAATTATTGTAAAATAATATTTGCGGACATCTCTGTTTTCTGTTTTTTACACTGTAATGAGAACACAACTTGTCCGTACTACCAAGGCCCTGTTTGGTGCTGTTTTCATAATGTATAACAGCTGACTTTTAATGAGGGCCAGAAGTGAATGCATAATAATGCATTTTGGATGATATTAGAATGGATTTTTTTCTTCTTTGGGCATATGGAAACAGAGAAACGTTATCGTCACTGAATCTAAGTATGGACGACAGCTCTTGGCTTGAAGAGGAAAGCTGCATTTTAGAGGGTATCTAGGGTTTGTTTTTTTAATAGTACCAACTATGGGCAAATTCAAGTTATCAGCAGCCTTGCTAATGTGAGAGCTGTAAGCAAATTGTCAGGGACTACAGTTTCGTCGGTACCTTTCACCTTTTAACATAAATCTTGTACTACCCTCTCCTTTTAATTTCTCTTCCAGGAAGAGATTAACCTGTATAAATTTGGCCACTTCTTGGAGAAGAGTTTTGATTCACAAACGCGCCAAATTTTAAAGGCATATTATGCTGCATTTGAGGTCAAGCATTGAGTAAAGTCTTTAGTTAGTGAGTGTTCATCAATAATGTGATCAATAGACGCGTTTTTAAGATTTAGATTTAGTACTCCAAATATGTCAAATACTGCAGCAGCTCTGTCACTTTTCCAGATGCTCAGCTCTGGTGTTCACAGTGCGAATTATTAAAGCCTGTCTTTCAGAATCTGTTGACGGATAAGTTTGCATAATACAATGGGAATGCATTTTTCCCTACATTTACTTTAGGTGTTCACTGTCAGAGAATCATACTCTGCTGTACCAAGATACGCATCAAATTCTTCAATTGTAGATGTCTTCAACACATTCGCTGCTCCTTCTGATCTGATATTGTAATCTTTAAGTATCTGATATATCTTCCTGTTGGTTTCACATACTGTTACATCATACATTTCATCTGTAAATAAATATTCTCGAAGATGTCGATCATAAAAAGAATATTGGTTACACGTGTTGCATCAGCCCCTTACCGCAAAGTATTAAGGTTCAGCAACTTCATTGTCCCAAAGGATTCTTTATAACATTCACTTCCATCTTTACTAAGTACAATCTGTGCAGAAGAATCATTTGCTCCACTGTTTTCCCCAGCTCTGCCGGTTATCACCCGTCACTTTTTCAAACAAAGTATCACCAGAAGCATTTAAAGCACTTTCAGTATCTAAAGCAGCAGCATCTTCCTTGCTTCCTATTCATTCGTCTGTAGAATCTTCTTCACTGAAACCTTCCTCTTCTGGACAAACAGTAGACAATAACTAATATAATACTAATATTATTTTCTCCGCTTCATAGTTTCATCTGCTGTTTTCAGATAAAGAGAGGTCTCACATATCACCCATGAGATACCAAAGTTCAGATTCACTGGAGGAATAATTACACGCTAATGCAAGGATTCAGCAAGGATTTTGGCAAAGGGGGAGTCCGATTTGTTAGAGATGAGATGAAAAAGGCTCATGTTTCTAATTTATTCTGAAAACTCAGTTACTAATTTTTTAATTTTGTGTACATACTTTCCTTTCAGAAGGCCGTCATACTTATAGTATTCGGTCTATAGAATGCAGTAACAAAAGTTTCTCTTAAAGAAGTGTAACATATATTATCAACAGTATAAATATATATATATATATATACAGATGTATATACTATCTCAACAGTACGTAATTAGCACATAAAAAATTATATGTTACCCTTTCCTAAGAGAAGCTTCTCCTGCTAAGTTTTATAGACCAAATTTTAGTAGTATGAAGACCTTCTGAAAGGAAATAAATTATTCACATAAAATTAAAAAGTAAATAAATGTGTTTTCAGAATAAGTTAGAAACATGACCCTTTTTAATCTCTTATTTAACAAATCCCGCTCTGACAAAATTGTGGATACGTCCTTGCATTATAATGTAAGATTCCCTACAGGGAATCTCAACTCTGAAATCTCATTGGTTTGATGCAGCTCTCCATTCTACTCTATCCTGTGCAAGCTTCTTCATCTCCCAGTACGTATTGCAGCCTACGTCCTTCTGAATCTGCTTCGTGTATTCGTCTCTTGGTCTCCCTCTACAATTTTTACCCTCCACTCTTCCCTCGAATACTAAATTGGTAATCCCTTGATGCCTCAGAACATGTCTCACCAGCCGATCTTTGTGTTGTGCCCCAAATTCCTCTTCCCCCCAATTCTGTTCAGCGCCTCATCATTAGTTAAGTGATCTAATCTACAGCATTCATCTGTAGCACCACATTCAGAAAGCTCCAATTCTCGTCTTGTCTAAAGTAGTTACCGCCATATTTCACTTCCATACATGGCTACATTCCATACAAATATTTTCAGGAAAGACTTCCTGACAATTTATACTCGATATTAACAAATTCTCTTCTTCAGAAACGCTTTCCTTGCCACAGCCAATCTTCTTTATGTATCCTCCCTACTTCGACAGTTATATTGCTGCTCAAATAACAAAACTCATCTATTACCTTAAGTGTCTCATTTCCCAGTCTAGTTCCATAAGCGTCACCTGATTTAATTAGACTACATTCCATTATCATCGTTTTGATTTTGTTGATGTTCATCTTATATCCCCCTTTCAAGACACTGTCCATTCCGTTCAGCTGCTCTTCCCGGTCCTTTGCCGTCTCTGAGAGAATTACGATTTCGTCGGCAAACCTCATTTTTATTTCTTCTCCATGGATTTTAATTCCTAATCCTAATTTTTCTTTTGCTTCCTTAACTGCTTGCTCAACATACAGATTGAATAACATCGGAAATAGGCTACAACCCTGTCTCTTAACTACTGCTTCGTTTTCCTGCCCCACCACTCTTACAACTTCCATTCTGGCTTCTGTACAAATTGTAAATAGTCTATTGCTCTCTGTATTTGACCCCTGCCACCTTCAGAATTTGAAAGAGAGTATTCCAGTCAACATTGTCAAAAGCACTCTCTAAGTGTACAAATTCTAGAAACGGAGGTTTGCCATTCCTTAATCTAGCTTCTAAGATAAGTAGTAGGGTCAGTATTGCCTCACGTGTTCCAATATTTCTGCAGAATCCAAAATGATCTACTCCGAGGTCGGCTTCTACCAGTTTTTCCATTCGTCTGTAAAGAATTCGCGTTAGTATTTTGCAGCCGTGACTTATTAAACTGATAGTTTGGTAATTTTCTCATCTGTCAACACCTGCTTTCTTTGGGATTGGAATTATTATATTCTTCTTGAAGTCTGAGGGTATTTCGCCTGTCCCATACATTTTACTCACCAGATGGTAGAGTTTTGTCAGGGCTGGCTCTCCCAGGGCTGTCAGTAGTTCTAATGGAATGTTGTCTACTTCCGGGGCCTTGCTTCGACTTCGGTCTTTCAGTGCTCTGTCAAACTCTTCACGCAGTATCATGTCTCCTATTTCACCTTCATCTACATCCTCTTCCATATCCATAATATTGCCCTCAAGTACCTCGCCCTTGTATAGACCCTCTATATACTCCTTCCACCTTTCTGCTTTCTCTTCTTTGCTTAGAACTGGGTTTCCATCTGAGCTCTTGATATTCATGCAAGTGGTTCTCTTTTCTCCAAAGTTCTCTTTAATTTTCCTGTCGGCAGTATCTATCTTACTCCTAGTGAGATAATCCTCTACATCCTTACACTTGTCCTCTAGCCATGCCTGGTTAGCCATTTTGCACTTCCTGTCGATTTATATTTATATATATATATATATATATTTATATATATATATATAATGTACTTATATGCTTCTGTGCTGCATCTCCTTCAAATTAGTCCCATTCTGACTGAACACTAACTCCAACGGTAGTTCCACTTTTGGAAACATTCCTGGAAATTTATTTCCTGAAGTGTGTTAAGGTCGCTCTCCATATTTGCCTGATGTCTTCAGTCGAATCAAATCGCTTCCCTTTCAGTGAAAATTTTAGTTTACGAAACAGGTAGAGGTAAGCGGGGGCTAAATCAGGGGAATATGGTGGTTGTGAAAGCACAGAAATTTCGAATTTGGTCAAAAATTCAACGATGGAGAACGCATGATGTGCCGGAGCATTGTCGTGGTGTAGCACCTAACCACAATCTTTCCACAATGCAGGCCTTTTCTTCCGCAAATTTTCCCACAAACGCTCAAGGACACATTTGTAGTATTCCTGGTTAATTGTCTGTCCTCCAAGGGTAAATATATGACGCACAATACTGGTACAATAGAAAAAAATAGCCAACGTTGCCTTCACCTTCGACTGCCGTGCGTTTTCGGTCCACTGCGAAGTGTGGACTTTGGTTTCAGGATCGTATCCATATACCCACGATTCGTCACCTGTAATTACCCTGTTTAACTAATCTGCTTCAATTTTAGTTCGATTAATCTTTTATTGGCACACTTCAAGCCGGTATCGTCTCTGGTCTGTTGACGACACTTTTGGAATGAGTTTTGCGGACAGTCGACCCATCTTCAGATCTTCAGTTAAAATTGTCTGAACTGCATAGAATCTTAAGTTCATCAGCCATCTCCATAATTGTAGGTCTACGATTAGAGCTCACTAAGTCACGAACTTTCTCAACATTTTTACTTGTTTTTGAGGTGGAAGGACCGCCAGACCGTGGTTCATCTTCAAACGATTCGCGACCATTTTTAAATCTGTAGAACCAGACAAAAACATTTGACTGCCTCATACAATTATTTCCAAAAGCTGTTTTTAATAGTTCATAAGTCTCAGAAGCAGAGGTCCTGGTTTTATAACCAAATTTCAAACAAACTCGTTGCTCCATTTCTATGTCCATTTTTACGCAAAAGAATCTGGCAACAAGCCCTAGCAAACCCGCTCTCAACCACATACCACAACGAACTGAATACAGGAAAGGCAGTTTCCTGTCAGAGGGCGTTCAAGGACAACGAAATAACTCTCTCCCCACCCTCTGTATACCAAACCAGTAAGCAGTACATCTACATCTACATCCACGTGATTACTCTGCTATTCACAATAAAGTGCCTGGCAAAGGGTTCAATGAACCACCTTCAAGCCGTGTCTCTACCGTTCCACTCTCGAACGGCACTCGGGAAAAACGAGCATTTAAATTTTTCTGTGCGAGCCCTGATTTGTCTTATTTTATCGTGATGATCATTTCTGCCTTTATAGGTGGCTGTAAATAGAATGTTTGCACAGTCGGAGGAGAAAACTGGTGATTGAAATTTCGTGAGAAGATCCCGTTGCAACGATAAGCGCCCTTTTTTTTTAATGATTGCCACTCCAATTCAGATATCATGCCTGTGACACTATATCCCCTATTCCCGCGATAATACAACACGAGCTGCCCATCTTTGTACTTTTTCGATGTCATTCGTCAGTCCCACCCGATGCGGATCCCACACCACACAACAATACTCCAGAATAGGGCGGACAAGCGTGGTGTATGCAGTCTCTTTAGTAGACCTGTTGCACCTTCTAAGTGTTCTGCCAATGAATCGCAGTCTCGGGTTTGCTCCACCCGCAATATTATCCGTGTGATCGTTCCAATTTACGTTACTTGTAATTGTAATCCCTAAGTATTTAGTTGAATTTACAGGCTTCAGATTTGTGTGACTTATCGTGTAATCGAAGTTTTTCTGGTTTCTTTTAGTAGTCATGTGACTAACTTCACACCTTTCCTTATTCAGGGTCAATTGCCACTTTTCGCACCACACAGATATCTTATCTAAATCTTTTTGCAAATCGTTTTAATCATCAGACGACTTTACAAGACGGTAAATGAGAGCATCATCTGCAAACAATCTGAGACGGCTACTCAGATTCTCTCCTATGTCGTTAATATAGATCAGGAAGAATAGAGGGCTTATAACACTTCCTTTGGGAACGCCAGATATTACTTCTGATTTACTCGATGACTTTCCATCTGTTGCTACGAACTGTGACCTTTCTGACAGGAAATCACGAATCCAGTCGCACAACTGAGGTGATACTCCGTAGGTAGTTTGGTTAGAAAATGCTTGTGAGGAACGGTGTCGAAAGCCTTCTGGAAATCTCAAAATTTTGAATCAATATGACATCCCTTGTCGATAGCACTTATTACTTCCTGAGTATAAAGAGCTAGTTGTGTTTCACTAGAACGATGTTTTCTGAAACGGTGGTGACTATGTGTCAATAAAACAATTTTAATTTTACTAATTAACAGCCTCAGTTCCACCGTTTTCCTAGAATTTACCTAGATTTCGGTCGGGATAACCCAACCTTCTTCAGAACAACAGTAACTACGTCATTTCATAGTGGACATCATCAAGCTAGAACTACAAATCCACAAATTATCGTCAAACTTATCTGGAACTGCGTCAGCCACACTTCGCGACTGCGATGCGGCAGCCACGAGTGCCTGTGAAGATGGCGAATGTTGCAGAACAGTTTGTGAAATCTCTGTATGTGGGAATGTGTGCAGTAGACCTATCCAAACTCAAACTCCACATGTACTGCTTTCATTACGAGTTCGCAACAACTCATTTTGCTAGTACAAAGTTCATTTATAAGAATACAGATAGATTCGTCTCTTGGGTGGAGAAGTAATCAGGTCTGCGACGATGAAGAATTCGACATGTGGTCATACATGCCTAATAATCCTTACGGTATCATTCCACTAAACGAGAAGATTGTCGGCCTGATATAAAATGAAGGGAAAGAATTGCTGATTATCAGGTTTGTGTGTTTAAGATCCCAGATTTATATCTAACACACACTGGGAGGTACCAGGCAGAGGTGGGCAAAATGCGTGCATCATATTGTGTCAAGGGCGCTCGTGGTAGAAGATTTCATGCAGTGTCTGTGTAGTAGTGTGCTCCACCACATACATGGTACATGATGTGGTAAACAAGTACTGCATCATGAAGGCAGGGGATGTTCACTATGTTGCAGTCTAACATCGGCCTGTCACCTCATGACGATAAGCAGGTCATTTGAGAGGATAGGGTTGAAACCAACCTGTACTCACACTATTCACTTCCCGACGTGGGTGGAGGTAACGACAGGAATCATGGTGAACGTGTGTGGAACAATATGAACCATTTATCATAGTCAGTAAATAATAGTAGATTGTACACCACGCCTGCAGCAGGGTAAATTTTTTTTTTCCATGAACGCCACACTGTGCAAATATTTCTTCTTTTCATGTACATCATCTGTGTCATACTTTGGATGCACGCCATGTGTGCCTTGTATGTAATTCCGGTGTGTCTATACAGAAAAAATAATAACACTATAAAAGTTATAAAATATATAAAAAATGAACGGCGATATATTTTACTTTCGTAAACTGTCTGATGGCACATCATATAAAAATGTTTAGCAGGTATAAGTGTACATAATCTAGTAAGTTTCAACAGAAACTACATACCCTAGTCCCACTAGTTTTTTAGTAATTCTTCTCCCCAGTCCAATGCAACTTTTGGATAATTCAGAAACATCGAGTGCTACTGTTGTAATATTGTCCATGTCATTTTGCTCAAAACTGCTTGTGCTGTAGGCTATAGTTCTTATTAGTAATAATACTAGTTTGAGGTGGAAAAATGTATCTGTGTTTGACTGTTCGATCTCATTCTAAAATACCAAAGTACCTGCCTTCTAAAAGAACCAAATTGCAACTGTTTCTTAAAGTACTGAAATTGCATATGTTTCCTAAAAATAAACTATATTCTATCACGTGAAACATTTCCTATCTATGAATTGTGTCACTGAAAACAATGTGTAAAAGGAATCAAAATTGTTCCACTGAACATTGACGTGCATCTCTCTCTGTTTCTGAAAGTACTGAACTGTAACTGATGAGCTAAATTGTATTTCAAGAATTAAACTGTATCTGTAAGAACTGAATAAGCGAAAAAATTCGTTACCATAAATCTTTGTTGTTATTTACAGAAAACCTATCCTACTTATCTACATAAAGGAAGTGTAGAAGATACGTGACATTAGTTTTGAACATGAGTCATATAAAGGAGGTGAGGTTTAAGATGGTGAATTACGAAATACAACCATCAAAAAAAGTTTTGGATCACCAATGTTGTGAGAGTTCCGGAACATGTACAGGAAATTTGAATAGAGATCAACATAAACATCATTTCCGCCCTTTTTATTGCTCCTGAAAACACCACATTGCATCTTGTACCACTATACAGTGGTTGTCCAGATCGCTGTACACACTGGTACCTCTAATACCCAGTAGTACGCACTCTTACATTGATGCATGGCAGTATTCGTCGTGGCATACTACCCACAAGTTCATCAAGGCACTGTTGGTTCAGATTGTCCCATTCCTCAACTGCGATTCGGCGTAGATCCCTTACAGTGGTTGGTGGATCACGTTGCCCATAAACGGCCTTTTTTAAACTATCCCAGGAATTTTCCATAGGGTTCATGTATGGAGAACATGCTGGTCACTGTAGTCGAGCGATGTCGTTATCCTGAAGGAAGTCATTAACTGGTTGTGCACATTGGGGACGCGAATTGTCGTCCTTGAAAACGAATGCCTCGCCAATATGATGCTGATATGGTTGCACTATCGGCAGGAGGATGGCATTCATGTACCTTATAGCCGCTACGGTGCCTTCCAAGACCATCAGCGACGTACGTCAGCCCCACAAAATACCATCCCAAAATGCCTCCACCTTGTTGCACTCGCTGGACAGTGTGTCTAAGGCGTTCGGCCTGACCGTGTTGAATCCAAACACTTCTCCTACGACTGTCTGGTTGAAGGAATATGTGACACTCATCAGTAAAGAGAACGTGATGCCAATCCTGAGCTGTTCATTCGGCATTTTGTTGGGCCCGTCTGTACCGCGCTGCATGGTGTCGTGGTTTGCAAAGATGGACCTCGCCTTGGACGTCGGGAGTGCAGTTGCGCATCGTGCAGTCTATTGAGCACAGTTTGAGTCGTAACAAGACGTCTTGTGGCTGTACAAAAAGCATTATTGAACATGGTGGCGCTGTTGTCAGGGTTCATCCACGGCAGTAGTAGCCCTTGGGTGACCTGAGCGAGGCATGTCATCGACAGTTCCTGTCTCTCTGTATATCCACCATGTCCTAAAAACATCGCTCTGTTTCACTCCGAGACGCCAGGGCACTTCTCTTGTTGAGAGACCATCCTGGCTCAAAGTAACAATGCGGACGCTATCATACCGCGATATTGACCGTCTAGGCAAGGTTGAACTACAAACAATACTAGGTGTGTACCTCCTTCCTGATGGAATGCCTGGAACTGATCGGCTGTCGGACCCTCTCCGACTAATAGGCGCTGCTCTTGGATGGTTGTTTTCATCTTTGGGAGGGTTTAGTGACTTCTCTGAAAAGTCAAAGGGAAAGTGTCTGTCACTCAATATCCGCAATCAACGTCTGTCTTCAGGAGGTCTGGGAACTTGGGTGATGCAAAACTTTTTTTGAGGTGTGTATGTATAGTGACTGCATGGTATTAAGCCTATCGTGCTGGATGTGTTTCATTGTGGGAGCAGATGGCACGTGACCATGTCTGCTTCCAAAGGTATATAGCAAACGTGTATAAAATTACATCTGCTGTGTTTGAGGAGAAACACAAATGGAGTATCTCGGTGTAATTACATAATGTCAAAGTGTGGTATCTGTGTTGTCAAATAATCTATGTTATGTCACCATATGTCACCATATCTCTAATGTCTATATTAGGGTCATTCCAGTGAATTCCACGATCGACATTTATTAGCCACTTTGCATTCCCCCATGTCACAAAACAATTCATATCCTTGAAATACCTTGGTGATGCTGTGCATGCTGAGAATATGTCTACTATGCCAGCATCTTCTGTGTACACTAGGAATGCGATGTCTGTAAATGTGAAATGCCTGTGCCCCTCATCACAGGAACCGTGAATATCAGCCATAATGTCCACACCTTGACGTACCATTGTGAAATGCTTCAGGTATGGCACAGCACTTGTTCATTTATACAGCTCCACACACCACACCAGTGAATGGGTAGAAGTTAATCACATGGTCATGTAGAACTAAAGCATATGCTGCAGCTTGTTTAGGGAAACTTTACGAGGATTCACATTCAATTCACATATCTATAGGAGCCAATTTAATTATCTCATTCTATACTGTCTGTTAGGATGATTGGTGCCTGTTCCTTGGATTTCTAAGGGCTCTCTTCATAGTAAGAAGCACAGAACTGTGCACAAACGTCAGATTCTAGACTGTATACATTTTCATTCCACTGCAGGTGTAAATAACCTTGTGGATAGAACTCAGAGTTCAGGTAAACCTTGGCATTAGTTAACCAGCAAATACCAAATATGGTGGAATCATTTGCTGCATTCTCACTTCCGTTGATCTGGAATGCAATTATTGTATGGTGAACCTAGGCGTCTACAATTGAGCAGAGCTCTTAACAGCCCATGTTTATGTTCTTGCAGTCGGTAGAAATGGTTACTCCAAAAACTTCCATGACTGGAAAGATAACGGGAGAAATACACCTGTATTAAGAACTTTAAAATGCAGCAAACCCTGCTCATTCAATACAGTGATGTGTGGCATATTCCATATTATTTTACTGATAGTGCTTTCGCTCTCCTCTGGTTCTCTCTGAATATATGTGTTGTTGTACGTTGCACTCCATACCAGAATAAGTTCCTGTTTACAATTCAAAATAAATCGTTGAAGAATTCAAGTATTCCATAAGCAGCTGTAGAGGTATACATGCAGTAAATCTTCTGTTCTGCGCACTAGCTCATCTGTGCACCATCCAACACTTACTAAATTGTTCAAATCTGAGAGAGAAGCAGAGACATACATTTTACATTTTAAGAGCCGATGCTACGTCTACATTGCATGTATCATCAGTCTCTGCCTCATTTAGTTCACACAGTATTTCATGAAAGAGGATCACTAAAGCATTATCTGTAAGCTTCGATCCCACTGAAGCAGAATCATCCTTTTTCGTAAACGATCCATCAAGGTATATGAAACTCGTGCATGGGAGGACTAAAGCGTCTTGGTGCTGGAAGACCATACTAATTTCATTGATCTCGCTAAATTTGAATGAAGGTTAAGATTTATGCGAGAAGTATTCCTGACAAATATTAGGCTAGTCATATTCTACAGCCTTAGCTGCATAGAACGATATCATCACGAAATTTCAGTCCTACTGTTTAGGGAACTCGTACCTTGCACATGTTATCATCTTGGTGTTCTGTTGTGGTGAGGGTTCATGCTGTCAGCTGTTCGTGTTCACTTTATGTGTTATCCCCATTGTTGCCTTCTGACATCTGGCACGCTTCAAGTCTCGGGCAGTTGGTGGTCACTGTTGTTGCCGCTTCTTTTGTCCCAGGAAGGTGATACCTTTGTTCTCACTGAGAGGTTGAGGGTAGGTGTACTGTAAGTCTCGACAGGCTGAAGATCACGGCTGGTCTCTTCATGTTTTGGGTCACTGATGGTTCTACTTTAGAGTAGTTGTACAATTACTTTTTCGACAAGTCGATTGTCCTGGTCCATGATATGCAGGGATTGGTCGGGATCTCAGTAATATTATACCCAGTTCCAAACGATGGGAAGAAACGGTAAATTGTATGAATCAGTCTACTGTTGAGATAGGAGTTCGTTGCAATGTGGCACTCAACACGGATTTTACTGACAGCAAAATCTGATCAGATCTTTAAAATTGATCAGGATCCTCCTTCAAAATCTGTCCTTTTGTGAAGCCCAGTAGCTTTCCTACTAAACGTTTCTGGTTAAAGTAAATCGTTGCATTCGCTGTTCAAATGGCTCTGAGCACTATGGGACTCAACATCTTAGGTCATAAGTCCCCTAGAACTTAGAACTACTTAAACCTAACTAACCTAAGGACATCACACACACCCATGCCCGAGGCAGGATTCGAACCTGCGACCGTAGCAGTCCCGCGGTTCCGGACTGCAGCGCCAGAACCGCTAGACCACCGCGGCCGGCTGCATTCGCTGTCTTTATTTCAAATTAAATATTGATATTTGCACGTAGCACAATGCCCATTTCCAGACTGTTTTAAAATTTCGTTTAAATTGTCGATATCGTTTGTTCCAAGTATTATTTCCACAATTTAATTTTGAGACTAAGTTTACTGTTAGCCTCTGCGGTATTCGGCATGCTATTGTATGTCCACAGTCCAAGCAATGCAATAGTCCATTCTCCATCGCTTAAATCAACTAGTGGGAAGTAAGTTGCACGTAATACAAACTATCGTACTATTAAAGTCCTCGAATGATAAGTGGGAGCTTCAAGCTTCTTCACAAACATTAAGAGGAGCATGACACATAAATGCCCACAAAGGTAAGTATTAACATCTTGGTAGCAATGTAAATTGTAGACAGATCTTCTGCTAGTGAAGTATCGTTGTGTCTCAAGATGAGTCGTGGTAGCAGACGTTATTTGTATTTTTCTTAACATACACCACAAAATGGGTTCCAGGTCCTCCAGCAAATCTAAAGTCTCAATTCTTCATTCTCTGATTTTCCACCTCGTTTTCGGTATTGTGTCCCGCATCGTGGAATCTCAGAAAGCTGAATGTTTCCCAAAAAAACGTAATCAGTTCTGTATTTGTAAGCGGTATATACAGTAGAATGGCTAATTTTTTTTTTTTTTTTTTGCTTACGGAGAGGCCTTCTACTTTCATGTATAGTTTCAGGTGGAGTCCTTTTCCAATGGTTGATGTTCCACCATGCGTTTGTCTCCTTGCCTCCTCTAGCTGCACCCGTGAGTTCTGTGCATCCTTGACTGTTCCGGCAAGAGCCGTAGCACCACCAGCCAGAAAACCCATCACTGAGAGGCATGAGAGGGTTGAAAAATAGAATGGGACAATGCCACCCCATGTCTTGGGTACTGCCAGAACCTGGGGTACTTTAACCGTTCCTTTATGCTTTAAGGTGCTTTTAGCAAATGTGAAGACATCGAAAAAGATATTATTGTCGGAAGGACAGACTCAGCATACAGGAAAGTCAAAGCAACCTTTGGTGACATTAAAAGCAACGGTGGTAACATTAAGAGTGCAACGGGAATTCCACCGTTAAATGCAGAGGAGACTGCAGATAGGTGCAAAGAATACATTGAAAGCCTCCATGAGGGTGAAGATTTGCCTGATGTGATGGAAGAAGAAACAGGAGTCGATTTAGAAGAGATAGGGGATCCAGTATTAGAATCGGAATTTAAAAGAGCATTTGAGGACTTACGGTCAAATAAGGCAGAATGGAAAGATAACATTCCATCAGAATTTCTAAAATCATTGGGGGAAGTGGCAACAAAACGACTATTCACGTTGGTGTGTAGAATATATGAGTCTGGCGATATACCATCTGACTTTCGGAAAAGCATCATCCACACAATTCCGAAGACGGCAAGAGCTGACAAGTGCGAGAATTATCGCACAATCAGCTTAACAGTTCATGCATCGAAGCTGCTTACAAGAATAATATACAGAAGAATGGAAAAGAAAATTGACAATGCGCTAGGTGACGATCAGTTTGGCTTTGGGAAAAGTAAAGGGATGAGAGAGGCAATCCTGACGTTACGGCTAATAATGGAAGCAAGGCTAAAGAAATATCAAGACACTTCCATAGGATTTGTCGACCTGGAAAAAGCGTTCGACAATATAAAATGGTGCAAGCTGTTCGAGAATCTGAAAAAAGTAGGGGTGAGCTATAGGGAGAGACGGGTCATATGCAATATGTACAACAACCAAGAGGGAATAATAAGAGTGGATGATCAAGAACGAAGTGCTCGTATTAAGAAGGGTGTAAGGCAAGGCTGTAGCCTTTCGCCCCTACTCTTCAATCTGTACATCGAGGAAGCAATGATGGAAATAAAAGAAAGGTTCAGGAGTGGAATTAAAATACAAGGTGAATGGATATCAGTGATACGATTCGCTGATGACATTGCTACCCTGAGTGAAAGTGAGCAAGAAGTAAATGATCTGCTGAACGGAATGAACAGAGTACACAGTATCGTTTGAGAGTAAATCGGAGAAAGACGAAGGTAACGAGAAGTAGTAGAAATGAGAACAGCGAGAAACTTAACATCAGGATTGATGGTCACGAAGTCAAAGAAGTTAAGGAATTCTGCTACCTAGGCAGTAAAATAACCAATGACGGACGGAGCAAGGAGGACATCAAAAGCAGACTCGCTATGGCAAAAAAGGCATTGCTGGCCAAGAGAAGTCTACGAATATCAAATACCGGCCTTAATTTGAGGAAGAAATTTCTGAGGATGTCCGTCTGGAGTACAGCATTATATGGTAGTGAAACATGGACTATGGGAAAACCGGAACAGAAGAGAATCGAAGCATTTGAGATGTGGTGCTATAGACGAATGTTGAAAATTAGGTGGACTGATAAGGTAAGGAATGAGGAAGTTCTACGCAGAATCGGAGAGGAAAGGAATATGTGGAAAACACTGATAAGGAGAAGGGACAGGATGATAGGACATCTGCTAAGACATGAGGGAATGACTTCCATGGTACTAGAGGGAGCTGTAGAGGGCAAAAACTGTAGAGGAAGACTGAGATTGGAATACGTCAAGCAAATAATTGAGGACGTAGGTTGCAAGTGCTACTCTGAGATGAAGAGGTTAGCACAGGAAAGGAATTCGTGGCGGGCCGCATCAAACCAGTCAGTAGACTGATGACCAAAAAAAGGCTACATACAACGCTGTAAGGACACAGTTTTTTAAAAAGCCTTTCTTTTTCTTCTAGATCTTATCCTCCTTCAGCGCATGATGTGCGGCGTTCATGACTTGCTTTCCCAAGCACAAAATAATTTTACCGCAAATGGTACGTATCGCCTTGGCTTAATCAGCTAAAATTCGATGTGCAGAGTGACGTCGTGGGGTGTCTGCGTATGCAATGTTGTGTTCCAAACATAACTTATCATGAAGATTAATCACCGTATCAAAATCAAAACGTTTTTGAAACTTTGTACCAGATCCACAGTAGTCACAGGCCGGAATGTGCAATTCAGCTGGAATTTGGTTGATAATACCACCACCTCCCGTAATGTGCCTTCTCTCGTACATGATATGCTACTGTTCTGGTTGTATTCTATGTGTATAGAAACTCCGGAAAGTTATGCCTATATCTACTGTCATTCAGTTCTCAGTTCTCGAGTTTTATCAATACTGTGTGTGATTACAGCAGCCTCCACGTATCTTTACAAATTCATTGAATAACGAATCAGTTCTGCATGCACCCAGTAAGTATGCTTTGAATTCGTATTTTCTTGCTTGAATGCTATAATGAGATTTGGCTTATCCCTGACCAACTCTTTCGGGGTGCTGAAATATGTCTGGCTCAAATAATGTAAATCAACGCCCATATGACGACGAAAACAGAAATATCGTAGAATTTGATCCTGGTTTGGCGCAGCAACATAATCAAATATGACTCGGTGGTTTGTTTTACTTTTTCTGCTGGAGGGATTTCTTTGCTTTGAGTGAATGTCGTGTATGTTACACCATCGACACCTTGTAGTATATTTTGTGATAACTGGTATATGAGCTGAAATCGCGTTTTTGAAAATACACAAACAGGCTGAAACTGGACTCCATCTGTGTGCGTTAACAGTTACGTGAGAACATTTATCTTCTCACAAATGGACGGCTTCTTCAATACAGGACCAGTTGCTTAGATCAAAGTTCTGACGCTTCATCCAACCTGCCATGATATCTACTACATCAGATATTGGTGCAAAATGAGTTTTTATAGAAAAAAACAGTTGTAATAATATATGTAGCACCACGGAGTGATAAGCACCTCACTAACTGAGCTACAGTGGCTCCAGTATAATGAGAGGGTTATGATGTAAGGAAAACATACGTTTGTGGTAATATATTTAATTTACGCTTCAGTAATCAAACATAGGAAGCACATCATGAACAAGATCCACTGGTTCTTTCTTCGCACCAGTATAGTATTTAGCAAATAAAGTTTCTCGTATGTACAGAATTCAGAGTGTATTTCTCACAAACTGTTGGGTATTTCTTTAGCTTTTTCTTTTGGTCCCGTCTTGATACAGTGTTCTAAATCGTCTACATGCATACTGCACTTATGGAGATAGCTCACACTGTCTTTATATGCAGTTTGACAATAAGGAAACCATCTGTTCATCTTTCCAACACAATGGGTAGCACCATCCATAGACCGAACAAGTTAATAAAGGCAGCCTGCTATAAGTAAGTGCATTGACCACCCCATTCCAGCATTGGTGCAGTGCCGTCGAAGAATGATGTTATAGGAGTGACCAGCCTGCAGAGCAAATCTCTGCGTGAGAGTGGGATGGATCATACTCTGTGGTCATCTTCTGATTAATGTAGCACTCTGAATTACAGAGTTTACCTCATTTCTACTTCTTATTCCTCACCTTAGCACCTCTGAGCGCATTTTCTATCTCCTACACAACACACTAGTCACTGTCCACTGACGCTTCTATACCAATATTTAAGGGCTTTGAGGCGCTGGTTGTTTCATTATAACTTGAATTGAACAGCATTTGAGCGCTGGGAGGAATTGGCAGTTTCTCGTCCACCACATCTACATCCTGTCCTTGAAGAAACACCACAATGTTCTGGTAAGGTGCATATGCCAAAGATCAGTACTTGTCTGCAACGTGTGTTGTAGAACCGCAAGCACACTTCTTCAGAGATTTAGGGACTGGCTAGGTGTCTTCGTTAAACAAATTGACGAATCAGATAGATAACAGCAACTCATTGTCCGGTTCCAACATGATAGTCACGAGCGCTACAGCACAACATGGTGCTACAGATGCTGATGGACCAGTTGTTGGTGCAGGTCCCGACGAGCTACTGGCTGCCGCCGCTGCTGATTTGAACATGGAAGAGGTTGCTGCATTCTACAACACATCGATGGGCTCCGCTGCTGGTCCAAACTCGAAGAAACCTGCAGAACAAAGAAGTAGAAGGAACAATAAGTACCCACAGACAAAGAGAACTGCTACATGCAGTAATAGTAATGACATTTCATGAGTATTTACTCTTCCATTTCTTCAGTGAGATGGAGGCCAATGATGATCTCGGCTTCTGTTGACCATTCATGGTTACTATTACTCCACTTATTGAGACTGATGAAATACCACATTTGCCTTATATCAACCCCAATGTTACGATCACTTGATCAGATGTAGCCTTCCTGCAGTCCTATCGGCCCCCACCAATTTTCATATGGGGAAGAGGGAGTACTGAATTACTATTAGTTCCATGAGAGGAGGTGTGGGGGAGCAAATCCCCTTCAAGAACCCTCTGCAGCAATTTTCTGAACTACCTCAGTCAGTCCGCCATTGTTGGTGAAGAACACACGTTAATCTCCTAGATCTACTGATGGGGCATTTCAGGAAAGTTAGTTATAGCATAGGCAGGTATCAGCATGGGTTGCAAAACGTATCTTCAAACAATCACGATGAATCATCACTATTTGCTAAAATGTATTCTTGTTATGCTCATCCATTACCTTCCCTTTTCAGTCTTCATCTAGTGAGCTACGAAAACAGTCCTTAGCTGCTTGTTTACGTGCAGTACACCTATTATAATCCGCCCTGTTCGTAACCAGCATTTCCTCAATTCAACATATTTAGAACGAAATGCCTACACCGGAGTAGATGAGCATCTTGCTTCTTGTGCTCTGGAAAAGAGACTGGACTAAAGTTCCAGTACAAGCATCTGTCTCCATGAGCTGCTAAATGTAGCTCCAGTCTATCCCGCTGCATCTTCATTATTTGGTGAAACGTATTCTCATTTTCTCATACAGTATCTCCACTTCGCCAAGCACTGTGCAGGAAGTTATTGAGAGAGTCCTGAGCTCCTTGATTACAACTAATACACCTGTCGACCTTTTCCTTGACCAACACCAACATCTCTTCCACTGCGCATACAGCACATACAATAAAGTAAACACTTATGTCCATCCTATCTGGCAGCTCAGTGCAGACTGAAGCTTCCTCACTGATGAAAGAGGAGAGGAGACGACATGTAGCGGAAAGTGGGGTCGCCCTTTGGTCGTAGTGCTGTGAATAATGTCAAATGATCTTCAAATCTCAAGGTGGATACACAAAGTATGAAATTCCCGCTATTCCAATAGGGTAGGAGAGGGGGCTGATGTCATGGGTGTCTGGCTGAGAGGAGTGAGTGCAGCTAGGTTAGCGTACAGACCTCAGATGCCCTATTTTACACAACAATTTAATTTCCAACCGTGACGTCAGTGTGATTTTGCCACAATTATGGCCGCCATTTTGGATCTACCGTCTTGAATTAATTTGGCAACAATTCACTGTGTCGAAGAAACTACCTAGTGCTACTACTGCTTGCATGTGCTCGTTTTCAGCAAATATTTGAGGTTAAGATTTAGAACAGAGTATGGAACAGATATGTCATGTTACAATTGGTCTTACACATTGTAGACACAGAGCATTTTATTTTTTATTTTTAGGCCTTGCTTATGAGGAAACTGGTGCCTTATTAAATGATTCCAAAATGGGAGACCTCAGTGAAGATGAAGATTTCTCATATACAAGCTTGTATCCTCCACAAAACACACACTGACATGGAGAATTTCCTGAAAATTCAAATACAAAAGAAAATATCAGTAATACACCTGAAAAAGTACCAGTTATTTCTGAAGTTTCACGATAACTTCCACAATCAGCTCAATGGAAAAAATGCTCTGCAAACGCACCGTGCTTTTCGTAAGCTCAGACGCAAAACTGTATTTTGATACATATTTTACTTTGCCATTACTGCAGCAGCGTTTTGACCGTGGTGTGAAATTAACAGGAATCGTAATGAAAAAAGGTTCAAAAATGTTCAGCAGACAGAAGAAAACAGACGGAAACGAGGAATCATAGACGAATTCTGCAGGAACGATGATAAAATAGTCGTTGTCGAATGTGAATATTCAAAAGCTGTTACAATTGCTTCCACTTACACAGGATGCGAGCCTGTAAATGGTATCCAGAGACGAAGTAAAACAGAAAAGCAGTACATAACAGTGCCATGTCCTGCACCTGTAGTGAGATACAGCCAGTGTACAGGGGGAGTTGGTATCTGTGATCAAATGGTAGATGCCTGACGGACTTCTTGAAAATGAAAAAGTGGACATTAAAAGCTTTGATTCAGTTACTTGATTTCTTTTGTGTTGATGCCTGGGTGCAATGCAGTGCTGAATTTGCAGCTGCAAAAGTACAAATACAAACACTTTAGATCTTCTGGGTTATCGACAGGTTACTGGAGAGGTATTTATTTCTTCATCTTCAGTTCAAGAAAATTTAAGTGGGTCTGATGAAGAGCCACCATACAAACTTTTGAGACCATGCAGTGCACCATGTGATTGTGAGAAAAAGTTTTTTTTTACAAATTAATTTATCAATCTATGAATATTTCTGTTACAAAAACAGATTTACAAATTTCCATTTTTAGTTTACGCGGGGGTCTGGAAGGGATACTGCAAATGTGTTATGTCAATATTCTGACGTGTACCCCTGTGTCCAGTAAATTAATTACTTTGTGTTGTTGATAGTATCTGTTTCATTAGAAAAGCAGACGCATGTCTTCAATATTACAATGGGAAAATATGCTTCAATCGTTTCACCAAGGAACAGATCAAAGAGAATATAAGAAAACTCTAACGGATAACTGTATTTTCGCTCTATTTTTCTGTTATATCTCTGATAGTACCAAGTAGCGGAAATATGCTATAAAATTAACCACTACAGCGTACTTACCACGTCTATTATTTTGACAGTTGTTCTTCCTCCAACGTATAAATCAGATACAGCATTCGTCGTCACGGCTGGCTCGAAAAACCAGAATTTAGTGCGGCTAGCCCACCACAGCTCTGAGGCGGACCCTCATTACTGCAGTTGAAAGGAAACTTCACTTAACTAACCAACAACTTTTAATATGGGGAAGACCTGAATAACGAAAAGTTTCGCTCGTAATTTTTTAATAATATCGTCCCGATAATGGATTCACTGACTTTTTGCGCGGGAAGAGAAGTTTCAATTTTCGCGGAACTTCACTCGCAAGCCCGAGTACTTTGCGGATTGTGAAGGCAGCGGGGTCGTTATCTTTCGCGTGGAATGGGACGAGATTGCCTTACCTCGGTCTGCCGACTTTCTGCAGTGGGGAAAGCTTTATTTCGAAGAGTAATTGTCTTCTTTCACGTCCAATTACAGTGCCTTCGTTTGCGGCAATCAAATCCATCAAGCTACAGACTAACAGGGAGCGAGGGAGGGAAAGAAAGAGAGGGAGGTAGACGGAGAGGGACGAAATCCTCCCGCAATGAGTTTTAGACCACAACAGCCCGGAATCAAAGCGCCTGAAATATGCAGTTAGAATGGAAATGTAACAAAGGTGGCACAGTAGATTGTGTTTTTATGATGTTTTCTCTTTTGCCTTTTTTTTTTTTTTTTGACGCTATTTGAGAGAAATATTTCTTGCTGGCACAATTCCAGAATATTTTAAAGCCTCTTAGATCGTGGTTTACAATGAAAATAGGAGAGCCTTCACTTCAGGAACAGTAGCATCTCACAGTTTGCGCTTCAACTATAATTGTTAGAGGGAAAAATTTCTAGCCACTTTATCATCATATTGTTTAACTACCTCTATGACATTTTGTGGTCCCCACTGATAGCCATTGTAGTTCGCAATGAGGAACTAGTGAGTCTTATTATGCTTTTCTGCTTTTGTCATTAAGTGGTAGATGGTGAGTAGGTGAGGTGGTCAATTATTCCACATGTACACCTAGATGCATCGCTCTTCGCTCTTACCATCGTAGTACAGCTTTTTCTCGGCCGTTAAATTTCTTATACGTCTAGATCTACATTCACAAACATCGCAAATCACCAAACAGCGCATGATGGAGGGTACATCGTACCACTGCTTGCATTCCCTTTCCTACCCCATTTGCAGATGGGACGAGGGAAAAAACGAATGTCTATATGTTGCCGTACGAGCCTTTAGTTCTCTCATTTGACTCCACAGTCCTATAGAGTGATGTATTATGGTACCAGAAGAATCATTTTGCAGTCAGTTGCAAACGCCGGTTATCCAAACTCCCTCCACAATATCGTAGAAACGGCATCTTGCAACACCTTAAGCTGGTTTACAATTTTTCTTTGTTGTGCGACCGGTATCGGTTAAAGAGAATTATCCAGCACCTGGATAAGTTTTCTGAAATTGATACGTCATCAGTTTACCTCTGGAGTACTAAACGTTATTTGTAAACATAATATTGCTGATATTGTGTTTTTATGTTATAGGTAACTTTGCTGTTAACAAAAATCGGTAAATTCTTTATCGTAATTCTGTCACTTGCAGTTTCTTATGCTAGCGGCCGGTTTTCACCTATGAAGTTCGTTCTGAAGCCAGGCCTAAGAAGGCTGCACTAACAATGGTTGGTTAGGTGATAGTTTCAACATAGGAAACATACACGTAATATAATTGTTATTCCAGTCTTTGATCAAAATATCACTTCCTTTGACGATGACCGGTTTCAGTCAGTAACGACCATCTTCAGGTGTGTTCTTTCCATGTCCTAATGTGATAAGGCCGTAATGGAATCGTCAGAACACATAAATATACTTCCTTTGACGATACCATAACGGCTTTATCACGTTACGAGATGGTGTAGAACAGATCTGAAGAGGGTCATTACTGACTGAAACCGGTCATCGTCAAAGGAAGTGATATTGGGCTCTAGTGTTTGAAACTAATTAACCATGTTTATCGTATTTGTAAGTTTACCAATGCCCATGTGTTGCATTAATGCTTAGTCCTAGTACTATAGACAACATGTATTTTATTTGATCCACGATCAGACATGTTAGGTTCTACAAATAACGCAAAGCTTGTACTTAAATACAAACTGAGGGAGATTCAACAACAATTCAGTTCTGCTAAGAAGCAATGGTGCAACACTTGGATTACCGCCCAAATGCAGGTTTAGTCCACATTTGTTAATCATGGAAAAGAGATTAGCTGTTTCGCAAACCTATTGCCACACAAAACCTTCATTAGGCGCAAACTTGCCTGGTTTGGTTTTGGATGAAATCGTACCGTATTTGGAACTTAAATAGCCGAGATATGTTACAGACAATATTTTAGCCCTTGAACAACGGTCTAGTACGAATTCAATCCAGCTCCCTAATGAAATTATTGTATTAAGGAATATACAAACAATCTATTCTAGTCACACACTTCTTACTGAGAAAATTGTAAAGTAATTTGTTACACATTTCAGTATCATTCTTGATGAAATTAATGCAACAGTCCGCGAGTTATTTGAAGAATTAAATGCTGTGAGCCATGAGTGCTGACTTGGATTGAGACACTCTACTTTAAGAATTACTGACAGTCTGTCGAATGCAGGAATTGATGCTCTTAACTTAAGAACAGTTCTAGAAATTAGTTAAAATGATTGCTTAATTAGTATACTACTGCACTTTCGTACAGATACTACTGTTAACTGAACGTAAGGTAGATGCCACATCTACTTTGATTTACCTTGTTAATACCAATAATTTTTATGCTTACTGCAAGTTAACTACAACACACTCTACCATGATTGAAAATGAATAGACTGGTACGGTTTCTGTATCCATTGCCACATCAAAGCATGGCTTTGAAATGTCAGAAATTTGTACCTGCCCTACCACGTGGCAACAAACAGGCCTTCATGTCACGTGTCAGCTAAAAGATTATTTACTTATGAGTGAGGATAGAAGTTACTTTTTATCTGTGAATGAGCATGACCTGTATATATGGTAACGTAACCTGCTCAGAATCGGCAGTATTTTTTTATAGTAGAGTATACAGATGTTAGAAAGAATTGCTTATGAATAATCCTCCGATAGATCATTGCCCTAGGATTATAGTGCATCTGTATCGGCCGTTCCTTAAACGATGTTCTGAAGATATAATTTACTCTTTCAATTCGGATCTTAATGTCAGATTTTTATGTACAACTTCCGGTACCCCGGATCAATCTTCCACACTTAAATTAAATGCTAGTCGATTAGTTTTCAACGCCATCCACAGTCATTTATCATGTGATCTGCTTCATATGCCTTCTGGGTCGTCAACTTTTTTTCATGCAGCTGGGAAGCTCCCATTAACGATAGTGTTATCAGTTCACTGTAACGAACCATACATACTAACTTAGGCGTACCATTCTCTGCCCAGATTTTCCAATGGTAATGATTTAGTTATAGATATCCAAGAAAATATAATGCCTACCAACAATGAATAAATTTCATACAAGCAGCACATAAGATTAAGCTTTTGAATCCATGTTAATCCATACTTATCTGTCAGTGTCGTGTTTTTGTCACTTTTATTAGTTTGTCTTGTGTCCACAGCATACGTCATGTACAACGTTGAGATTTTAAAGCCCGATCGTCAGTTCCAATCGTTACTGTATCTGCAAATGAGATAAACGTTACAGTAGTTTCTGATGACTGTTTCTGTACGTCATTGATCCACTGCTCACAATAATCCTGACAAATACCAAGGGAGGCCCTCAGACACAAAACTCATAACCGCATTGTATATGCCGCTCCTAACTTAGAATTTCAAACTCACAAAATACGTTAATAATAATCCATAGACAGACAATTTTATTTAAGTCACATTCAATAAAATATCAGTGAAAAATCCCTGCGTTATTCCCAGCTCTGAGTGTCTGGTCCCGAAACTCATCCCGAGAATGAATGAGGGTCAAAAATTACTTCTTCGTACTATGGTAGTTCGAATGAGACAGTCTGCGTCCACAGATTTTGTGTATATGAAACATTAATCTCTCCATCTAAGGAGACTGTACATTAACTGATGAAAAATGTTGCCCAGCAAATGCCACAAAGGTGGAAAGGTAAGCAATGTCTTATTGTGTAAAGATTTTGCTTTTATAGGCTTAAGCAGCAGGTAAACAACGGATATTCAAATTAAATATTAATTACTAGTTAATTATACGTACACAGGCGAACTTGCTAGTTACTGTAAGACAAATGAGGGTTCCATACACATGCGAATGCAGTAGTTACTACAATAAAAATTAAAAAGAACAGGTAAAGGCTCCCTGCAGGAAAGGAGTAAAGATACGTTTGGTTACTTTTATTTTCTGCGCATCATTTATGTTTGATCACAAGGAACTGTAATCGTTATTACTCAATTTTGTAGTGGACTGACAAGACAGCCAGTCCACAGTGACGGGTAACCGAAAGGCACGCGTACACACACGCCGGCTGGCGTGAGTTCTGGAACAGGATACGTATGAATGCACTAAAGAAAAGTACTATCGTCTGCTTACTTAACTTTAATTCATCCTTGTGGTACATCGATATTGACGATACGAGTGAGACTCTCTCCAGATATGGTTAATGGCGCCTTGCTAGGTCGTAGCCATGGACTTAGCTGAAGGCTGTTCTAACTGTCTCTCGGCAAATGAGAGAAAGGCTTCGTCAGTGTAGTCGCTAGCAAAGTCGTCGTACAACTGGGGCGAGTGCTAGTACGCCTCTCTAGACCTGCCATGTGGTGGCGCTAGGTCTGCAATTACTGACAGTGGCGACACGCGGGTCCGACATGTACTAATGGACCGCGGCCGATTTAAAGCTACCACCTAGCAAGTGTGGTGTCTGGCGGTGACACCACAAATTTACCGCACCACTTCTGCGTACACATGACTCTCACGTTTACGAACACAAAACATTCTCGTGGAATATCACAACTGAATAATAATGTTGACAATTCCATTTACGATCTAAGTGTACTTTTATAGCTTAGGACCAAGTTATATGTGATCTGAGGCTTTCCCGGCGAATGTGCTGTACCCAAGGTTCTCGGGTGTCCAGCCGGATCCGATCGTCGAAGCTCCACGATATTTCGGAGAATAACCGTTTTGCCATCATCAGGTGGCGCTGATGGAATGATCTGTCTGCGCTGTGTCCGTGGTATTTATGTCCGCGGGGTCGCGAGTCGTACCCCGGCGCGGGTTGCCAGCGGAGCGCCGCGTGGTGGGAAGGTGTAACGCCGGAAATGCATATCCTCCTATTTCCATTTATTGTACTATAAATTTATTTTCCTTATTTTTGTTACCTGAATATATAAGATTTCTGTGTCTTCGTATATTGTAATTCTTTTACTATTTGTATATATATATATATTTATGCATTTATGTCGATGTATAATTGGTTTGTTTCGTAAATATTATTTGTATTTTTACGCTGGGTCTTGCCTAGGGAAAACTGATATCGAACGATTACATCTATAGGTCGTGTGAAGAATCAAAGTGTGTAGGATCTTTGGTAGTGTTAACTCTGTCGCGTGGAGCGCGGGCTGAGCAGAGAGAGTCTGGCTGGAGTAGCGAGTGGAGCTGGTGTGTTGTGTGAAGCTACCGCGAGTTGCCGCGCTTTCGGGGTTTGGCAGCATGTAATTGCGCTCGACTTGCGATGATAGTTTCTGACATGGTGTCGGGGACGGGAAGCATTAGCTGGCGCACATCAAGAGCCCGTTTCGCCTGGTGACCGTGTCGAGAAGAAGGCGCGCCAACATCCAGCTTCTGCAACAGCGACGGCCGACAATGAGTGACTGTCGCCACCTCCTCGATCGACGGCTTCAAACCTTCAATCAACCAACAAGGACGACTGGAAGCACGTAAAGTTATAGAACTGTATGGCAGACCTCAGCTTTTCAAACCGTACCATTTTCGTAACTATAATTACAGCAACTTAGTATGAACATTTGTTGCTCATTGTCCCAATTGCATTACCAAGCAGGGTCCCTTCCTTTTCCGGAATGAACCCGAGTGTCGTTGAAATTCAAACGCCAGCATTAAAGTAAGGTTATAGCATTCGACTGCTTAGATTTCAAAGTTCAGTTAAAGTATTCACAGCTGGCTACAATATTTAGATTACACAAGCACAAATTAAGAGTGCTAGTTTTGTTACCATATTTTAGCTTCTCTTGTAGTAACCTGTGGAATACAATGTAGTTACACTTGCGCACTTTCTGTAATAGCCGCAATTTATAGTTACACAACGGACTCACATATGGACATGACTTAAAACTAAACACACGACGTCTCGGTCTCGAAGTCAGGACTGCGACCTCGTGCTGCTCCTTTCATGGGTTGGGGAACAGCTGGTCGGCCCCTCGGTCTGTCCTCGTCGCCGTCTCCCGATGCTACTGGAAGTATACTGGAAACTGGTTTTACACGATTGACTGGAACAACAATCGAACGAAAAGATAGTTGGAATTTGTGACCGGCGATAACACCTCGAAGCCGGATACGATCCTTTCTCACACTTTGTACTTAATTTCTGACCTGACTCTTCTTTAATACTACATTGCTTAGGTAGACAAGATCTCCGACTCCATAATGTGGCGCAACTGCTTGGCGATCATGCAGAAAAGACATAATTCTGCTATTCCACTCCCTTCCGTACTCAGTTTAACTTGCGCGCTAATTCTTTTCGTGGTCACTGCTGATATCCTTGTTCCATATGCAATTTCATATGGACTTAGCTCAGTTGACGTGTGCATTATTGTTTCGTAAGCAGTTTCATATTACAAAGAACACACATCCGAGTTGTCATGCTTGCTGCTTACGAAGTAGCTAACCATCTTAATGACTGTTCTGTTAACTCACTCAACGCACCCATTGCCTTCATTGCGTGGTGGTCTCGTTTTTTGCATTAGCTTACAAGTCCGCTTAAGCAATTCAATCAGCCGCGCGGGGCAGCCGAGCGGTCTTGGGCGCCTTGTCACGGCCCGCACGGCTCGGAGGTTCGAGTCCTCCCTCGGAAATGAGTGTGTGTGTTGTCCTTAGCGTAAGTTAGTTTAAGTTAGATAAAGTAGTGCGTTAGCTCAGAGACCGGTGGCCTCAGCAGTTTTTTCCCATAAGACCTTACCACAAATTTCCAAAATTTCCAATTCACTCATGAAACTAGATCCTTGGTCACTGATTATGGTTAATGGTGATTCAGACTTCTGAATACACTCTTTTACAAAGTCTTGAGCTATGGTCTCGGCACTCTGCTCAGGTAGGCCTATTGGTATCATGAGAAGACATCTGGATAAATGGTCTAAAATGGTCAGTATATATTCACTCCCATCTTTGGTCTTAGGCAATGCTCCAATCGCATCTTGTCCTACTCTTTCAAATGGATCACACGTCTCTTATTGTTCTCGTAACGATGCCTTAGTTTTTTCCCAAATTCCAAAATTCCGTATGTTACAGGAATCACACCGAGAAGCAAATTAAAAAACGTCAGGTTCACGACTTGGCTGCCAATACACCATATCTATTTTAACGTTTGTTGCTTTTGTACTACAATGTCCAGATAATAAAGAATAATGTTGTTCCGTCATGATTCCCTCTTTTGTGTTTTCCAGAAATACTAGGCGGTTTCCTTTACTAATGGCTTTGTACAGGAATCCATCTCTTTCGACAAAACATTGATCATTTTTCCATATTTTTCATTGTGGATCCTTCTCTTGACCTGCTGTTAATTGTTGCTCACGACTTATTGCAACAAAAACACTTACCGATCGACTCATCGCGTCGGCATTTAAGTACATTTAGCCAGATCGATGAATAACGTTATACTGAAACTCGCTCAGTTTCAAAGCCCATCTTGTTAGGCTAGAACTTAGGTCTTTAATTTCAATAGCCATTTAAGAGCGGCGTGGTCCGTAATCACAGTGATTTCTCTTCCTGTGAAATAACATCTGTTATCTTTCATACCAACAACCAAAGTACAAAGCTCCCTGTCTGTTGTATATTTACATTTCGCTTTGTTTAACTGTGAGGAAGCAAATGATATTGTGTGTTCATGGCCATCAGTTTCTTAAGTCAAGATAAAAATCTGAAGCATATATTGAAAGAAAGAAAGGACTGCTGAAATATGAACAGGCTAACACTGGATCTGTGGTTAGAAGTTCTCCCATTTTTTATGTGTATTCTGTTGACCAATTGAATGTAGTTCCCCTCTCCAGTAGCTGTGTCATTTGGATGTGCTATATTTCCCTATGCGGCTATGAAACGCTTATGAAAATATACTAATTCAACGAATGATTGTAATTCCTTTAAATTCCATGGTTAAGGAAAGTTATTGAAAGCTTCAGTTAATTTTGGATCAAGATGGACGCCTTCACTAGTTATAACATGTCCAAGATAGTTCACCCGAATTTGTGGAACATAACATTTATCTGTAGACAAAGACAGGTTTACCCTTCTTATGCTCTTGAAAACTGCTTGAAGTCTCTCAGTATGCTGCTTCATGTTTTCACCGAAAATTATTACGTCGTCGAGGTGTACTAGAACTTATGTTGCTGTGGGACCTCTTAAAACTCAATCCATTAGGAGCTGAAATAAGGCTGACCCGTTGCAAGGTCCAAATGGCATGCGCAAGTATTTATACACTCCTGTTGTTGTCACAAAAGAAGTTTCGCTCGATCATCGGAATGTACTGTCAGTGATGATATCCACTGGCTAAATCACAAACCGAAAAAAATCGAAATTTTCCCAAGTAATTCAAGGTTTATGACACGTTTGGTAAGCGGTAAATGTCTGGTGTAGTTACTGCAATCAGATTTCGGTAGTCCACGCAAAAACGAGACTCTGGTTCTCGGGAAGCAGATTTCTTCTTAACAATGACCACAGGTGAACACCATGGTTGATCTGCAGGATCTCTTTGTTCCGTGATCCCAGCTTCCAGTTGCTCTTGAACCACTTCTTCTACCAGCTCTCTTTGACTGCATGGTATTCTGATACGTTTGCAGTACGTATACGATGCAGAACCAGATGACAGACATCTAAATTTCCACGCTCTCTAATAAAACAGACGCTAAAATCTTATGGTATTCAACCGTCAAATGCTTTATATTTACCAAATATTGTTATTTAGCTCATTATTAATTTCTACTCATGATAGCAATTTTTCGGTATCACTACAAAAATCTGTCTTCGTAACTGCGACATTTAAAACTTTATTTTAAATCTGTATGACATCACTTTTGCTTCTGGACGCCACCTCAGCAATCTTCGTTGCTTGTAGCAAAACAACGTTTTCGCTGGTCGTATTTGTTATTGTCGTGGGTACATTAGTTACATTCTTTCTCACCGTTGTACAGACTCCTACACATCTGGGAACATAATAATGCAGTTTGTCCAGTAACTCTCATTCTTCCGACCATTCGGTCAGTAACAGAGTTCCTTCTCTGCATCTGGGTGACTTGACTTCGACCTGGATTGTTTTTCCTACTCCCTGGGAAATTTGCTGACGCTGATCAATCTGTACATCGACTCGGAGGGTATCAACTGATGCGACGGTCTGGTTGATATATCCCATGACGCCAGTGCTGCTGCACCTCTGAGTATGATCTGAAGAAAGATTTCTTAGGCCGTAGTTTTTGCAACCTAATCTGATCCTTCGATCTGCCACAAATATCTCTACATCGTTAGCGGAAAAGATCTCAAGTCCAAGTACACCGTCGCAGCGCGCTTCATTGTTTGAAACTGTTTACACACTCGATATGTATTTTTCTTGACCTGAACATAATTCTATGCCACCTCTTGGTAGTTATTTAACATTACTCCATTTAACTCAAGCACCTTTAACTGTGGCGGCCTTAACTTACCGTTTTTGTCAATGTAACACCTCATTAGTAAGGCCTGTGTTGCTACACTCCTGGAAATGGAAAAAAGAACACATTGACACCGGTGTGTCAGACCCACCATACTTGCTCCGGACACTGCGAGAGGGCTGTACAAGCAATGATCACACCCACCGCACAGCGGACACACCAGGAACCGCGGTGTTGGCCGTCGAGTGGCGCTAGCTGCGCAGCATTTGTGCACCGCCGCCGTCAGTGTCAGCCAGTTTGCCGTGGCATACGGAGCTCCATCGCAGTCTTTAACACTGGTAGCATGCCGCGACAGCGTGGACGTGAACCGTTTGTGCAGTTGACGGACTTTGAGCGAGGGCGTATAGTGGGCATGCGGGAGGCCGGGTGGACGTACCGCCGAATTGCTCAACACGTGGGGCGTGAGGTCTCCACAGTACATCGATGTTGTCGCCAGTGGTCGGCGGATGGTGCACGTGCCCATCGACCTGGGACCGGACCGCAGCAACGCACGGATGCACGCCAAGACCGTAGGATCCTACGCAGTGCCGTAGGGGACTGCACCGCCACTTCCCAGCAAATTAGGGACGCTGTTGCTCCTGGGGTATCGGCGAGGACCATTCGCAACCGTCTCCATGAAGCTGGGCTACGGTCCCGCACACCGTTAGGCCGTCTTCCGCTCACGCCCCAACATCGTGCAGCCCGCCTCCAGTGGTGTCGCGACAGGCGTGAATGGAGGGACGAATGGAGACGTGTCGTCTTCAGCGATTAGAGTCGCTTCTGCCTTGGTGCCAATGATGGTCGTATGCGTGTTTGGCGCCCTGCAGGTGAGCGCCACAATCAGGACTGCATACGACCGAGGCACACACGGCCAACACCCGGCATCATGGTGTGGGGAGCGATCTCCTACACTGGCCATACACCACTGGTGATCGTCGAGGGGACACTGAATAGTGCACGGTACATCCAAACCGTCATCGAACCCATCGTTCTACCATTCCTAGACCGGCAAGGGAACTTGCTGTTCCAACAGGACAATGCACGTCCGCATGTATCCCGTGCCACCCAACGTGCTCTAGAAGGTGTAAGTCAACTACCCTGGCCAGCAAGATCTCCGGATCTGTCCCCCATTGAGCATGTTTGGGACTGGATGAAGCGTCGTCTCACGCGGTCTGCACGTCCAGCACGAACGCTGGTCCAACTGAGGCGCCAGGTGGAAATGGCATGGCAAGCCGTTCCACAGGACTACATCCAGCATCTCTACGATCGTCTCCATGGGAGAATAGCAGTCTGCATTGCTGCGAAAGGTGGACATACACTGTACTAGTGCCGACATTGTGCATGCTCTGTTGCCTGTGTCTATGTGCCTGTGGTTCTGTCAGTGTGATCATGTGATGTATCTGACCCCAGGAATGTGTCAATAAAGTTTCCCCTTCCTGGGACAATGAATTCACGGTGTTCTTATTTCAATTTCCAGGAGTGTATGTCAATAAGTAGCTTGATCTGTCGTTCACGATATGTAGCGCCTGCCACAAAGTCAATGTCGAGCTGAATTTAGGTGGAGCCAACAGGAATCACTGTCTCGGGCACGGGGTGGACGATGTTGCTCCGCGTACGTCCCAGTATTTGATTAACAATCTGCCAAGTTGTCTATGACCGCATTACCTTTTATTTTTTTAAGGCATTCTCTCGAGACGTTGTCCTATATCCCGCAACTGTAGCAAATTCAATTAACCTCATAGTCTTTACGTTTATGATGAGGCTTCTTGCATCTATAACGATCTACATTTGTGTTGAACACGCGAAGCTCCTCTTTTCATATATCATTTGACCTTCTTAATGTTTCCACGTTACCAGCAGTTGCTTCTACTGCTTCGTGAAAGGTTTAACATCGATCCAGTCTGCTTTGGTTACTTTCTCGCCGTGTAACTAGTGGATGAACGTGAACAAAGCTGTGTGATCGTCTTGGAACAGCTGGTCTGCGATCCTCATTCTCGCCTTCCATCATGTCATACGTTTGAACGTTAATATTTCGAATTCTGTCGGCAAAGTGCTCAATAAATTAGTTCCGTCGCATCCGCAGATTATGGAGTCGCTCTCGGTAGAATCTGATAGCATTTTTGCTTTTGAATCTCTGAACAACTGTCGCTTTGGATTCATTGTAACATTACGATTTCACCCAAGTGGGACCCGCAATGATGAATTCTTAATTTAGTAACAGATAATATATGACAGTCAGTCAACAAGCCAACAAGGCGGCTCCTTGAGGTTTACGGAACAGTACTTACACGTCTACCTTAGGTTTGCCGCTAAACGATGGTACCGAGAACAATAACGGGAGATTGTATATGGGGCCAGCACTGCAAGAGCTATCGTTTGATAAGTCATGTTCACGGCTGCCCTTACTTCTGTTTGTTCTTAACGGCTAAATATCTTCTCATAAATCATTTGTAATGGTTTGAAGATCGCCGTGTTTCCCGAGTTTAATTCTGCTATATTGTTAGATTCTGCCATATTTATTTATGTACGCCAAAAAAAATCACTCTATCACAACAAAAGTTTTAGATCCATCACTGTCTTTCGTACTGTAGCAACATTTGAATAGACTAACCTGTATTCCAGCGTTAAGGCCCCTTGTCGCTGTACAATTTCCAGGCGTATGCTGTTGATGATACACCATGGAGATATGGCAGGAACTCGGAAATTCGTGGAAGTTCGCACGTCGATGCACCTCCTCAGGTCTGTAGGATCTTCATAATTTATCCCCATACTGACATCACTTCTATAAGCCGGTTATTAGTTTTGTGTCATCAGTTGATAGCCGCCGTTGATATTTATCAGGATTATTGTGGGCATTGGGTCCATGAGATACAGATCCACCCGAACCACAATTAGCCTATATCCACTTTATTTCTATAAGGACATTTACACTGAAGACCCAAAGAAACAGGCACACCTGCCTAATGTCATGCAGGGCCCCCGAACACGCAGAAGTGCCGCAACACGACGTGGAATGGACATGTCTGAAGTAGTGTTGGAGGGAATTTACACCACGAAGCCTGCAGGGCTGTCGATAAATCCGTCAGAGTACAAGGGGGTGGAGAACTCCTCTAAACAGGACGTTGCAAGAAATCCCAGGTATGCTCAATAATATTCATGTCTAGGGAGTTTGCAGGCCATCGGAAATGTTTAAAGTCAAAGGAGTGTTCCTGGAGCCACTCTGTAGCAATTCTAGACGAGTGGGGAGTGGCATAGTTCTGCTGGACTTTCCCAAGTCCGTCGGAATGCACAAAGCACAAGAAACGATGCAGGTGATCAGACAGAATGCTTACGTCCGTGTCACTTATCAGAGTCGAACCTAGACGTGTCAGAGGTCCCATATCCCTTCACGCCGCATACCATGACGCAGCCTCCACCAGCTTGAACAGTCCCCTGCTGACATGCAGGGCGCAAGGATTAATGAGGTTATCACCTCACCCGTACACGTCCATCCGCTCGATAAAATTTGAGAAGAGACTCGTACGACCAAGCAACATGTTTCCAGTCGCAAAGAGTCCAGTGTCGGTGTTGACGGGCCCAGGCGAGGCGTAAAGTTTTGCGTCGACTGGAGAAAATCCCCAATTCATCGCTATCTCGGAGATGCTATGTCCAATCTCTCGTGAGCCGACTATAACACCACGTTCAATCTCACTTAAATCTTTATAACCAGCATTTGTAACAGCGGTAACCGTTCTAACAATGCGCCAGCTACTTGTTTTCTTATATAGGCGCTGCCGACCGCAGCGTCGTATGGTGCCTGTTTACATATCTCTGTATTTGAATACGCCTGCCTATACCAGTTTCTTTGGTGCTTCAGTGTATAATGAAGCGATCGACACGCCGACCCGTCATAACTGTCTCTGACGTTATACCACATATGGATGAGGATTTGCGAGACTCCATTGTGGGACGAAAAAGACAGAAATCCGGCGTCGAAAGCACGCACGTTGGAAATAATTCTGGCAGTGCAGGTGACCAGCGACGCGATGCGACTACAGTGTCCTTGGAGGTGCTGTGCGGCAACGGTGTACTGGCATCGCAGTTTGCCAACATTGCAAGAAGGCGCCAGTTCGCACTCGTAATAGCACCAGGCGGCTGCGTCCAATCCTGTGACCCGTCACAACATTTATCGCAAGGCATGTTAGTCGCCAATGGTGGCCGCGTATTTATAGCAGTAAAGAACTCCAATATCTACGAGGTTATCTTGGTTTCCGAATGTGAATAGCTATCTGTGAAATTAAGCATTAACTGTCGGTAAATAATGGTAATCGGATGCTGATATAGACGGTCGGTGTCAGGAGCTGTAGTGGTAGAGCGCTTCGAAAGTATTTACAGAATATCGTTACTAATTCCCCTGACCATGCTGCTGTAATCGTGGGTGACTTCAACTTGCCCGCTACAGACTGGGAGAGTCATGCTATCAAAACTGGTGCCAGAGAAGGGATTTGTGTGACCTTGTTCTGAATGACTAGCCAAATACACTCCTGGAAATGGAAGAAAGAACACATTGACACCGGTGTGTCAGACCCACCATACTTGCTCCGGACACTGCGAGAGGGCTGTACAAGCAATGATCACACGCACGGCACAGCGGACACACCAGGAACCGCGGTGTTGGCCGTCGAATGGCGCTAGCTGCGCAGTATTTGTGCACCGCCGCCGTCAGTGTCAGCCAGTTTGCCGTGGCATAAGGAGCTCCATCGCAGTCTTTAACACTGGTAGCATGCCGCGACAGCGTGGACGTGAACTGTATGTGCAGTTGACGGACTTTGAGCGAGGGCGTATAGTGGGCATGCGGGAGGCCGGGTGGACGTACCGCCGAATTGTTCAACACGTGGGGCGTGAGGTCTCCACAGTACATAGATGTTGTCGCCAGTGGTCGGCGGAAGGTGCAGGTGCCCGTCGACCTGGGACCGGACCGCAGCGACGCACGGATGCACGCCAAGACCGTAGGATCCTACGCAGTGCCGTAGGGGACCGCACCGCCACTTCCCAGCAAATTAGGGACACTGTTGCTCCTGGGGTGTCGGCGAGGACCATTCGCAACCGTCTCCATGAAGCTGGGCTACGGTCCCGCACACCGTTAGGCCGTCTTCCGCTCACGCCCCAACATCGTGCAGCCCGCCTCCAGTGGTGTCGCGACAGGCGTGAATGGAGGGACGAATGGAGACGTGTCGTCTTCAGCGATGAGAGTCGCTTCTGCCTTGGTGCCAATGATGGTCGTATGCGTGTTTGGCGCCGTGCAGGTGAGCGCCACAATCAGGACTGCATACGACCGAGGCACACAGGGCCAACACCAGGCATCATGGTGTGGGGAGCGATCTCCTACACTGGCCGTACACCACTGGTGATCGTCGAGGGGCACTGAATAGTGCACGGTACATCCAAACCGTCATCGAACCCATTGTTCTACCATTCCCAGACCGGCAAGGGAACTTGCTGTTCCAACAGGACAATGCACGTCCGTATGTATCCCGTGCCACCCAACGTGCTCTAGAAGGTGTAAGTCAACTACCCTGGCCAGCAAGATCTCCGGATCTGTCCCCCATTCAGCATGTTTGGGACTGGATGAAGCGTCATCTCACGCGGTCCGCACGTCCAGCACGAACGCTGGTCCAACTGAGGCGCCAGGTGGAAATGGCATGGCAAGCCGTTCCACAGGACTACATCCAGCATCTCTACGATCGTCTCCATGGGAGAATAGCAGCCTGCATTGCTGCGAAAGGTGGATATACACTGTACTAGTGCCGACATTGTGCATGCTCTGTTGCCTGTGTCTATGTGCCTGTGGTTCTCTCAGTGTGATCATGTGATGTATCTGACCCCAGGAATGTGTCAATAAAGTTTCCCCTTCCTGGGACAATGAATTCACGGTGTTCTTATTTCAATTTCCAGGAGTGTAGTTACAGTGAACATACAATTAGAGAACTAGCTCGTGAAGGTAACGACTTAAACACATTGCAACAACCAGGCATGAAATTACCGAATCAGTTAACGTACCGTACAGGAAGGTATCAGAGGCCACGAGGCTTTTATAACAACTATGCCTACTGGTTTTACGATGAATGTTACGAAAGGTAGGAAGATATTTTTGCATAGCAAGAGGAACAGGGAGCAAATTGCAGATTGTACGAGTAGTCAGCGTTAAATATTCACTGATGAGGACGAAGATGCTGACTACAAATGGAAAAAAAATCAAAAGAATCGTTCAGTATGGCTAAAACAAACACTTTGCTCCGTAGACAAAGGCAGCATCTCAAACTAAAGAGAAATAAATACCTATGTGCCAAACAAAAGGTGAACGAAGCGAAAGTTAGCATGGAGAGGAAAGATACACGCGTTCAATGACTTTTGTCAAACGGTCTCAGTAAAATCCATAAGAAGATTTTGTCTTATACAAAATCTCTAAGCGGTTCGTAATCATCTGTTCATTCAATCAGAGACCTTACTGGAACCGAAACGGAGGATAATTGAGAGAATGAAAAAATACTGACTTCGGTCTTCCGAAATTGTTTCACCGTAGAAGCTCGTGAAACAATCTACCGTTTCAATCATAGTACGAATGGCAGATATAGGGATAACCGATAGCGAATCAGAAAATCATCTCCAGTCGCTTAGTAACAGAAAGGCATGTAGACTAAATGAGATTCCTACATGAGCCTACTAAGATTATGGGAAAGAAGTTGCTCTCATTCCAGCATCAGTTTATCACAGATCGCCTAGGGAACGAATGGTACCTAGCGACTGGAAAAAAGTTCGGGCCACTCCCGTTACTAAGGGCCGCAGGACATATACACGCAATTATACACCTACATTAAGTGATCAAAAGTATCCGGACACCCCAAAAAATACACTTTTTTCATATTACGTCCATTGTTCTGCCACCTACTATCAGATACTCCATATCAGCGACCTCAGTCGTCATTAGACATCGTGAGAGAGGAGAATGGGGCGCTCCGCATAACTCACGGACTTCGAACGAGGTGACTGGGTGTCACATTTGTTATACGTCTCTAAGGTCCAATGTTTGCGATGCGATAGTGAAGTGGAACCATGAACGGACAAACATAATGGTTCAAATGGCTCTGAGCACTATAGAACTTAACTTCTGAGGTCATCAGTCCCCTAGAACTCAGAACCATTTAAACATAACTAACCGAAGGACATCACACACATCCATGCCTGAAGCAGGATTCGAAATTGCGACCGTACTGGTCACGCGGTTCCAGACTTCAGTGCCTAGTACCGCTCGGCCACCCTGGCCGGCCATGAAGGGACATAAAAGCGTACACGCCTACCTAGTATGTTGGCTAACAGAGACCGCCGTCAGTAGAAGAGGGTCGTAATGTGTAATAGGGAGACATCTATCCAAACACAGGGATTCCAAACTGCATCAGGACCCACAACAAGTACTATGACAGTTAGGCGGAAGGAGAGAAAACATGGACTCCATGGTCGAGCGGCTTCTCATAAGCCACACATCAGTCCGGTAAATGCCAAATGACGTCTCGTTTGGAGTAAGGAGCTTAAACATTGGACGATTGAACAGTTGTGTGGAGTGACGAGTCCCGTTCACAATGTGGCGATGCCATGGCAGGGTGAACAACATCTGCCAGCGTGTGTAGTGCCAACAGTAAAGTTCGGAGATGGTGGTGTTATAGTGTGATTGTGTTTTTCATGGAGGGGGCGTGCACCCCATGTCGTTTTACGTGGCACTATCACAGCACAGGCCCACATTGATGTCTTAAGCACCTTCTTGCTTCACACTGTTGAGGAGGAATTCTGGAATGGCGATTGCTCTTTCAATACGATCGAGTACTTGTTCATAACGCACGGGCTATGACGAAGTGGTTACACGATAATAACATCCCTGTAATGGATTTGCCTGTACAGAGTCCGGACCTGACGCCTTTGGGATGTTTTGGAACGCCGACTTCGTGCCAGGACTCACCGGCCGACATCGATACCTCTCCTCAGTACAGCACTCAGTTGAGAGTGGGCTGTCATTTCACTAAGAAACCTTCCAGCACCTGGTGAACGTATGCCTGCGAGAGTGGAAGCTGCCATCAAGGCTAAGGATGGGCCAACACCGTAGTAAATTGCAGCATTACCGATGGAGGGCGCCATGAACTTGTAAGTAGTTTTCAGCCAGGTGTCCGGATACTTTTGATCACATATTGTATTTCCTTGAATCCAGTGTGCTGTAGAATTATTGAGCATGCCATATGACCTTTTTAGAGAACGAAAATCTCCTGTATGAAAACCAACATGCCTTCCACAAACAGGGATGTTGCGAAACCTACTTCGCTCTGTTCTTCCATGAGATCAAAAGCGCTGTAGTCGAATGTGCCCAGGTTTATTACGTGTTTCTTGACTTCAGGAAAGCTTTTGACACCGAATAGAACCAGATTTGGAATTGGATTCAAAACTTCCTTGCAGATGTAACCTAACACACTACTCTTAAAAGCACAGAATCAACAGATGTAATTTCTGGAGTACCCCAAGGACATGAGATAAGATCGTTATTCTTTACAATGTATATAAACGATCTAGCAGGAAGCCTCGGATGCTCCTTCAGATTATTCGCAGATGACGTTGTTTTATATAATATAGTGGAAAAGCGGAAAGACACTATCGATTTGCAGAATGACCTGCATAGGTTTGGTGAATTGTGCCGGATGAGGAAGTTGTCGTTGTCCCTAAATAAATAAAACACATTGCATATACATAGGAAAACAAAGACACTACTGATGGGAATACACCATTGATGAGAACCTGTCAGAAACAGTATCCATTTTAAAAATCATCCAGAGCGACCTTATGAGGAAGGATCGCGTAAAACGTGGTAGGAAAGCGAGATGCCAGACTGAGATTCTTAAGAAGAACTTTAAGGAAACGTAATACATCTTTGAAATGAATGGCATATAAGATTCTTGTTCAACCGAAATTCTACTATTGTTCATCAGTTACCGGACATGACTACAGAAGAGACAGAGAAGAACCAATGGCAGCGGCGCGTTTCATCACGGGAGCCGGCCGGAGTGGCCATGGGGTTCTAGGTGCTTCAGTCTGGGACTGCGCGACAGCTACGGTCGCAGGTTCGAATCCTGACTCGGGCATGGATGTGTGTGATGTCCTTAGGTTAGTTAAGTTTTAGTAGTTTTAAGTTCTAGGGGACTGATGACCTCAGATGTTAAGTCCCATAGTGCTCAGAGCCATTTGAACCATACCTTTCCCACATACATCTAGAGAAATGACCACGACTATAAAATACGAGAGATTAGAGCCAATACAGAGGGTTACAGACAATCGTTCTTCCCACGCGCCCTTTGCGAGTGTAACAGTGATTGGGGGGGTGGGGGGGGGAAATCAGTTAGTTGTACCAGAAGTGCCCTCCGCCACACATAATGAGGTCGCTTCCGAAGTCTGACGAAAATATGGATGAACAGCATTGTCAGTTTTCTCTACTTCTACATCTACATCTATATCCATACTCAGCAAACCGCGGTGGATGGCAGAGGTTACTTCCTATTGTCCCACCTACTAGGTCTGCTTCCTTTTGAGCTCGGGAAGAGTCACTGATTAAATAACTCCGTGGACACTGTAACTGCTGTAACCTCTTCCACGCGATCCCTGAAGCGCGATTCGTGGAGGGTTGTAGTATATACCTAGGTCTGCTATTTTAAACTTCTTCTTGAAATTTTCTATGCAGCGTTCCATAGTATAGTTTGCGTCAATTTTCTTCACAATCTTTGTGATTATCAGACAAACTTGTAGTTGATCACACACCCCCTGTCTGTATACGTCAATATCTCTGTTACGCTTATTTGGGACGTGTCTAATACACTAACCAGTATTCTAGGATGGGTCGTCGTGAATGTGTTCTGTAAGGAATTTCCACACTCATTACACTCACCTACTATTCTACCACCCAACTGAAGTCTATTACCTGCTTGATCTACGAGTGAGGCTATCGGGTGGTTCCATTTCATACCGTTAAAAATTCCATCTGTGTCTTGTCGTACTGTAGTCATAGGAAACTAAGTTTTACATTTCTGAACATTTAAAGGAAGCAGCCAATACTTACACCACTTCAGGTTTTATCAACGTGCGACTGATTCTTTGTGCTGGTTATCTCAGGCAGTAATTAATGACAGGTACACTATGTAATCAAAAGTGTCCGGACATCTGGCTGAAACTTACTTTCAAGTTCATGGCGCGCTCCATCGGTAGTACTGGAATTAAGTATGGTGTTGGTTAACACTTAGTGTTGATGACCGCTTCCACTCTCGCAGGCATACGTTCAATCAAGTACCGGAAGGTTTCTTGGAGAATGACAGTCCATTCTTCGCTGAGTGCTGCACTAAGGAGAGGTATCGATGTTGGCAGTGAGGCCTGGCACGAAGTCTGCGTTCCCAAACATCCCAAAGGTGTACTGTAGGATTCAGGTCAGAACTCTGTGCAGGCCAGTCCATTACAGGGATGTTATTCTCGTGTAACAATTCCGCCACGGGCAGTGCATTATGAAAAAGTGCTCGATCGTGTCGAAAGATGGAATCGCCATCTCCGAATTCCTCTTCAACAGTGAAGCATGAAGGTGCCTAAAACATCAGTGTAGGCCTGTGCTGTGATAGTGCCACGCAAAACAACAAGGAGTGCTAGCCGTCTCCGTGAAAAACACGATCACACCATAACACCACCGCCTCCGAATTTTACTGTTGTTACTACACACGCTGGCAGACGACGTTCACCGGGCCTTCACCATACCCACACCCTGCCATCGGATCGTCACATTGTGTACGTGATTTCGTGACTCTATACAATGTTTTTGCACTGTTCAATTGCTGAATGTTTACGCTCCTTACACCAAGCGAGACGTCGTTTGGCATTTACCAGCATGAAGAGTGGCTTCAGAGCACACGCTCGAATATGAAATCCAAGTTTTCTCACACAGTACTTGCAGTGGATCCTGATGCAGTTTGGAATTCCTGTGTGATAGTCTAGATAAATGTCTGCCTATGTCACATTACGACACTCTTCAACTGACGGTGGACTCTGTCAGCCAATAGACGAGGTCGGCCTTTACGCTTTTATGCTTTACTCGCCCCTTCACGTTTCCTCTTCAGTATCGCATCGGAAACAGTAAGCCAAAGGATGTTTAGGAGTGTGGAAATCTCGCTTCCATACGAATGACACAAGTGACACCCAGTCACCTGACTACGTTCGAAGACCTTGAGTTCCACAGAGAGCCCCATTCTGGTCTCTCCGCACCTCTAATGACTACTAAGGTCGCTGATATGGAGTACGTGGCAGCACAATGTACCTAAAATGAAAAACGTATATATTTGGGGGTGTTCGGATACTTTTGATCACTTAGTCTAAGTGTATAGTTTCGTGTATATATCCAGCGGCTCTTAGTAACGGAAGTGGACTCAGCTTTTTTCTCCAGTCGCTAGGTACCATTCGTTCCTCAGGCGATCTATAATAAACTTCTGTTGGAAGGAGAGCAACTTCTTTCGCATAATCTTGGTAGACTCTTGTAAGTATCTCACGTAGTCTTGATGCCTTTCTGTAACTGGGCGTCTGGAGACGATTCTCTGTTTCGTTATCGTTTATCCCAATATCTACCATTAGTGCGATGAATGAAAAGAGGGACGGTGTTACGATCTTCTACGGTGAAGCAATTTCGGAAGACCGAAGTCAGTATTTCGGCCTTCTCTGAGTTATCTTCCGCTTCGGTGCCAGTAAGGTTTCTGATTGAATGAATAGATGATATCGAACCGCTTACAGATTTTACATTAGACAAAATTTTCTTATGGATTTTACTGTGACCAGTTGACAGAATTCTATTCCTTGATCACATAGTGTAGTTGCACTAATTGCCCCATGTCTGATGGTAGTAATTGTATTGCCTGGGAAGTGACAACTCGACAGCAAGAGTGGCAACACACTTCCATGGTGCACACCAGAAGTTATTTCCTCATCTCCCGATAACTCTCCATCAACGATAATATGCTGCGCCCACACTACCAATAAATCCTACAGAATTTCGCTTTTTTCCCCATACAACTATACTTTCGATAATAAGAAAATGGCTCTGAGCACTTTGTCAGTTAACTACTGAGGTCATCAGTCCTCTAGAACTTAGAACTACTTAAACCTAACTAACCTAAGGACATCACACACATCCATGCCCGAGGCAGGATTCGAACCTGCGACCGTAGCGGTCACGCGGTTCCAAACTGACGCGCTTAGAACCGCACGGCCACACCGGTCGGCTTCGATAATATAAGGAGAAGTGGTATTTTGATAAATAAAGACTTACTGATTCTACCTTTATGCTTTGATCCACAATTTTAAGGGTGTAATTAAAAAGTACGCGTTGGGTTTCAAATGTTAAATTTTTTCGGAATCATGGCTGGTTGGCACAGAGGAGGTAGCTCTGTTCCAGATACATCTTTACGTTTGAGCTCGGAATATTTTCTACGATTCTGTAACAAACGGATGTCAAGCGTCTTGGACGCTATTTTCGTGGATCGCCTCCTCTTGATTTTTACCTTATATCCTCCTTTCAAGACATTCTTCATTCCGTTCAGCTGCTCTTTAAAGACCTTTGTTGCCTATGACAGAATTAGAATGTCATCGGCTAATTTCCAAATTCTTATTTCATCTTCATAAGCTTTAATTGCATCTCTAAATTTTTCATTAGTTTCCTTTACTGCTTGCTCATTGCTCAGAGTGAATAACAACGGGGACAGGCTCTAATTGTGTCTCACTAAACCACTGCTTCCCTTTCATGCCTCTCAAATACTACAACTACGGTCTGCTTTCTGTGCAAGCTATCAATTGGCCTCTCGCTCCCAGTACTCGTATTTTGCCTCACTACCTATAGAATTTCAGAGAGAGTACTCCAGTCAAGGTCGTCAAACGCTGTCTGTATGCCTTCAAGTGCTATAAAGGTATGTTTCCCTTTCCTTAACCTATCTTCTAAGAGACGTCGGGGGGTCAGTATTGCCTTGGGTGCGCCTACGGTTCTCCGGAATCAAAATTGATCTCTTGTGATTTTAGTTTTTCACGCCATAGGAATAGGAAACAGGTGCTGACGGGTGTGAATATTACCAGACTACCAGTTTAAAAAATCATGATTGTAAAATACAAACCCGAATTATTCACAGAACAATGGCAAAACTGGTTGATGCCGACCTCGGGGAGGATCAGTTTGTTCTTGAATAGTCCTCAGGTAAAATGTTTTTCATTCCATAGGGCCAGGCTGTTACCTCAAGCGGTTTAAAAGTGTTTCAGAACAAAAACAGCCTCGGATGCAGCCGTCACATAACCACAGAGTTTCTGGTCATAAGCTGAGGCTTTTATAAGCATACAAGGTTGTGTCCAGACAATCTTGCACGAGAGAAATCGAAATTAGGCGCAGGAAAGCAAACTCAGAGATGCTGAACACCATTTTCCAATGGTCCTTTACTAAGGAAAATCGAGGTGTATTGCCTCAAATTAATTCTCGCCAAACTGATAAGAAGAGCTACGGGGATTTTAGTGTCCATGGTGTTGAGAACCAGGTAAAATCACTAAGTTTCCATTCCTCGACGGTTTTCCTGTCTGATTCCATAACGAATTTGTGACTCACTTGGAGCCTCATATACCGTCGGATTTCAAAAAGAATGTAGTTGGAATGAAAACAGGTGATGACATGTATGAAGATTATCGCGTTATCAGTTTAATATATCATCACTGGAGAAGATCAGTTTGTTCTTGAGTAGCTCTCGGGTATTCAGCCGTGTGACGTCGTCTGACTTCTCGCCATATTCAGGCGTTCCTGACGACTGCGTGATATATACTGGGTGCCGCGGTTATATCATCGTTCCCCATCCCGTCCCCCTTCTCATCCACCCTTCAGACGGCACTTCCGGCGCAGCCTTGGTCCGGTGGTGGGAGAAACTCGGCGTCGGGTGTCGATCCCGTGCCTGCAATAGCGGTAGGGGCGGCAACGTTTCTTCGTCCTCTTCAGTTATCGTTAAGGGAGCGGACCTCCACGTAGACTGCCGCTTTGCTCTGGAAGTGCTCAAAGCTGGGTCCCAGGCCTTACTTAAATGAAAATCGCTATCCTTATTTACTACTCCGTCGTGCAGTCGGATCTCTAGAGCTTCTCTGAGAATACCGTCCCAGAAGTAGTTGGAGTGTTGGTGTCGTCATAATTCATGGTATGACCGTGGGAAGTGCAGTGCTCTGCCGTAGCAGACTTTGTCGGTTGTTAGTGTAGCGTTTATCGCCGGTGCATATCTCCCGCACCGTCCGGATAGTCTGGTCTACATGCATTAATCACATGCTGGCAAGGGATGCGGTAGTCTCCCGGTCCAAGGAGTTCTAGGTCATCCTTGACTAATCGTAATAAAATTTTCGTCCTAGTTATTGGTTGGCGCATGAACGTGACGTAGCGTTACCGGAGAATTCTTCCGATTTTTTTCTTTCGTGTATTCCAGACGTATGAAATAATCGCCGTCGCAACCGCTTTACCTTCACTTACAGCAAGCTGTAGTATTTGATTCTTCTGTTTTAAGGCATGTTCCTTTAACTGTTCATAGAGAACACGGCTAGAAATTGCTGCAGTTAGCCTTCAACAATTGTGCAGTCCGAAGCGTCACGTCTTACGAACACATCCACTGATCGATGTTGATAATTTTGTTCTGTCTCCATCGTCAAATTGATCTTGTGGTGCAGCGAGTTCAGGTGTTGCAGAAAGACTTGTATACGATTTCGTCCACGTGGTGACATTAAAACGTGGCGTCTATATATCGGAAAAGGCGTGAGGGCTTGTACATTGCAACTCCTGCACTTCTTCTTCAAATGACTCCGTAATTCACTCAAACGCCAAAGAAACTGGTATAGGAATGCATATTCAAATACAGAGATGTGTAAACAAGCAGCTTACCTCGCTGTGGTCAGCAGTACCGTGAATATCAGGAATTCGGCAAAACGACGTCGCTGCAGCCGGAAAAGGATCCCGCAAGAACAAAATAAACGATGACTAAAGAGAATCGTTCAACGTGACAGACAAGAAACCCCTCCTTAGATCGTTGCAGATTTCAATGCTGGGCCATCAACAATTGTCAGCGTGCGAACCATTCAACGAAACATTATCGATATGGGCTTTCGGAGCTGAAGGCCCACTCGTGTACTCTTGATAACAGCACGACACAAAGCTTTACGCCTCGCTTGGGCCCATCAACACCGACATTGGACTGTTGATGAATGGAAACATATTGCCTGGTCGGAAGAGTCCCGTTTCAGATTGTATCGAGTGGATTGACGTGAACGGGCTTGGAGACAACTTCATGAATACGTGGACCTTGCATGTCAGCAAGGGACTGTTCAAGCTTGTGGAGGCTCCGTAATGGTGTGGGGCGTGTGCAGATGGAGCGATGTGGGATTCCTGATACGTCTAGATACGACTCTGACAGGTGGTACGTACATAAGTATCCTGTCTGATCTGCATTCATTCATATCCATTCTTCATTCCGACAGAATTGGGTAATTCCATCAGGACAATATGACACCCCATACCCCAGAATTGCTACAAAGTGGCTCCAGGAACACTTTCTAAACACTTCCGCTGCCCACCAAACGTCCCATACATGAACATTATTGAGCATATGTGGGATACCTTGTAACGTGCTTTTCATAAGAGATCTCCACCCCCTCGTGCTCTTACGGATTTATGGACAACCCTGTAGGATTCATGATGTGAATTCCCTCCAGCACTACTTCAGACATTAGTCGAGTCCATTCCACGTCACGTTATGGTGCTTCTGCGTGCTCGAAGGGTCTCTATAAGATATTAGGCAGGTGTACCAGTTTCTTCGGCTCTTCAGTGTATATTGGCCACCACAGGTGACAGTGGGCAGCTCGTCGCTACTCCGTCTGTTTCTTAGTAACATCTTTCGTCGATCAGACAGTTGGTTGTCGTAAGCACGAATTCTAACTGCTTTGTTACCATTGGCCCAAATTTTTCTAGTGTGAGGCTTAGGAAGTATCTTGTGAAGAGAGATACCACATCGACGTCGCCATGAGGTCTTCTTGTCCAAATTGAAGGCTCTGGAGCTGCTGAATGAAATGCGCAGAATTTCGTACATGGTGCTGGAATTTTCCCACAAAGTTTCTGAGCATATATGTCAGGAGTTTCGCTATTTCGTAGGTTTGTGCACCAGTGTCGCAAACAGATGGACGAAGAGGTATTTGTGGCTTATAGAAGTAAGGTCTAGGTGGCGCAGCAAATCATGGACGATGTTTTTTCACCTTTTTGCTGTCGGGGAGTGTCAATCGGATAAGCTCTATGGTCATTATCTTCCCTAAGTTGTAGGATCGTCTTCACTTCTGCTGTCTGTGTCTTCTTGTAATAGGTCGTATAATTTTTATTTGCAAACGCGACGTGGTAGAGGACTGTGCAATTCCCTTGACCTGCTCGGCTGACTGTCCCGGAATCTCCTCGTAGCCCTTTAGACGCTTCTCTCTATTCCTTGAAGATGTTCGGCTTCGGCGTACCTGCCTTGTAGATTTTACTTCACGTCGTACTTCCTCTGTAACGTTCCATGGAATTTCAAAGGAGGAATTCAGCAGCGCTGTGGAACTGGTTGCTCTTCCAGCAGATGTTTTTCATTAGGCATTTCTCTCTCTACAGCCCTACGCTTTTTTGTTCACCCAGTATACAGTTTCTTTAGAAGTTTCTTTAAAATGACTGTATACCATAGAAGGTCCCTCCTACAATGAACTCTTCTACATGGTACATACATGTCAAGTACACGGTTAATTGTTCCTCTAAAGCTAAGTCATAGTTCTTCTACATGTACTTTTCCAGAGCTAAATGTTTCGAGGTCCTTTATCGAGGCCCTTACGAAATACTATACTACTGCCACATTATCTACATTGCTGAAACATAGAATTTCTTCTGCTTGCTTTAATGCCTATTGTACTTCGGCGGCCATTGTTGCTACATATTCCTGTTTTTGATATCACTTTCAATGTGGACGTTCTCAAAGAAACCATGTCTATCTGTCGCTTTTTGATCCGACGTATATCCATCAAGAGTGGGCCGAAATACACTCCTGGAAATTGAAATAAGAACACCGTGAATTCATTGTCCCAGGAAGGGGAAACTTTATTGACACATTCCTGGGGTCAGATACATCACATGATCACACTGACAGAACCACAGGCACATAGACACAGGCAACAGAGCATGCACAATGTCGGCACTAGTGCCTTTCGCAGCAATGCAGGCTGCTATTCTCCCATGGAGACGATCGTAGAGATGCTGGATGTAGTCCTGTGGAACGGCTTGCCATGCCATTTCCACCTGGCGCCTCAGTTGGACCAGCGTTCGTGCTGGACGTGCAGACCGCGTGAGACGACGCTTCATCCAGTCCCAAACATGCTCAATGGGGGACAGATCCGGAGATCTTGCTGGTCAGGGTAGTTGACTTACACCTTCTAGAGCACGTTGGGTGGCACGGGATACATGCGGACGTGCATTGTCCTGTTGGAACAGAAAGTTCCCTTGCCGGTCTAGGAATGGTAGAACGATGGGTTCGATGACGGTTTGGATGTACCGTGCACTATTCAGTGTCCCCTCGACGATCACCAGTGGTGTACGGCCAGTGTAGGAGATCGCTCCCCACACCATGATGCCGGGTGTTGGCCCTGTGTGCCTCGGTCGTATGCAGTCCTGATTGTGGCGCTCACCTGCACGGCGCCAAACACGCATACGACCATCATTGGCACCAAGGCAGAAGCGACTCTCATCGCTGAAGACGACACGTCTACATTCGTCCCTCCATTCACGCCTGTCGCGACACCACTGGAGGCGGGCTGCACGATGTTGGGGTGTGAGCGGAAGACGGCCTAACGGTGTACGGGACCGTAGCCCAGCTTCATGGAGACGGTTGCGAATGGTCCTCGCCGATACCCCAGGAGCAACAGTGTCCCTAATTTGCTGGGAAGTGGCGGTGCGGTCCCCTACGGCACTGCGTAGGATCCTACGGTCTTGGCGTGCATCCGTGCGTCGCTGCGGTCCGGTCCCAGGTCGACGGGCACGTGCACCTTCCGCCGACGACTGGCGACAACATCGATGTACTGTGGAGACCTCACGCCCCACGTGTTGAGCAATTCGGCGGTACGTCCACCTGGCCTCCCGCATGCCCACTATACGCCCCCGCTCAAAGTCCGTCAACTGCACATACGGTTCACGTCCACGCTGTCGCGGCATGCTACCAGTGTTAAAGATTGCGATGGAGCTCCTTATGCCACGGCAAACTGGCTGACACTGACGGCGGCGGTGCACAAATGCTGCGCAGCTAGCGCCATTCGACGGCCAACACCGCGGTTCCTGGTGTGTCCGCTGTGCCGTGCGTGTGATCATTGCTTGTACAGCCCTCTCGCAGTGTCCGGAGCAAGTATGGTGGGTCTGACACACCAGTGTCAATGTATTCTTTTTTCCATTTCCAGGAGTGTAGTTGGGCGCGTTAGGACGTCACTACCGAGATTCGGGGGAGGTGCGTCACCGCTGGATTGAATACACCGGGCAAATCAACGATGAGGGCTGGTGTGCCGGATTGACTGGAAACGGTTTTTAGGCGGTTCCGCACATCTGACTAGGTAAATACTGACCTCGTACGCAGGTCCCAACTCAGTTACACGATTTGCTAACTTTTAGAAAATGTTCGTCCAATTTCAGTTGATAATGTACACGCAAAATGTTGGTGTACAAATGTTCCGTCCTGTGGGGTAATGGGGTGATGATGGGTAGGTCATCCGGCCGCCATATCCTTTAAGAACCATGCGGACCCCGTGCAGAGACAAAAGAGAAAGACTAAAAGCACGAAGATGAGTGGGCTTCCGAACTATCTGCTCTGGTTGGTTTCCAGAGAAAGCACTTAGCAGTGTTTAACCAAATGTCGTGTCTAATTACTCCAATTGTAGATGGAGTAAGGTCTCCCCTAGTAATGACAATATAACTGGGAAACGAGTCTGCCTCTAAAGGTTTAGGTTGCATTTAGAGATGTTGTCGCTAATCCTTAATTCTATCGTGCCTTCTCTGTGCTTGTTTATTGTTGTAGGCTACAGACACGTCTTCCCAGGCTATCATGACCTGCAATCTCATTGATTGAAGTAGAATTTAGTGTCTTCAGCGATGAGTCACGCTTCGAACTGAGCCCCGATGGCCAGCAAAGACATGTCTGCAGACGTCCCGGATGGCGGTGGGATATTAACCTGACTGTTGCTCACCCTATCACCTGACAACCAAGTGTGATGGTCTGAGGTCCCATCTATTTTCATAACAGGAGCCATCAGGTAGTCAACCGCGCGCCGTTTACAGCACAGTGGTTCGCTGACGTCATTCTAAACGCTGTTTGGCTGTCACTTGTGGCAAGCCATCGATGCCCTTGCATTTCAGAGAGGTAATGCCCGCCCGCAGACGGCGAGAGTTTCTGCTGCTTGCCTTCATACTTGCCAAACCCTAACTTAGCCAGCAAGGTCACCGGATTCTTCTCCAATTGAGAACGCTTGGAGCATCATGGGCAGGACTCTCCAATCAGCTCGAGATTTTTACGATGTAATGCATCAGTTCGACTGAGTGTGACGCGATGTAGCTCAGGATGATATCAAGAAACTCTATCAATCGATGCCGAACCGGAGAACTGCTTGCATCAAGCCCAGAGGTGGACTAACGCGTTATTGACTTCCTCTGCTTTTGAAGCTCTTTCTTTGAATATGTCATCCAATTTTTCAAAAATTGCGATCATTTGTTTGTCTGTAAATGTACATCTCAACTACGCTTTCCGTCCCATTCGAATAACTACTTCGTGGTGCGCTATTCTTTTTTTTAACTAACCATTGCGACTGATGGCTGTACGGTATTTGAAAAACTTTCTCAAATGGCTCTGAGCACTGTGGGACTTAACATCTGAGGTCATCAGTCCCCTAGAACTTAGAACTACTTATACCTTACTAACCTAAGGACATCACATACATCCATGCCCGACGCAGGATTCGAACCTGCGACCGTAGCGGTCGCGCGGTTCCAGATTGAAGCGCTAGAACCGCTCGGTCACAAAGGCCGGCAAACTTCTTCAAATCATTACAACTCTAAACTACCTACAAACGCCTATTTTCAAATATGATATTTTTATATTTATAACAACCTATTTTTTGATCATATATTGTCATTGGTTGACTGAAATTGCAGACGGTTTGTCTTTTGCTGTAGCTTTACTCCCATGAAAACTACGTAATTATAAACTGTGTCGCCTGCTCCATGGCACGAGGAATAATACAAGTATATTGTTTATACATTTATCATCTTCTGTATGTGGTTTTGGGAACGCAAAAGAACGCTATTGATTGATAACATACAGAAGAAACAAAATTAATCTATAAATTGTCGCCGGCTGGGCGCTACAGTCTGGAACCGAGCGATCGCTACGGTCGCAGGTTCGAATCATGACTCGGGCATGAATGTGTGTCATGTCCTTAGGTTAGTTAGGTTTAATTAGTTTCAACTCTAGGCGACTGATGACCTCACAAATTACGTCGCATAGTGCTCAGAGCCATTTTTTTATAAATTGTCATTGTTTCACTTAGTTTTTTTTGAGGAATTTACTGTTGTTCCGACTATGCACTTTATTTCATTCCTTTAGGCATATGTCGACTACTAAGTCACATTTCTTTCTCGTTACTTACGAATTATGTAATAGCGGATATAAGCTAATGGCCGAGATTATTGCAAAATGCTTGTTCCTGTTAATTACGGTGAAATGCTATCGGTCTTCTCTGGTATCGCTTCCGTCCTTGAAAGAGGGAGACATAAGATTATTTCATTAAATAGATTTTACCACATACATATTCATGTATCGATAAGAATTTTGCTACTTTGGAGGCTGAAGAGAAAATCAGAGACACTACATAAATCACTGTATTCAGTAACACCATCACTCAATTGCATTATCATTTTACGAATTGTCCTCGCCTGTGCTAGTGTCCCGTTTAAATCCAAAAATCCGTGATTAAGACTTTCTTCCTGGCGTAGCCATTGCTTTGGGGGAGGAAGTCTTACGTTCTACAGCTACATCTACATACATACTCCGAAATCCACCTTACGGTGCGTGGCGGAGGGTACCTCGTACCACAACTAGCAACTTCTCTCACTGTTCCACTCCGAAACAGAACTAGGGAAAAATGACTGCCTATATGCCTCTGTACGAGCCCTAATCTCTCTTATCTTTGTGGTCTTTCCGCGAAATGTAAGTTGGCGGTAGTAAAATTGTAGTGCAGTCAGCCTCAAATGCTGGTTCTCTAAATTTCCTCAGTAGCGATTCACGAAAAGAACGCCTCCTAACCTCTAGAGACTCCCACCGGAGTTCCTGAAGCAATTCCGTAACACTCGCGTGATGATCAAACCTACCAGTAACAAATCTAGCAGCCCGCCTCTGAATTGCTTTTATGTCCCCCCTTAATTCGACCTGATAGGGATCCCAAACGCTCGAGCAGTACTCAAGAATAGGTCGTATTAGTGTTTTATAAGCAGTCTCCTTTACAGATGAACCACATCTTCCTAAAATTCTACCAATGAACCGAAGACGGCTATCCGCCTTCCCCACAACTGCAATAACATGCTTGTCCCACTTCATATCGCTCTGCAACGTTACGCCCAATCGACGTGACTGTGTCAAGCGCTACACTACTAATGGAGTATTTAAACACTACAGGATTCTTTTTCCTATTCATCTGCATTAATTTACATTTATCTATATTGAGAGTTAGCTGCCATTCCTCACACCTCCTACAGTCACTCAACGACGACACGTTCCCGTACACCATAGCATCATCAGCAAACAGCCGCACATTGCTATCCACCCCATCCAAAAGATCATTTATGTTGATAGAAAACAACAGCGGACCTACGAAACTTCCCTGGGGCACTCCAGATGATACCCTCACCTACGATGAACACTTACCATCGAGGACAACGTACTGGGTTCTATTACTTAAGAAGTCTTCGAGCCACTCACATACTTGGGAACCAATCCCATGTGCTCGTACCTTAGGAGTCTGCAGTGGGGCACCGAACCAAACGCTTTCCGGAAGTCAAGGAATATGGCATCCGTCTGATACCCCTCATGCATGGTTCGCAAGATATCATGTGAAAAAAGGGCGAGTTGGTTTTCGCAGGAGCGATGCTTCCTAAAGCCGTGCTGATGCATGTACAGCAACTTCCCTGTCTCAAGGAAATTCATTATATTCGAACTGAGAATATGTTCGAGAATCCTGCAACAAACCGATGTTAAGGATATTGGTCTGTAATTTTGAGGATCCGTCCTTCTACCCTTCTTATATACAGGCGTCACCTGCGCTTTTTTCTAGTCGCTCAGGACTTTACGTTGGGCAAGAGATTCGCGATAAATGCAAGCTAAGTAAGGAGCCAATGCAGTAGAGAACTCTCTGTAAAACCGAATTGGAATCCCATTAGGACCTGGCGATTTATTTTCAACCCATTCAGCTGCTTCACAACTTCAGGGATGTCTATCACTATGTCCTCCATACGGGAATCTGTACGAGACTCAAACGGCAGTATGTTTGTACGATCCTCCTGCGTGAAAGATTTCTCAAATGCTAAATTTAAAATTTCAGCTTTCGCTTTGCTGTCTTCCGTTGCCAGGCCAGACTGATCAGTGAGTGACTGGATGGAAGCCTTCGACCCGCTTACCGATTTTACGTAAGACCAGAATTTTCTTGGGCTTTCAGCAAGATCTTTTGCTGTGGTATGACGGTGGTAGTGGTTGAATGCTTCGCGCATCGCTCTTTTTACAGCAGCACGAATCTCTACTAACTTTTGCCTGTCCTCATTCTCCTGATCTTTCTTGTACCGCTAGTGCAACTGCCTTTGCTTCCTGAGCATTCTCCGAATTGCGTTCTCACTGGACAGGTGATTTCAGGGCGGACTCCTCCTCGGCTAGTATGGCGAATAGGTCACTGCCCCTTGGCAGGTCAGATGCGATGTAAACGCTAAGCTCAACAGAACTGGAAGTTTTAGTTACACCACGGAAGGGCGGTTTATAATCTTGTTTGCGCAGTGAAATGAAACAGCGGAGTACTTGTTCCACGAGACTGCCTTACTGCCAAGCAAATCCTGTTATACTCACAAACTCTGTTGTCGGCCGCTTGAATCATTACCGCTCTCTCTTCGCCTGATAGGTAGGCTGCCATGCGCTACCTGCGTTGTAAAAGGGGGAGTCGCTTACAGAGAAGTTGTGAACACACAACTCGCTGTCACAGCAAGAGACAAAGGGACGATCAAACCTTTTGTGAAGGAACAGCGTTATCAAATATTTGGCAGCTGTGTGGAGCTGTTTCAGGTGTTTGACGGAAAGTTTGATTGACGGCAGATTTTACAAGATGGCAGTCATCGTATGCGTGGACGCTACACCAGATATATATAACGCAGTTTATAGCACTTACTTGGGAGTTTTCACGACTATGGATGTGGTAGAAGATGTCTGATGTGATAGAAGAAGAAACAGGGGTCGATTTAGAAGAGATAGGGGATCCAGTATTAGAGCTTTGGAGGACTTACGGTCAAATAAGGCAGAAGGGATGGATAACATTCCGTCAGAATTTCTACAATCATTGGGGGAAGTGGCAACAAAACGACAATTCACGTTGGTGTGTAGAATATATGAGTCTGGCGATGTACCATCTGACTTTCGGAAAAGCATCATCCACACGATTCCGAAGTTGGGAAGAGCTGAGAAGTGCCAGAATTATCGCACAATCAGCTTAACAGCTCATGCATTAAAGCTGCTTACAAGAATAATATACAGAAGAATGGAAAAGAAAACTGAGAAAGCGCTAGGTGACTATCAGTTTGGCTTTAGGAAGTGTAAAGGGACGAGAGAGGCAATTCTGACGTTACGGCTAATAATGGAAGCAAGGCTAAAGAAAAATCAAGACACTTTCATAGGATTGGTCGACCTGGATAAAGCGTTCGACAATATAAAATGGTGCAAGCTGTTCGAGATTCTGAAAAAAGTAGGGGAAAGCTATAGGGAGAGACGGGTCATATACAATATGTACAACAACCAAGAGGGAATAATAAGAGTGGAAGATCAAGAACGAAGTGCTCGTATTAACAAGGGTGTAAGACAAGGCTATAGCCTTTCGCCCCTACTCTTCAATCTGTACATCGAGGAAGCAATGATGGAAATAAAAGAAAGGTTGAGGAGTGGAATTAAAATACAAAGTGAAAGGATATCAATGATACGATTCGCTGATGACATTGCTATCCTGAGTGAAAGTGAAGAAGAATTAAATGATCTGCTGAACGGAATGAACAGTCTAATGAGTACACAGTATGGTTTGAGAGTAAATCGGAGAAAGACGAAGATAATGAGAAGTAGTAGAAATGAGAACAGCGAGAAACTTAACATCAGGATTGATGGTCACGAAGTCAATGAAGTTAAGGAATTCTGCTACCTACGCAGTAAAATAACCAATGATGGATGGAGCAAGGAGGACATCAAAAGCAGACTCGCTATGGCAAAAAAGGCATTTCTGGCCTAGAGAAGTCTACTAATATCAAATACCGGCCTTAATTTGAGGAAGAAATTTCTGAGGATGTACGTCTGGAGTACAGAATTGTATGGTAGTGAAACATGGACTGTGGGAAAACCGGAACAGAAGAGAATCGAAGCACTTGAGATGTGGTGCTATAGACGAATGTTGAAAATTAGGTGGACTGATAAGGTAAGGAATGAGGAGGTTCTACGCAGAATCGGAGAGGAAAGGAATATGTGGAAAACACTGATAAGGAGAAGGGACAGGATGATAGGACATCTGCTAAGACATGAGGGAATGACTTCCATGGTACTAGAGGGAGCTGTAGAGGGCAAAAACTGTAGAGGAAGACAGAGATTGGAATACGTCAAGCAAATAATTGAGGACGTAGGTTGCAAGTGCTTCTCTGAGATGAAGAGGTTAGCACAGGGAAGGAATTCGTGGCTGGCCGCATCAAACTAGTCAGTAGACTGATGACAAAAAAAAAAAAAAAATACACAGGAGAATGTTAACGAGAAAATAAATACTCTGCAACCAACAAAAAAGCTGAAGTGTAATAAGTAGAGACAGGTTTGTGTGCATCATACAAACGATAAAATGTGCATGAAAAATTCTTAAAAATGTATGAAAAAAGTGGAAGTATGCAAGATCAAACAATGGGAAACATCTAGATCGCTGATATCATTTTCTGAATATTTTCAGGTAGAGGTTAGGAAGGGGGCCTTTCTAGGATTACTTTCTAACAATTTGCAAAATGGAGACGGATACCGTGTTTCAAGAATTGTTCCTTCTTGGCTACTTTTGTTGGTAACAAGCGAATGCGATGCGAGTGATTCGCATTGAAACAATAGATACGTACAGGACCAACTTCGAGATATATCGCACGCAAAGGGGCACGCTCACAAACTCTGTAATATTTCATTTAAAAAACAACATATCATCATGAGTTCTTTGGAACAGCATCAACTTTTACTTAATAATATTTGACCAAAGCATCATTTACGATATATTTTACATTTTTCTACTATTTTTAACAAATACGACCAAGTACTGTACCAAATGTTCTGTAGTAAGACTGTGTCTGCGATCACTCAAAACATTTTTATAAGCAGAAAAGGACCGTTCTACATCATTTGTGGTAACTGGGCAGTATTTGAATTTGGGTGCTATGTTCGCACTTACTCTTTCTGGTAAAAGTTCACCCATCCCTTTAACAAAACTATCATTTTGGCACAAGGGCTCGAAGCCTGGGTTTTGTTTAAAATGTTTACAAACTTTTCTTTAAGTTGTCATTGGAATACCTCCAACAATGAGGGGTTCCCTAGAATAATTTTATTGATTAACAGAATGGAATCATTCAACACCAAAACTTGAGTTTCAAGTTTTTTAACACTTGCAGGTATGTGGGAGAAATGAGTGCTAATCACAGCAATGTCCTTTTTAATACCCGAATCATTAAAAGTTTCCTTGCACTAGGAAACTGCTAAAGTCTCTGCAATATGGAAGTCGATATATTCATTGTAAAACTCACAGCTTCTACCCACGTACTCCAACGTGTTACCACTGGTTCAGGAGGTCTTGATGCGGGCAAGAGCCTTTAGAAACACTGTCTTTGTGGATGAAATCAGTTTATTTACAGTCACAAACGCGGAACGTACTTCTTCAGCAAGGCGATGTACTCCATGAGCAAAGCACGTCACATGAATCAAATTGCGAAAAAATACTGGGAGGGCTTTTCCTGCTTCGATCATATAGGGAGCAGCATCTGAAATAAACACAGCCGACGTCGGTGGCCGAGCGGTTCTAGATGCTTCAGTCCGGAACCGCGCGACTTCGCTTCAGTCCGGAATCTGGCGATCGTAGAATGATTCACTTTCTCAAGTTCTTTGCAGGCTGATAAATAGGAAAAAGAAGACTCTTCTTTTAAAGAACCATCAATTAAATTTGCAATGTAACGGCCATAAGTGTCTGTAGTTTCGTCAACTGAAATCCAGATCATGCTGCCATTGAGTTCATCACGTATTTCTTCCGGAACGTTTACTTTAATTGTCGTTATATAATTTTTACGCAGTGTTGATTCATCTGGTATACTTTGATTTTAGCAATATTTCCGCAGGACGCCTTTGAGGATAAGATCTGTAAGTTTATGCAGAGGAATATTGTTTGCATTGAATGCTTCACATACCAGGTAGATCTACATTAAACCGACTTTATTGGTTACCTCTGGACAAATCCCTACTACTGCATATTGCTGTTGTCAGAAGTTGTTGTTGTGGTCCTTTCTGCTGCATCCCTGTGATAAGAAGACAAGTCTTCACATAATGTTCTATTTGAAACATTTTTTTGCGCGAAACGTTTTTCACACAAAGTCGACAATGTAAAACAATTCCGTCATATGTAAATGTTCCAGGAAGATCGCCTGTCCAAGAAATGACGTTTCTATTTTCGGGCGGCCTGGTGCACAACCCGTTACACATAACCCGTTGTAAACACGTTCATTTGTGTACAAGTAAATAGAAAGCTAAACTGAAACAATGGACGTGCGGCTGAATTGCTTACGTAGTTTAATTTAATTGTTACCAACCCATACGGTATGTTAGCTGATGGGGCGCAGGCGCAGGCGCAGGAGCACTGACTGTCCGCCTGTCTCTGTTCCTCTTCTGTAATGATTTCGCTGGGCAGTGTCCTTTCGGTTAGTGATTGCACGCAGCTCAAGGTCTGTGAGACATCAAAACTAGATCGAGCTAGAGACCACCAGTCTAAATTTTTAGAATATTTCAAACATATTGCAAAAACATGCATCGTCACTAGCTTTTAGTTAAAGTATGTAATAACCGGTGAGAAGGGGCCAAATGTGCGGATGTATATTCAACATTCAAATGCATATAATCCTGTCTCTATAAGAAATAGCAGTGGAAGCTGTCCGGTTCTTCCATGGACGATGGTATTTTAAGAAAGTTTCGTTAGAGGATCAAGTACAATTTTCACATACTCATGTCTTCTTTTTCATTCTGAGGGCTAAGTTGCTGTATCATTAAAAGTTTGGCGGTCTATTCGAGAATGTTGATGGTATTATAAGGATATCGGTGTAATATTTACTTTAGCGGATTTTCTCTGTCTATTTGAACCGTTCACTGAATTAACGTCTTGTTTTCTTTGCCCTCTTGAAACACAGTGCTAAAGTCAAGCAAAGAATGCTTAGTTTCAATTGCTAGCCATGGCAAATAGTGAGAAAATAATAAATTTTTAAATACTGGTGTTGCCAAACTCCTCTGTCACAATTTTGCTAAACAATACATGGGCAGACGAGCCGTAAATTTCAAGTTTGATTCAGAGAACATACATCAGCGACAGCCTAAGTAATCGTCTTTTCGGCCAACAAATAATGGAAATAAATCATTCATATCCATTAATTATAGTTCGAGAATTATCGACAATGCCTCTAAAGGGCTACTCTTAAATCCTTTAGTTGAAACAGAAATTATTGAACGTCATAAAAGTAAGTCTTCAGAGAACTGAAGGAACAGCTGAATTTTGTAAAGAAATGTGTTTCTGACATATTTGATGGACTGCTCTGAAATCAGCTGCTCTTTTGTTATTTACTCAATGCTTATGAGACTTAATTCACTATGACACCACTCACGTATGAGAGTGTGGTGACTGTTTTCTCGGACATTGCAATAAACATTGTGTCTGGACGGTATAATGGTTAACGCCATGCCTAGCAAGCAGGGGATCCCGAGTTCGAGTCCTCGTCTGGCACACATTTTCGACGGTCGCCGCTGGTTTGACATAAAAGGCCTGAGGCAGCTAATATCATAAGTTCCTTTTCTTTCCTTTTCCCCCCCTCCAACTCTTCAGCTTACATAATATGTATCACAGCTGCGGATTTCACGTGGTGTCTGTGCTTTCGGACAACCTTCAGTGCGGATTCACGTTTACGGTCGGCCTCCAGCAGGTCTCTGAAATTAGTAAGCATGGAGCACATGGACGGGGTCTGCTGGTAGATGGCGCTTGTTGGGAATGAGAGTCCGCTGCCAAGCGTGCCCATTTAGTCCGCGCATCTGTGATAAACACGGCGTCCTGGAGGTGTCGTTGTCAACGCAGCTGCCTAGTAAGCAGATCGTGGGTTCGAATCCCGGTTCGTAACACGTTTTCTCTCATCGCCGCTGATTCCGTATAAAAATACCGATCCAGTTGCTATCATTAGTTATTTTTCTTTCTTCCCTTTCCATCGTCAATTTACGTAATACCTACACCACTGTTTTGTAATTTCTGTCATAATACTAAGAAGCAACAGTTCTTATTAAACTTCCTGACAGATTAAAACTGTGTGTCCGACCGAGACTCGAACTCGGGACCTGTGTCTTTCGCGGGCAAGTGCTCTACCATCTGAGCTACCGAAGCACGTCTCACGCCCGGTCCTCACAGCTTTACTTCTGCCAGTATCTCGTCTCCTACTTTCCAAACTTTACAGAAGCTCTCCTGCCAACCTTGCAGAACTAGCACTCCTCAAAGACAGGATTCTGCGGAGACATGGCTTAGCGATAGCCTGGGGGAGGTTTCCAGAATGAGATTTTCACTCTGCATCGGAGTGTGCGCTGATATGAAACTTCCTGGCAGATTAAAACTGTGTGCCCGACCGAGACTCGAACTCGGGACCTTTGCCTTTTGCGGGCAAGTGGTCTACCATCTGAGCTACCGCAGCACGACTCACGCCCGCTCCTCACAGATTTACTTCTACCAGTATCTCGTCTCCTACCTTCCAAACTTTACAGAAGCTCTCCTGCGAATCTTGCAGAACTAGCACTCCTGAAAGAAAGGATACTGCGGAGACATGGCTTAGCCACAGCCTGGGGGATGTTTCCAGAATGAGATTTTCACTCTGTAGCGGAGTTCAAACATTGTGAACCACATGACAGCCCGATTGCCATCCACATTACTCTCTGGGTAGAGCTGAGGCTGAAGGCTGAGATTTAACAAATTACTCAGGAAAAGCCAACGCGCAAAGAAGTGGGATACGGAAGTTCTAAGGAATGAAGAGACACTTTTGAAGTTGTCTGAGGCTGTGGATAAGGAATAGCTCAGTAGGCAAATTAACTGAAGAGTAATCAACATGCGGAAAATGGCAATCACAGAAACTGGAAAGGAAAGAAAAACGTAGGTACACAGAAGGTAACTGTGAAGCAACCATGGATAACAAAAGAAACACTTCACTTGATCGACAAAACAAGGAAGTTGAAAACGTTAAAGAAAAATCTGGAGTACAGACATACAAGTCACTTACGAATGAGCCGCGCGGGGAAGCTTCGCGGTCTGAGTCTTCTTGCACGCTCAGCGCGGCTCCCCCAGTTGGAGGTTCGAGTCCTTCCTCGAGCATGGGCGTGTGCGTGTGTTGTAATTACCGTAAGTTATTTTAAGTTAGATTAAGTAGTGTGTAAGCTTACGGACCGATGACCTCAGCAGTTTGGTCCCATTAGACCTTACCACGAATTTCCACTTACGAATAAAATATTCAGGAAGTGCAGGGAAGCTAAGACGAAATGACTGCATGAAAAACGTGAAGATTTCTATAGCAAAATGACTGTCGGATGGACTGACTAAGCATACAGAAAAGCGAAAACAACCTTCGGTCAAATTAAAAGCAAAGATGGTAAAATTAAGTTAGCTATGGATATTCCACTGCTAAATGCTGAAGAGAGAGCTGATAGATGGAAAGAGTGCACCGTAGGCTTCTATGAGGTGTAAGACTTGTCTCATGTGATAGAAGTAGAAACAGCAGTAGATATAGAAGAGATAGGGAATCCAATATTACAATCTGAGTATAAAAGAGCTTAGGAGAACCTAAGATCAAATAAGGCAGAAGGAATAGTTGACATTCCCTCCGTATTTCTAAAATCACTACGGGAAGTTCAACAAAACGACTATCCCCATTAGCGTGTACAGTGCGTAGTCTGGCGATATACCATCTGACTTTCTGAAAATCATCATCCAGACAATTCCGAAGATTGCACGAGCTGAGAACTGCTCATGCATGTAAGTCCGTGATATAAATAATATACAGAAGAATAGATAAGAAAATTTTTGATGTGTTATACGACAGTCAGTGTGGCCTTATTAAAGATAAAGGTACCAGTGATACAGATCTGACGTTGGGGTTATAATCGAAGCGGGACTAAAGAAAAATCAAGACACGTTTATAGGATCTGTCGGTCTGGGAAAAGCGTTCGACAGTGTCAAACTGCGCAAGATGTTGGAAAATCTACAAAAATCAGGGATAAGCTACAGGTAAAGACGGCTAACACACAATACGTACAAGAGCCCAGAGAGAACATTAATAGTGGAAGACCAAGAACGAAATGCGGAAATTAAAATGGGGCGTAAGGTAGGGATGTAGTCCCCACCAAACCTCCCCCCACCCCCCACCTTTCTGTTCAGTGTATGCATCGAAGAAGCAACAACGGAAGTAAAAGAAAGTTCGAGAGTAGGATAAAAATTCAGGGTGAAAGGATGTCAGTGATAGAGTGACTGATGACATTGCCATCCTCAGTGAAAGAGAAGAAGAATAACAGGATCTACTGAATGGAATGAACAGTGTAATGAGTACAGAGTATGGTGCGATAATAAATCGATCAGAGACGAAAGTAAGGAGAAGTAGCAGAAATGAGAACAGCGCGAGAATTGGGGATCACAAAGTAGATGAACTCAACGAATTCTACTACCTAGACAGCAAAATAACCTGAGATGGACGTAGAAACGAGGAATAAAGAACAAAAAAATAGGTCTTAATACGAGGAAGAAATTTCTGAGAATGTGCGTTTGGAGCATACCATTCTATGATAGTGGAACATGGACTGTGGAACAGAATAGAAGCCTCTGAGATGTGGTGCTACACAAGAACGTTGAAAATTAGGTCGTCTGAAAAGGTTTGTAATGAGGAGGTTCTCCGCAGAATCAACGAGGAAAGGATTATATGGAAAACCCCGAGAAGAAGAAAGAACAGGACAATAGACATGACAGAATAACTTCCATGGTACTAGAGGGAGCTGGAGAGGATAACACTTGTAGAGGAAGACAGAGACTGGAATATAAGGAGCAAATAACTGAGGAAGTAGATTGTAAGTGCTATTCTGAGATGAAGAGGTTGGCACAGGATAGGAATTCTTGTCGGGCGGCAGTCAGAAAACAAGTGACACAAAAACAGGAAAAAAAGCGGTTTGCACCGTCACGTATGGCCGGGTCTCATGTTGGCTTCCCAGAATCTTCGTCTCTTCGAGCCGACCCAGGTCTGACAAATGCTGGTACTGGAAGCCAAGGACATTAGGCTGATGACTCCTAAACCAACCAGACATTACGTCCGACTCCGCAGCATTAATTCCAACGCAACTCTCCGGAACCAACTATCACAGGTCGCGTGGTGCCTCAGATGACCGGCAGAGGAGTGAATTTGTTTCCCACCTCCATTTCCATTTTAAAAGCGAAGAGGTGGACAGTCGGACACCTGCTGTACCAGGATACAGTTCCCAGATACCCCCCCCCCCCCATCCGCGGACACAAAGGAGCTGATGGTAACGTCAGACAACTTCTCACATCGACACCACTGGGTGTCGAGTGCCTCCACCAGTGTTGCCCTAATCTCCAGCTGGCCTGTCGACTCCCTCCTCCTGCATCTAGAATCCGAGGCTTACTACTGACAGGGACCCTTCTGGCAATACAGACAAATTAAATAAGGGGGGTGACGATATATTATTGTCTTCAGAATGAGAAATCGATGATGTGAGAACACTGCTACTGACTGCGCCAACCTGCACAGATCGGAGTATTAAAATCATGTAGGAGAAGCCGGTGATGTCACATGGGAAATATACTTCTCCACCGAGCAGAACACAGCACTTCGGACTGTGTTGTCCTTCGTTGGCAACTACTTGCTACAGCGTGCTGCATTATACCTGGCTGTGCATTTACGCTCGATGCGCGATTAGGAGTTCGGAATGTTATGCGTGACAGTTCACTGGATTCTGGAACGACTATGGCTGTTATCTGTGAATATATAGGCTGGTACCTATCACGTTCACGACATCAAGGCACGCACTTGTTTCGTGACTGCCAGTATGTTCAAATGGTTGAAATGGCTATGAGCAAAAAAATGGCTCTGAGCACTATGGGACTTAACATCTGTGTTCATCAGTCCCCTAGAACTTAGAAGTACTTAAACCTATCGAACCTAAGGACATCACACACATCCATGCCCGAGGCAGGATTCGAACCTGCGACCGTAGCGGTGAAGCGGTTCCAGACTGAAGCGCCTACAACCGCGCGGTCACACCGGCCGGCTGTCAGTATGTGTAGTATCGTGTAAAGAATAGTACAACAAATCGCTTGTGTTACATTGAGACCAAGATGTTGGCACTTATACTCACTGAGTCTAAAACTTCAGATAATATCCTCCCAAGCTCGTGGTAAAGTAACTTCCGGGGCTAAGATCTGTTTCAATATTATTCTCCAACCCAGAAAACTAAACAGCCTGACTACGTCAAGCAGGACACTACTAATACTGTATCCGAACATATTGGGCTTGTTTTTCCTATTCAGCCCAGTAACTTACATTTATACAAGATTAGACCTAGTTTCCATTCCTCACATAAATTACAAACTTTGTCAAAGTGCTGTTGTCTCCCCCCACAGGCATCCAACTTCGACTCTTTCGCGTACGCCAAAGCGCCTTCAACAAACAACTGCAGACTGCTGCACAGCCTGCCCGTTAGACAATATACGTAAGCAAAAAATTATAGTGATCCATGGTCTAGGGGTAGCGTCTCTAATTGGTAATCAAAATGGAATAGTCCCCCATTCGGATCTCCCAAGGGGATGTTACCATGAGAAAAATATTGAACAACCATCGAAAGATTAACGTTCTATAGTCGGGGCGTGAAATGTCAGAAGCTTGAACGTGGTATACGAAAGCTAGAAAATCCGGAAAGGGAAATGCAAAGGTTCAGTTTAGATACAGCAGGGATCAGTAAAGTGAAATGGAAAGAAGGGAAGGACTTCTGGTCTGTAGAGTGATAACAACAGCAGCAGAAAATGGTAGAACTGGAGTAGGGTTCGTTATGAATTGGAGGTTACAGTGGAGAGTGTGTTACTGTAAATAGTTTAGTGATAGGGTTGCTCTTATCAGAATTGACAACAAACCGACACCGACAACGATAGTTCAGGTATACGTGCCGACGAAGCAAGCCGAAGATGAACAGATAGAGAAATCATGTGAGGATACTGAAAGGAGATGACTATCTAATATTCGTGGGGGAATGGAATGCGGTTGTAGGGGAAGCAATAGACGAAAAGGTTATTGGAGAATATGGACTTGGGACAGTGGAATCAGAGAGGAGAAATACTAATTGACTTCTGAGGTATATTCCAGCTAGTAATACCGGATACTTCAAGAATCACAAGAGGAGATATACTTGGAAAAGAACGGCTGACATCATGGTCAGGCAGAAATTCCGAAATCAGATACTGGATTGTTAAGCGTACCCAGGGGCAGGTATAGACACAGTACCTACTATCTAGGTAGCAAAATAACTAATGACGGTATAGTATCACTTCATAACGTGTAATGCAAACTGTTACATAAATATGAATACTGAGCACTGCGACGACTCGAAAGACATTTGCCAATAACGATATTCTGTAAAGGTTTGTTAAGTAGGGCTAGATTCTGGGAAAAATTTTAAAGCAGAATCGTCACAAAAACTCTCAGTTATAAATAATCTGAATTATCACTTATGACTACGAGAGCGCAGCATTCTCAAAAACTTGGTTGGTTTGTTAGTGTTCCGTGATTTTTAACAAACTTGTGTATTCCGTGACTTTACTAATGATTCTTTTCTGATATTAGACATGATCGAGGAAGGACATATTTTCAAAGGAAGAGTACTTCTATTGTCAGTAAAAGAAACGACAGCCCCCATTGCTGCGAGATATCAGAAAATATTAATTTTATTCAATATACGCTCTTGTAAGAAGCTCAATATATCCTGTAACAGTTGAGCTCTGAGAAGACAGTTTTTACGAAATAGTTATTTGTATCTTAATGGTAAAATTTTTCTCATTTCTCAAGTGAATATTATGCTCATTTTTCCTCCCCTAGTAATTACGATACAAAGTGCAAGCAAGCTGAAGACTTAGGAATTTGAGTGCTAGGTAGCACAGTGCGCTCCCTGTTTAATAACAAGGTCTTTTGGAATGAACAGGTTGTCTTTTGTGAAACGCAAAAATTTGTGGAACTTGCCCTTGCGACACAATCATAGTTGTTCAGAATCGTATCCGTCTGACTTGCTCTTCAATAACAGCGTCAAGAATTTTTCAGAGCTACATTGCGACGGAGATCTTGAAAAGCTGTTTCTTACGCTGGCTGATAAGAAGAACTTTAGCATTGGGGGCGCTAGATTGCACTCCGCAGACGCCACGCATAACTGCAAAATTAATAATTTACACCTTTTCAGCGAAGTAGCCAGTATTAAGATCCACAGATCTAAATATTTTATTTTTGATGAAAAAGTCAATTCAGTTTTCACATTCAAAGTAACATCAAAGACAGATTTATTTAAATCATTTTATACTAGGAAGGAAGGAGGACCTGATTAGGGTAAGGAACAGTAGTTACAATCAATTCTGCAGCTGAAAGTTCCGAGGCTGCCTATCTGTTTGTTTTTTTTCTCTTATCAGGAATACTTAATAACTTTTCTAGTGGCTAAGGGAGGGTCATTACAATGGATGGAGTAAGGAGGACATCAAGACCTAACTAGCACTGGGTAAAAGTGCATTCCTGGCCAAGAGAAAGAAATTTGTGAGAATGTAAGTTTGCGGCCCAACATTGTATGGTATTCGAATATGGTCTGTGAAGGAACCGTAACAGGAGAGAGTTGAAGCATTTGAGATGTGGTGCTACAGACGTATGTTGAAAATGAGGTAGGCTGATAAGGTAAGGAATGAGGAGGTTCTGGGAAAAACCGGAGAGGAAAGGAATATGTGGAAAATACTGCAAAGAGAAGGGACAGGGTGATAGGATATCTGTGAAGATATCAGGGAATGACTTCCATGATACTAAAGCGAGCTGCAGAGCACAAAAACTGTAGAGGAAGACAGAGATTGGAATACATCTAGCAAATAGTTGAGGACATAGGTTGCTAGTGCTACTCTCAGATACGGAGTCTGGCACAGTATAGGAATTCGTGGCGGGCCTCATCAAACCTGCCAGACTAGTGTTGATAGAAAAGAAAATATGGTTCTCACTTATCCCTAAGGTGCTCCTGAGGATAATCATGCCGTCTATGGTGTCATACTGGGCCCTATTACGTAAGAGGCCTTTGACCCTCCCACATATTTGAAAACGTTTTCCATATGCTCGTACCTTTGTTAACACATCTTCTCTGATTTTGGCGCTTGAAGAAGAAAACCTGTGGTTCCTGCAGACACATTGAGACACCTCATCCAAAGGGTCTCCAGCAGAAATCAAGCAGTCACAGCTCGAAGAGTGTACAATCTCGTATTACTGTCCACTAGTAGATGTCAGGATATTGTTGATCAGATGATTTATTTTGCCTGCGTATTTCAGATAATCATTCATTACAGGAATCTTCGTCGCCTAAATTAAGCGAGAGATTACTGTTAATGTTGTCTGCCAGGTTATAAATATAAACCATGAATATAACAATCCCAACGAACGTCTCTGGTAGACAGTTCAAGACTCTTCTACATCTGCCATATGGTTTGTATCCATGTTATCATGCTAGGTGGTACGAAATGTTCAATCGAGTAATCTATTTCGCTAAACATCACACATGAAAATACCTTCGTAAATGGGCGTTAGTGTAGTACTGAATTAAATGGTCTCCAAACGTCAAGGAACACAGGACTCATGTGATTGGCCTGGCACGTGACTTACTGGTTGTCATGTCCTCAGATTTATGTGACGTAAGTATTTAAAAAATGGTGCAAATGGCTCTGAGCACTATGGGACTTAACATCTATGGTCATCAGTCCTCTAGAACTTGGAACTACTTAAACTTAACTAACATAAGGACATCACTCAACACCCAGTCATTACGAGGCAAAGAAAATCCCTGACCCCGCCAGGAATCGAACCCGGGAACCCAGGCGCGGGAAGCGAAACGCTACCGCACGACCACAAGCTGCGGACTGTAAGTATTTTAAGGAAAGCACAGCTCAGATTGGTTTGAGGGACCATCCCAGCATTTTTCTGGGGCATTTGAAGGAAACCACAGGAAACATAAATCTTGTTAGCTGGACGTGAGTTTGAGCTGCCGTCCTCTAGGCCGCGAGACCAGCATGTTAACCTTCGCCAAAGTATTTAAAACACTTCTTAGTCTTGGTCAATAACGCAGAGACAGTCGTCTTCTTTAGGTAAGCAAGGCAGGTTATGTTTACTCGGTAGGTATCGAATGCTATTGCCTAGAGTGAAGTCGGGTGTTATGGTGTTCAGTATTCGCTAGGCGTTGCTCCGAGTCGCTCACCAGCCGCGAATGCCAGGCAGGGCTGAACTGCGCCGCTAATGAACCACTTCATGCTCCAGGTACCCGGTACCCGCTACCCACGCCGGTCGCTCTTCGAAGCGTCACCTGAAGGCGGGCCTTGTAATTGTAATCGGTTAAATGAAGTGTGCCGAAGTACGGCGCAAGACTCGCGAAAGTGGGGCAGTACGTGATCCCATTAGGCCATGCGGCAGGCAATCTGCAGTCTGCAAATGAGAGCATTAGGATTCCGAGGCGGTCGTTTGCTTTTGTCCCCCAATTTATGGTCGCGATCCCCCTCACCAACCCTCGATGTTTGCCGCACCAGAGGGAGGTGAGCTCACGCTGAGCAACCGTCTTTCACTTGTTGGCTCCAAGGAAGTGTCTCACGAAGCGAACTTGGAGGTTCTAACGATCTCATTTGGTGCAGCTCCCAACACTTTTTATTTTGTTTTTTTACTTTATGAAATAAAAGAACGGTGTGAAATTACAATACATTACGGCTAAAGATATTTTGCTACCCCTGCAAAGTTCTACATTTGTCACTGGACCGCCAAACTTTACTTTCGCTGGCCTCAGTCAGTTTAAATACTATATCCATACCTTTTTCTGGAAATACGCAAAATCATAGAAATTTGCTATTCCGTATTCATGTTTATCTAATATGTTAGGAATGTCAAATATTAATGTAAGAATGGAAGACGAAATGAAACGGAAATGCTTGCATAATTCATAAGAACTACTTCCAAACAATGCATCCTTTTTTTGTACCTATCATTTAACTTTTTTCTGTTTACTAAATGAGAAATATTTTGTGTATCAGTCTCCGTAAAATGCGCAATTACTACATCTACTAAATATACCCACGACTTCCAAGTAAAAATATTCATGGGCCTATAAAAATTCACTTACCGTACGAATCTCTTAGAATAGTGCGAATTCATACTGCAAAAATGTAGGTTAAATTACGAAGTTATCCTTAGAAATCACTGCAAGACCCACAAGCGTTATTTTTTTTGTTGCTCTGATAGAATATATTAGCATAAAACTGCTTTTCGCAGTCGACAGTAGGCATCCTAGCATTCGTAACTGTCACCGAAGTAGCAGAACTTCTTTCTTGGTACTATGAAGGATAATGCAAACAATTTTTATTGCCTCAGCTGTCAGGAAACCGAACTTTTGTCAATGTGATCCACCGCAAGAAACTATATCTTTTCTGCGACTCCCCATAGAAAAATTTATCAATTACTGTGCTGATAAACCTCTTACATTATTTGCTTTTCAAACAGCTGGGCAAAACTGAACGTACTCAGACATTACTCACTTTACCTATTCTGATCAACACTAAACTGACACACAATATTTTTAGTGCAACGCATTCTGACTTTCAATACTGCCTACAAAACAATGGCCCTGACTAACAATAACCTATACCTTTCATGAATCACTTATCTCACAAAAATCTTCGTTACTCAAACTATTGCAATACAGCATCGCCAATACTGCCAGCTGAATAAAAGATTCTAACTACTGAAAGCACTAACTACTGATAGACATAGTTAGCAAATGAAAGATTTTGATAGAGAACAAACAATGTATTTACCTTAATAGTGTTCAAAAGTCATAATGTATATATCCGTTAATGACATCCAGTCTTACAAATTTACTGTCTCTAATGGACACCCGTCCAGATCATCCGCTCTCAAAACTCCGCCATCTCTCTCCCCACATCCACCACTGCTGGCGGCTCACCTCCAACTGCGCAACGCTACGCGCTGTTCACATCCAACTGCCCAACACTGCAATAGCGAATATTACAACCATGCTAACCAGCCACAGACTGCACACAGCACAGCCAGTGATTATCGTACAGAGCGCTACGTGGCGTTACCAATATAAAAACCTAAACAGCTTACTTACATAGCCCCCATGCTCCCCACATAAAATTTTACAAATTGTTTTAGGCAGTGGCCAATACAGATTTGAAGAAATTTTTCATGATTACAATAATAAAGATATCCAATGCACACACTTATTGATACAGTGTTAGTGAAAATCAAAGATTTTCTCACAGTTCATAAAGACAATCCCGATAATTGATCATAGTATTAATTACATGTTTATGCACGAAGTCTGAGCAGTAAAGGAAAATGCTCACGGAAGTAGTGGATTTCCATGCAGTCTTGAAAATATAGTGTTGTCCTTCCAATGGATTGACAGTGCTGACTCTTGACAGGCAGACAGGTAATGTGCCACAACAGACCAAACGCACAGCAGAGTCAGTCGAAGTTAGGATGAATATTGGTAGGTAGGTCATCACAGAGCAGACCAATTGTAGTCCTGGTAGAGAGTATGGTACTGGTTGGCCACCAGAGGTGCAGACCCACTGCAGTCCTTGTAGAAATAATGGTATTGTTGGGTCATCAAAGATGCAGACCCACTGCAGTCCTGGTAGAGATGGCCAGCAGCCATCTGCTGCAAGTGCCCAATCACCATCGAAGAGACTTGCTGACAATATAGCAAGTCCATAACCACCACTTGTGCTCTCACATAGTTTTTGGAATTGTCCTAAGAACCAGCATTGCTGTTAACCAGTTCCTTGCTGAACTATTAACACATGTGCAAGCACTAACAGTCCCAACTACTCACATACTGTGCATATATTATGACCAACAGAAACGTCTGCATTGAAATGAAACTTAATTTGATGAACTGGTGTCTATACAATTATAAATTTACAGCATAAGAATACAATTACAAAGGTACAAAATACATCATTAAAGAAGATAACAATACAGATAACATTTGTAGTAATACAGGCTTTACAAAAGAATAGAAATAGACATATACATCAGTGTTACAGGAATTATGACATAAGTAAATAAATAAATAAAAGTAATGGGAATAGTTTTCGAAACATTAATTTCACACATGGAAATTAAAACAGAACCGAATAAATGATGTCTAAACACGTTTACAAACTAAATGACATATTATTAATGCAAATTATATTTGAGGATAACATTATTCCTCATCATAGTGAATGTAGCATAGTATTAGAAATATTCTACAACATAAAGCTTATTAGCTAAAAACATAAAGACATGAAAAACACAAATACACAATGGTACACAAACACATAGCAGAATAACACAAAAGGAAAGGACAAGGTTCGTTTTCAAAGTAACATTTCGTACTGCAGTCCAACCCAAAACTTCATTCCATAGATCTTTCCTCTTATTTCAACATTTGCTCTTGCAAAAAAAAAAAAAAAAAAAAAAAAAAATCTTCTCTGACCCTGTTAAATAAATATTTCTCATTGTACAATACGCATTTTTGCCCAAATCTTTTTCATATAACTTCTCGATGCATTCTTTCCCTATTCTTCATAGTTAGTTTTTTATATAGTCTACCCCCTCTTAAGCTAACTTAAATGTACTCAGGTCAGATATATATACTAAGGGATGAGGCAATGCAGCAACACACAACAAATTATCACAATAAAAGCAAATTGGCAAAGCAAGCGGCAGTATATCTAAATTAGCAGAATAAATGCAACATTACAACAAATATGAGCCAATGTGCCGCAACAAGAAAAATAAATTTGTAGTAAAACTGGCTTAACAGAGTAACACAAAGTGAAATTCAGTAGCACTATACCTGGCGCACAGCAGCAGCAAATGCAATAACTTATACCTAAACGTGACAAAGCTCAAGCAGAAAAAATATTACAGTAAAGATAGGAAATGTCTAAAAACTACGTCACATCTTGAAAATTCCTGGTAGATTAAAACTGTGTGCCCGACCGAGACTCGAACTCGGGATCTTTGCCTTTCGTGGGCAAGTGCTCTACCAACTGAGCTACCGAAGCACGACTCACGCCCGGTCTCACAGCCTTACTTCTGCCAATATCTCGTCTCCTACCTTCCAAACTTTACAGAAGCTCGCCTGCGTACGTTGCAGAACTAGCACTCCTGAAAGAAAGGATACTGCAGAGACATGGCTTAGCCACAGCCTGGGGGATGTTTTCAGAACGAGATTTTCACTCTGCAGCGGAGTGTGCGCTGATATGAAACTTCCTGGCAGATTAAAACTGTGAGCACGACTGAGACTCGAACTCGGGACCTTTGCCTTTCATGGGCAAGTGCTTTACTATCTGAGCTACCGAAGCACGACTCACGCCCGGTCTCACAGCTTTACTTCTGCCAGTATCTCGTCTCCTACCTTCCAAACTTTACAGAAGCTCTCCTGCGTACCTTGCAGAACTAGCACTCCTGAAAGATAGGATACTGCGGAGACTCCACCTAATGGCTTTCTTTTTTCAGGCGATTGGCACAGCGGGGCGTCCACAACGCATTATGTCAAGGTTACTTAGCTTCCTTACCGAAATATTTACGACAGCAGTTTGCGCTACAGTGGCAGTCCCATAAAAAAATTTCACAGGTCGAGAATTTGCGTTACAAATGCGTAGAAACAAAATACTATAAATATAACAGTGTCCAAAAAATTTTCGGTGGCATTGTGATACATTCACACATGTACACACATTTCATAATTCTTAAAGTACGATTCTTGGGTTCCAACATCCTGTTCCACAAATCAGAGTCCCTAACAACTACTCATTATTCATATACATATAAACACGTAATCACATTCCTCATATACGGTAGCTACATCTTATTGATCATAAACATACCTCAACAGCATAATACACATCGTCATCGTAATAATAACATCATAACAGATCAATCACATCTCAAAATCGTCACAGCTTCTTTCAGTAATTTCAAGACCTTCAATAAAGTCATGTACCTCAAACGTACTTCAAAAATCATGCTCCCTTACCAAATACGACATTCAAAGCTATCATAGTTTCACAATATTTCCGAAATATATGAACAGTTCACACAGTGCAGACAAAATACAATTTCATAAGTGTGAAATTATCCAACTGTGTAATGGCGTAAAACTGTGTCACTGACATAGTAAAAAAATGTTTGTTTCTCTGTTAAATAATCAGATAGTTGTGTAATTCTGTGTCAGCGAAATATGGTGTCGATGTGTAAAGTTGTATAAGCAAATACCATATTAGCTAGGGCCCCTTGTGCTTGCCAAACACATGGTACACAAAGTAAGCATGTACTACCCTGAGGATTAATGTAATTATACCCTCAGGTGTTACAGATTACAGCAATGGAATGAAATGTATTATGGAAAACCTTTGTATCATAGTAATTCAAAAATCTTTAAACATAAATGTTTTAAGTACAAAATCAATCACTCAAATACGTGTAATGTAGCGCTAAAATGTGCGTCTTGTTCTACGACATTCTCTGTCATTACTTAAGGGTAAAAAATATGACAAGTGTCGTAATTATCGTCGTCTGTAAGCAAAGGTCTGTAGAAGTCAATGTATTTACCTCGTAATAAACAAAGTGAATTGCTATGCATATAGATATCGTACTTATTACGCTTATTGCCTTGATGAAGTAAGTACTGTACTGTAATGTGTAGTTGTGCTACGGAAAAGGTGGTCGTCGTAGCTATACCACAAAAGTTACTACTAAAACATGTTTTCCTTTCCAGAAGATTTCAGAAAAACTGGTCAGATATAAAACAGATACACCGCAAAAGGAACAATGTAAATTGTGTCACACATTAGTAGCATCGTGATAGTCGTGTAGCTGTCAAATAAACCAACCACTGTGTAATCTGGTATCTCTCAGAAAGCACTTTAAATCCATAATGTATTTTCAAGTAACCAAAATGTTGCATTAAAATTTCATTAGCAGTACCGGTATATGTCCTAAGTATGTAAGCCTTATAGTCATTACGTACTCGTGCAACTAATAAGCAAGAATGTACACTCACAATAACACTTTATCTTCTGTTCACTATAACAATGCATTCTTAATTACTGTCTAAATATGTTCCCTAGGTTCTAGACTGGATAGTTAATTTTAAAACATAGTTGCATGGTAACAGTTTCTAAGTGTGACAAAAAGTACTAGTAACGTGAAGTGAAAAGTTTTATGGCAAAGACTAAGTTAAAAAGCAGATTACCTCTCAATGTACGGTTTTACATGTGAAATATGGTGTAAACCTTTACTGTTCCTGGTATGCAGAGTTTCAGCTTTAAAGCAACTTTATGTTGTCTACATCGGTAAAGTATGTTAAAATGTTTCTCAAGGTTAGCGTCTATGTTAATTTTCGCTGAGCCAGCTGACGCATGTAGCTGTCTGCGGTGCGAGTCATTGTCGGTCTCTTTGTCGGCGCGCGTCGTTATTGGCATTAGGAGATCTAACTTATACAAATTCACCTTGTCGAGAGGGCCCTGCCCTGTTTGAATCCCGCCAGGTCTGATGAAATTCAGGTCTCCCATTAAGATTATATCGTCTGTCGTCATGTCGGTAGTTTCTATAATTCTTTCATGTCGGTCACGTAGTGGAGAATTTCTCCCTGAATCGTAACTGCGAGTTGAACTGTTGCATCTGAAGTAATTCCGTCTCCCTTGATCATAATTGTTTTGCTTCACATATTGTCTGTTTCTATGGTTATCTCTGTCATATTCATTACTGTGGAGAGGTGATCTTTCTCTGTAATTCTTATTACTCTGCCAACGGTTGTCATACAGGTGGTGTCTGTTTTGGTCATGATTGACGTTGTAAGAATATACTTGTCATGTAGAGTTATTATTTCTGTCATCACGGAATTGTGATGGATGTGACCTGTAATTGTTGTGCTCCTGTTTTCGCGTTCTTCGATTGTCAGTGTCACTTTCATATTCTTGTAACAGTCCCTGAAAAGGTTCAATGACGTCTTCGCAACTCCTGCCAATATAATATGTCGTAAATGTTCAGGCAATTTGATTAAGCAAATTTGGATGAGTTCTGAGGGGCTGTATGGGTTTGAAAGATACTGATTCTTATGTAACATGTCTTCGAAATATCTGACAAGACTGGAAAATTCAGATTGTTCGAAATGTTTCATCATGATGCTATGTTTTACTCGGTCTTGAGTAGCTTGAGACCAATATGCTGAGAGGAAGGAATGATAAAATTCTCCTTCACTGTGACAATAGTGAATGACCGATCGCATTCTTACAGCTGGTTCATTCTCTAAGTAGCCACACATTAATTCTTACCTGTGCTCCAATGACCAGTTGGGAGGAAAACAATGAGAAAATTGATGAAGCCATGCTTGTGGATGAATGTCATTGCCAGAATTCTTAAATATTTTGAATTTACGTGTAGTAATGAACAGCTTATAGCCAAAATCATCATGCCGGTGATTCGCACTTCAGTCATTGTTACTTCTTTTCAGTGGTTCCATCTCAAGATTCGGTGTACCTTGCCAATTTCTTTCATAATTTCCGAAGTGCCCTCTGTTATTATTTTGTAGCTATTCTGTATTTCTATGTCCGTCTTCCCGTATTGGAGCACGAGTGTCCTCTGAAATATGTAATTCTTGTATTACCTGTGTCAACTGATCTTGTACTTCCCAGATTTCTCTTTTGCACTGCGTATTGATTTGATTTTGATTTTGTTTGAATTTTCTAATTTGTTCATACTCTTCTGTGTCAGTGAAGGCTACGGGTCTTATGTTATTCAGATCGTCATCCACCTTTGGAGATAAGTTAGTGAACTTATCCGAAAGTTTGGCTACTTTCTCCGATAGTGAACTGATTTCCTCAGTGTGTTTTTCTGAACCAAGTTTCAGAGTGTCCATTTGTGTTGAAATCGTATCTACTGTGTCCTTTAAGTTTTCCTGAGTTTTGCAAGTTGCGTAACCGAATCGGTAGATGCAACTGAGTCAAATTTAGCTTGCAAGGCGTCGTGATTTTCATGAACAGTAGTTTGCAGTTCTTCTATGGCTGCTTCGTGATTCTGTAATGCATTGTCATGCCGCTAAAAAATAGGTTGAAAATGCTCACAAATTTATATTTTTACGCCATTACAGATTTTCGACATTTATATTCGATTTTAAGTAACTCTGCAGTTAAATCTTCACGTGTTTGTTCAAGCGTTTGTTCCGTTGAGTCTGACTGTTGAAGCAGTTGCTGTGTTTGCCTCTGGTGTTGTTCCATTCTATCTAAACTTTTGAAGATTTTGTTCCATTGTGTCTAACTTTTGCTGTGTTTGTCACTGATTTTGTTTCACTTCTGGCATTAATTGCAATAATGATGTCCTAGTGTCTGGAATGTGTTTCTCTTTGCTTTTCTTCAGTGCATTTTCACCGGCAACATTCACATTTTGACAAGCAGAAAATGTGTCTTGACTCATTTGAGAAAACGGTGAGGACCCAAAACCTGAATCTGCAGTATTTGCAAGATTGTGTCCTGTCATTTCGGATTCCTGAGGCGAGCTGTTGCCGACCGATCGATCGATAATGCTTCCTTGTTCACTAATTGTTTAACTGTCTACACCATTATTTGCCACCCGCTACATTTCCCTATGCACAATTACTAAATTACTATGTTGAACAGTATTAATTCATTACACGTTGGTGCTAACACACTGCTTTCGTATTCACTGTCATTTCCCAGTTTACTTTGGAGCCTAGTATTACGTTTTTCACTCGCCATAATTCTCACAATATATCACACGATAACACAGAAAACCACAAATTGAAGAGCAAAAATAAAAACAACACATTATCATAGCATTGAAAATAATATCTAGTTAATCGCAAGCGCAGTTGCGAAAAACTTGGTGCAAATCTACATGCATGCCACAACTGTTTTACTGTGCAACAATGAAAGACTGCAACCACAAAGGAAATTCTCTCTACAATTACGCGCTAGCAATAAACAAAAGCTACACTAATTACCCAAACCACAAGATAAAATCAGAAGATTGCAGTGAGGTATCTTCAGCTAAGGTTCGACATATAAAACGTCCCCTTAGAATAATTTATCAATTACTGTGCTGATACACCTCTTACATTATTTGCTTTTCAAACAGCTGAGCAAAATTGAACGTTCTCAGACATTACTCTCTTTACCTATTCTGATCAACACTAAACTGACACACAATATCTTTAGCGCAACGCATTCTGACTTTCAATAGTGCCTACAAAAGAATGGCCCTGACTAAGAATAACCTATACCTTTCATGAATCACTTATCTCACAAAAATCTTCGTTACTCAAACTACTGCAATACAGCATCGCCAATACTGCCAGCTGAATTAAAGATTCTAACTACTGAAGGCACTAACTACTGATAGGCATATTCAGCAAATGAAAAATTTTGATAGAGAACAAACAATGTATTTATCTTAATAGTGTTCAAAAGTCATAATGAGTATATCCGTTAATGACATACAGACTTACAAATTTACTGTCTCTGATGGACACACGTCCAGATCATCCGCTCTGAAAACTCCGCCATCTCTCTCCCCACATCCACCACTGCTGGCGGCTCACCTCCAACTGTGCAACACTACACGCTGATCACATCCAACTGCCCAACACTACAATAGCGGATATTACAACAATGTTAACCTGCCACAGACTGCACACAGCACAGCCACTGATTTTTATACAGAGCGCTACGTGGCGTTACCAATATAAAATCCTAAACAGCTTACTTGCACATTTCTCAAGGAATTTAGATATCCTGGAAGAAAATTCATCGAAGTATGGTGCAGAGGTACGAATATTATTCAGACTCGGTTAAGAGAACTAGGAATCGTAAATAACTTCCGCCAATGTAGAAAAGGTATGCTTATTCTGTTTGAGAGGATATCACCTGTACACAGAACATCGAGTTTCATCATTGTAGTACAAAGACTAAAAATCAAGTATACTCCTAAGACTTTTTAGTTAATAGGCTGCAATACAAGTGAGTAAAAGTCTGGTTTACCAACACAAATAAATTTTAGTTCAGAAAATGTAATTTGAAAGAAGTATGGACACAGGGAAAACTGAATGATCTGAAATACAACTTGAGGAAATATCATTAAGGCTTGCCAGATCTGACACCATCTAGCTTCCACATGTTCGCAGATGTGAAGAAAATTGAAGTGGAATACAACATTTAAAAAGAGCACATAGTGGTCATGAACCCACCGGAAGCAGAATATTTGGTCAACTGTAATTCTTCTATGATTTCGAGTGAAAGTTTTATTTACAATCTATCAAGCATACATTGCTTGCTAGTCTGAAAAATTGAAAGTCCCATAGTAGCAAGGTACTGCCAGTCTTATCAATAGCCTGATTGCTTCAGTAAGCAGCCAGCCAGTGAAACTTCAAAGGTCCTGGTTCTTGTGCATACATTATTAGCGTTGGGGGTAACTTATGAGACCCTAGGTTTCCAGAGAAATCTAGTGGGGTTTGAGACTACAATATTTTGTGAGTTATCAGTGTTTAATGTGAAATGCTAGAAATTAATCTAATGCGCTATCTCTGCCTTTGGAGCAGAACTTTTACCATGTGCCATGAAATACAAGGGCGTGCTGTAAAGACCAGTACTTGTTATTATTATTGTAGAAATTTTTGTCTTTCATGGAGCCACAATCACTCCTCTGCCTACATCGCTTCATCAGAATCAACATCGAGCCTGAGAAGGAGTTGTTCATGTTTTGGATGAAAATCAGATGAGGCCAAATCATGACTGTATGGGAGATAATCGATTACAGTCTAACCAATGGTTCCGATTGTTTCATATGTTTGCAATATGACACCAAGATTATAGATATTTTGTTTCACACATTTAGAAATTTATCTATAACTGTGAATGAAATTTTCGTTATTTTAAAAAAACAAAAATTTAATAATTTTTTTCTACGATCATTATTATCTCAGCAAACAAACAATACTTTCGTTTTATTTAAAAATAAAAAATCTATAAAATCTTTTCTTTATGAATAATTTCTGTCAAACCTATGTAATCTATACCAACTATTGAAATTTTAGTTTAAAAACTCAGAGGTGGATTTCAGTGGCAAACATTTTGATTTTTAATATCTAGATTTTTTCTATACAAATAAAATCAAAACAAAATGTCTGCCAAATTCAAGCTAAATCAAAAATAAGAAAATTATTGTAAAGAAAAAGGTGGAATAAGTGAAGCAGGTTTACAAAATTATTGTAAAGAAAAAGTTACTTCAGATGAAACTAGAAAGATTTAGAGAAATTTCCTGATTATTTTAATATGAAGGAATTGAAGTCGAGAGAAATAAGATACAAAAATCTAAAGAACCATGAACTACTTGCAAAACAAAAAATTTAAAAGGAAATTGTAAACATAATCAAGAAAAATCAATTGATCTCCTTCCAAATCCCATTGACAATACCAATAATAATGATAGTCAACTGAATAAAAAATTCTTAAAACAGGTTAATGAAATCTGTAAATTTAAAAATTATTCCCATCTTAATAAACAATAATTAATAGCTCATATCAAAAGATTTGAGATACTATTAAGAATCACAATAACGATAAAAAATGCTCCACTAGTCTGTGTCATTCAATTTTTTCAGTCCAAATAACACATCAACCAATAATAAATTACATATTAATGAAGGACCAATAGAAATTCCTTTTGGTCAATAGTTTGAAAAATTTGGAAAAATTTATTCAATCGATAGAATAGAATATACAGATTAAAGACGACAAAGTTTTAAATAGGGTTCTTATAGAAAGTGATATTAAATTATTTATGGAAAAAGAAAATTGTATTGGGCAAATTGTGGGATTTAAGAATCAAATTATTGAATCTAATGCAAATGTAGTTGTTAATAATGTACCTTAAATTAATCCATTATAATTGGTAAATATAAATTTTAATTTAACTGATGGAATGTTGTTAAATGTAATGATAACTTTCATAGAGATATGGACTTCATTTAAACAAAATGACAAATTAGAAGGAACAGTAATTTATGCTTGAAAATATCCTGCAAATCTTCCCATTTTTATACCATTCCAAATTTAATACTTACCAACAATTGAACATGAGTTAATAAAATTTTTATTATAAAACATTAACAATATCGAGAGTTACCAATTTTTATCTTTTATTGTTAATGAGAAAACAAAATAATTTTAAATCTTCCTAAAAAAGAAACAGAAATTAGTAATAATATTAGTGATAGATGGATTCATCCAAATTATACACAACTTTATATGACATTTGATGTTATTCACAGAGATGGGACAGATTTTTCAGCATATGATGGCAAATCAAATATTAAACTAATTGATAATTATGTTTTAAAATTGTTTAGTGTTATTAGAATAAAAAGAGAAACAATATTTTATCTAAAATACATCAGTTCATTTATTCACCAACTCTTATTCGATTAACTTCATCTCTATCAAATGAATTAACTAAGGAAAACCATTTTCCTAACAATGAAAGAATTAAAAACCCATTAGAATTATTTGGTGGAGTTTTTAAGGTTTTTAAGGAAATAATTTGGAAAGGAGACTTAACAGTAATTTTCACTTAGACTTCAAGAAAAGATAAAGAAGATTCTATTCATCGATGGATTATTGAAAATGATAATAGTACACTTCCAAAAGGATGTAAAATTGTTGCAAAATATATGGTAAATCGTGTTCCTGTTGTTAATTATGAACAATAATATTCATATGAACTAGAACAAGAAACATTGCAAAATCCAAATAATCTAATTTCTTTCTTTGAACTTCAGACAGGTAAAATTTCTGCATTAATTGTGAATAGAAATTTAGAAGTATATATTACCATATTATAATTCTGATGAATTTGATATACAATACTTTATTTTGGTTGTTTTCTGAACTAATTGAGAAAATAATCAGTTAATTGATTCTTATTTATTTGTTCATGTTAAATTACTAAATGTCTATCTAAAAATGGAGGGAATGAAATTCCTTAAGAATCAGAGAATATTGATCCACCGAATAACTTCTTGAATGCATATGATGTTTTAGAGTTATTAAAGGAATAAAACTATTAATTAACGCTGTGAATGTAAATTCATTCAATTATAAGCAAAATTATCCTATATGTGTAAGAAATATGCCTAGAAGAATAAATGTTTTAACTACATAAGAAGCAACATCGAAATAATGTGCATTTTTGTGGAAATATACCTAATGAAACAGTTGCATGTATATTATAGTTATGTATGGTAAAAGGAATTCAGCTTATGATGCACAACATAGAATTTTAACTGAAAATTTGTAATTACCATAAACGAAAAAACAACTAGAAAAGTTATAGAAGTGTTAACTTCTTGTGAATCTTCAGGTTTTCGCGGCGCAATGACTGCTCCATTAAGTTTCGGGAATGCAGCCGCATGAAGTCTGCTTCTTCTTCTAATATTTCGGCTGTATACCTTTCAGCCATCTTCAGAGAGAGCTGTACGATTGACGCTCCAGCGCTCGCTCCATTCTTTTAAACTCGCGGACCGCGCCACTGCGCATGCGGCCACAGATAAACAAGGCGCCAGTGATGTTGATCGGCGGCTAAGACGTACAATATGCATGAGTTATGTCTGTGGCTGCGCATTTGATCCATGCTGGGAGGTCGATGTATTACTGGGAGCTGAACTGTAGCGACGTCTTTGTAAGTTCAATATTGAAACTGCCGGATTCCATGATTTATCTAATGTGAAACCGCTGTCTCTATTAATTAAATTCTTCGTCAAGCGGATTTCAATGGCCTCTTTTACTACGGAGTCCCAGAAAGATGAAACAGAAGTCAGAATTTCGACATTTTCATATACCATAGAGTGACCAGAATCTATACAATGCTCTGCCACAGCCGATTTACTGGGTTGTAAGAGCCGAGTGTACCTACGATGTTCCGTACACCTCTCTTGGACTGTAAGTTTCGTTTGTCCGATATATGAAAGGCCACATTCACATGGTATCTTGCGGAGTACTAAGTCATCTTTAACGGAACCCAGGAGTGCAGCCGTCTTCGCCGGTGGACGAAAAATCACTTTTACTTTATGTTTAGTGAGGATCCGTCCTATTTTGGATGAAAGGCTTCCCACATACGGCAGGAAAGCCATGGATTTAAATGTTTCCTCGCCATCTTCTGCATTCCTTACGGACACCTTAGGTTTTATTTGTAGTGCCTTACGTATCTGTTGTGGAGAATACCCGTTGTCCTCAAAAACTCTATTCAGATACAAAAGTTCGTCTTTTAAACTACTTTCATCAGATATGACGTGTGTTCGGTGTACCAAAGTTCTTAGAACACTACTCGTCTGCAAAGGATGGTGACAGCTATTTGCATGTAAATATAAGTCCGTATGGGTCGGTTTCCGATATCACATACACTGCAGGTAGCACCACCGCCTCCTTCATTATATCTGAAAACAACACAACGTTGCACATTACTGGTGTCGCACATTACTGATGTCGGTACTATCATCACTGTACACAGCTTTCATTCCTCTATTGATATCAATTAGGAGCAGGTTTTTTGCTGTTAGATACCTGTTTACAGCGTGCTGTCCCTCACAAATCAAAATAGTTGCGTTAAGCATCACCATGTTACCCACTAGCTGCAGAGGACTGCAAATATGTAAACAAGATTAATAAAGACACAAAATGCCAAAAACATCAGATTCATTCAGAAACTTTAAGAGTTTTCTCATAAGAAATTTGGAAGCATTACATTTCAGCGTGCCTTCATATATTGGATGTATCCTTTGTTTATTGCCTATAATTTTTACCATGAATCCGCTTGTACCATGCAAGTTATTCCCTGATGACTTACCATACATCCTTTCATTCTGTCCCTCATTCTTGTCAGTGGTTTCTAAATTTATTTAAGCAGTAGCTGGATTCGAACCACAGACTCGGCTAGCCCAGGGGTTATACGAAGGAAAAATCGCCTTTCAAATCGTTGCAAGACTGATGTTTTGTAGTTTGGAACACGACTTTTTATCTCGTTCAGAAAAATCCTTGGTGCACTATCCCCACAATCACTTTATCCGGAAACATATTCATCAAACATAAAATTTCTTGATCTCAAGTAGAAAGTGTTCCAAATTGACCTTTACAAGTTTCATGACATACCTTCAGTAAATTATAATATGAACAAAGGTGCGGCTTGAGGCATAATGTTCGCATGCACGTAAATTTTTGTTACCAGTTGACAGAATTCAAAGCGTGTGCTGTCTATAACATGTCAGATATCCATGCGATATGATGCATCTGTATCAGTCCTGCTCGGACGTGCGGTACTCGTCCTCTTCGTGAAACGCCTGGATTCCCCGAACCTCGTGTCCCATTGTCTGATACTCAGACGTGATGGTAGTGTGCTTCTTTAACGTGTTTGTATGTTACCCTAGGTCTGTTATTCAAAATTGTCCTCTACCGGACATTCCTCTGGGAGGTAGCCCTTTTCGTCAGTAATTAACCCGCTAAAATAATACCTTGTGTGTGTGAATATTTTGCCGCAAATCGCGACTTTCTGTGTATTCACATTTCTGAAATATACGTTACCAGAGTTGTATATATAGTTTTGGAACGTCCTATAACGTCTGTCCACATGAAATTGGAAATACGCATATCAAGCATTTGAATATCACAACAATTACAGTCATTTGGTTTTCATTTGCTCCACCACTATGGTAGTGGGCGAAAGGGACCGCTTAGATATAACTGTCATTTGTTCGATTAGTGTCTGCAAAAGCAATATTACTATTGTCATCAAGAATACGAGGTTCTTGTTGACTGCAACTGTTCTTATCTTGTGAATTCAGCCGTATATAAACCATATAACTTCCGCTTAAGAGAAATAGATATAAAACTGGGTTCCGAAAATCGAGAATTCTCTCATAGCGCCTGAACTGAATAACAGCTAGGAACCTGCAAATTTGATACAGCAGTAAATTTGTCTAATTGTATGAGTTGTTTTATGAGGCCTGGAAGAACGTTGTACGTACGATGTAACACACGTGATGATATTATGAAGTTTTCGTCTTTCTGTGGTCTTCAGATATGGGTTTGGAAGATCGTTCGAACACAATTTTCGAAATAACAACCCTTAATTTACACAAGGGAAAGAAGACGCTTAATTATCATCAGCATGTCACACAAACGAATTTGGCCTGGATATTCAGTTGCAAATGTATAGTTCACAACAAATTGATACCTATGTATATTGTAGACTTACGTGTTTCAAGACAGAGCCGACACACTCTGAAAGTATTTTCTATGTTCAAAGAAATTTCCTGCACTGAGGAGGTCATTAATGTTTTTTGTATATTGTGGTTAGTTTTCCTGGTCTTAAACTGCTACAGTCATTAAACGTGTTGTCACGTTTTGCTTTCAAAACATATTTTCAGTGACGTTTCTTATAAGACATATAGGTTTAGCAATTTCTATGGTGTGCATCTGCCTTTTCTTCGTATTTTCAATTGCAGTTTTATGAAAGTATTATTTCGGTAGATCAGTGAACACTTTTAAGTGTACTGGCAGCACTGTGTAATTGTGGTATCATAACATACATTCTAATTTCAATTAACAGAAGTTCCTGCAGTTTCATTACTAGCACAGTACATACCTCTCTTCGTGTGATATTTTTAAATATCCGAAGACAATAAGGGAGGTGTGCGACAAGCAAATGTGGAAGGGAAGGCATTCCACCAGTACTCTAACAGCAGTGTCTTGAAAAGCGGTAACCGATCTGGCATGTACATTTTCATTTAATAAGAGAATAACACAACAAATGGAGGAAGAAGAAGAGGTAAAATGTGATAATAATGGTTATACTGTAAAAGCGAATGGGACAGCTGGGAATTTATGTGCTGACTTAAACCACCGTCATGTCTTAACTATATTTAACATGGTGCTGGTCTTCCCGTCTTTTTATTTCGAGAGTGTGTGGGAACAGTGCAGAAGAGCGTAGCCTTGGGCACAGTTTTTTGCTTTCATAGGACTGCTGATTCCAGGCTAGCTCCTGGACATTAAACCTCGGGCTGATAAATGTATTTTTGACGTCAGGAAGACGTAGCAGAAGCTGTAGAGCTATGAAAAAGATGGACGAATCTGAAAGTCATTGGCGTTTTAGCGTGACGTGCTTTATTGGCGGGATTTTTGTGGAAATAGAGTCGCACCATTTTTAGCAACGTCTCAAGTGCGAGGTCGCAATAAGTCTCATTTGCAATTGTTGTATTTACAGCTATGGCAGGAAAACTAGTAGCTGGTAATTGCTCACCATATACATCAGGAGGGCGCAATCAAGTCTGTCCACGAGATGCAGAATCAACCTGTATTATACTTCACCAAATGAACATCGTCGACATTTAACAAATGCTCAATCCGAATCATAAACTTGCACCATGAAAACTGAATGATAAACGGCGCATCACAGTGATCACAAAGGTTCGCTGCATTAACGGCGAAGACGAAGTCCTTGGGAGTCAAAAACCTTGGAACCTGTGGTTCTAGGTGGTTTAAATGGCAATGTCACACTCTTTTCTGGAGGGATAGTTTGCTCTAAAGAGGTATGATTTTATGCGTAGACAAGGAATTAAGCAAAAGCTAGTTATTTTGACTAGCTACTGGCCAAATGGAAGATCTCTTACGCCCATTTTCTCACTCTTGCTTGCTGTGACGTAAATATTACCTACTGCCCTTGTAATATCACACACACTAAAAAGAATCGATGGGGCACTGCCTCTCAAACTTTTAAAAGCACAATAAATGACTTTCCAACCAGTTTACCCTCCAGATTACAGTATACAACTTTCGTGATACCTGTAATTTCCAGGGATTCTTTCATACGCATTTACTCCTCAAATCCAGATTGGTCGGAGTTAGAAACGAATTCTTTACTGAACTATAGGATAAGTTTGTTTGGCTCATCTACAAATTTTCATGCTGATTCAGCAATTTGCTCTACATCGTCAGTTTGACGCTTCGTTTGAAATTTCCTTATCTGCCAATTGTGTAACACCCTTTGGAGTTACGCAACCATCCACTGACTCCTTTTAAATCACTGTAATCTATGCCGCAAGCAATTTGATGTGCACAACGTAATGGGTCAGTGCCAAATGCATCCTAAAATTGTACAGAGCATCACTGAAACGTATGATCATCCATGTACGTTACTCTCGTTCGACAACGATTGTCGTGTACTAATTTTCACTGGAGACACGATTTGTGACTCCTGCCGGACAACGATGATGAATTATATGGCTCGAAACCTGTTTCAATATCACTTTCACTTGTTAAGCACGCATCGTCCTCTTGTACATCGTCCGGTCCGGTCAGTTGAACGGACGCGACACCGGTCATTCCTTTGACTCATATTCCAGTAACGGTAATATTTCACCTGCCACTTCTTTATCACTCTGCGAAATTCATTGGGTTCGTTTCTGATAAAATTTTTCTTTGTGTATCATTGCCATTGTTCCGCTTTGTAGCAACACCACGATCACAGTAGGACTGTTGAGAGTTACTCATCGACTAAGCAGCTCAGCTACGCTCCGTAGCCTCATACCGTGCTCACACTCCGATACCACCAGTCCCACCCCTGTTGCCAGTAGCACCCAATATTTTGGCTGCATGGTAGACAATATGTGGAGCGTCGAATCCTGTAAACAACATTGGTCTTATGCGACATCGGACTAAAGCGGTTCCTTGTGGGTGCTCTTATTCAGCAATTGGTGGGCATGTCCTCTTTGGTTGGAAGAAATGAGCTGGCTGTATGATTTGACTAGCACATATAGGGTTGTCTGTGCAATGGAGACGCGTAGGGATCGAATATTTCTTCCAGAGACGGGGTGATCTAGTGGCCATCTTAGCAGCCGGTCGGGGTCGAGAGTTCGACTCCCACCTTGTACCGCAGAGGGACGTGCAAGACTGCATGTTTCTGCACGTCTCGCGCTGTTTACTTAAGGTGAGCATTATGTGCAACACCCGCATCGTATGAAACTCGTGGTCCGCATTTGCTAAGATTACTACGGTGAACTGTCTCAAGTCCTCCATCGCTTTAGTAGATGCAAGCGTTCCTCGGTCTATTGGGCTAACAGTCACTGTATTTGAATAAAAGCTCGTCAGTTTAGAACATCAGTTGCGTCTGAAGGACGAATTCTCATTTATCGTCAAGTTACGCTTAAAACAGACGTGTTTCCTTAGTGTTTTTCGCCAAGCACACAACTGAAGGACTTTTATACTTTGACGCGTTTAGTTTTTTGCTGTTTATAGAAGAAATTAACGTGTGCATTTAAAAGTTGTCTCTGTTGACTAATTCCATTAATATTAAAATTAATAGCGTGCAATACTGCACTTTATGATTCCCATCTATGACCACAAATTCTTCGTGTTAATTATTCATTGTGCACAGTAATTTCAGGTTGGGTCTTAGAGGCGTGTCTGGCTTATAAAGTACCCTTACTTGCAAATAAGAGGATATTTTAGTTTATTCCCAGGTTTGCTATATCACATACGTGAAGGGAATGTATAAGCGCCGCGCGGGATTTGCCGAGCCGTCTCAGGCGCTGCAGTCATAGACTGTGCGGCTGGTCCCGGCGGAGGTTCGAATCCTCTCTTGGGCACTGGTGTGTGTGTTTGTCCTTAGGATAGCTTAGTTAAGTGGTGTATAAGCTTAGGGACTGATGACCTTAGCTGTTATGTCCCATAAGATTTCACACACATTCGAACATTTGAACATGTATTAGCCCTGCAGCACGTATGGAGAAAAGAGCGAGGGGTAGGTTCCCACGCTGGCAGGCAGAGTCGGTTGGCCAGTGGAACGAGCTATTAATGCAGGAATTGCTGGTGGCCTCAGCAAAGAGGTACCCATGGAATGTACATTTATTCTAGTGCGAATCAAATAATAGTTATTAATAAATATGTATTTACAAAAGTTGCCAATCTCCACTCAGTCAACCGATCTTTTAGTAATTTTATGTCAGGAAACGTTGATATTAATAAATAAATGAATAATTTTGGCGTAACTGAACATGTACCCTCTCATACGAACTACACAGATAGTACACTCACGTTACATACTGTGCGCCATAGTCGGTCGTCGTCGGTGGAATTCTTTTCGATCTAATCATGCGGTAGACCATGCTCTCGTACCTTTAGTAGCTAGCTTATAATCAGGGTGAACAAATTAATTTTACTATGTTTCCTAAATAAACGCACCATAAGGGCATCCCGGTTTAAAGTTATTTGTACAAAAAACTTCTTTCCGCTTTATTACGTAAAACAATAGACAGTAGTATTGCACTTTCAGGAGCCGACGGCGCTGCTACAGGAGCGTCTCCGCGTAACAGGAAGAAAGAATTCCTAGGCGGCGGCTCACCAAGTCAGTTCGAGGACTGACCGGCTCAGTTATAGGGAAAGCGTGGCCAGTTATACTGGACGCCCTTTCTACCACCATCTACTTACTTCCCAGCTAAACTGAGACATTTCTGGAGGTTTCTTACGAGATGGGGGTACGCTCTCGATTGATTTTCTGGGAAAGGGTAAACATTATATACACGTATGGTATTTAGGAAGCTTTTTACGTTGTGTATGTTTCACATTCCACATTACTGTGTGAGAGAAGCGTGTATGTTCCACTCTACTGTGTGTGAGAAGCGTGCATCGAAATGCATCCTAAATCCTCGCAACTGCTCCAGCAACAGGCGTTAGCGCCCCTATGTCACGACACTGACAACGTAATTGCACTGTTTGTTATCACTGTACGCTTGTGGAAGTTGTTGCCCTTTAATGAGGGTTATAAATCTTGATTTAGGATGTTTATCATTTATGGATGCCCGCGCACCTGTTGGCCTTTACATGTTTGCTGGGAGTTCCTGCCTTTCATAAATTCAGTAACGCGTTACTAAACTGCAATGACGATGCATGGAATAGATTGCCATTCCCACCTTGTGTTATACGGCCATAAGATGATACATAAAAAGTATTTTGCTAAATTCATTGATCAAGTATGTTTACGGGTAGTAATTAACACACTAAAAGTTTTGAATTACAGGTAACAGCCACATTGGAGAGATTAAATTTCAGTCATTACGGGATAAAGATATATTCTCTTCTGGAGTTACAATTGACTTTCTAAACTATCTAAGGAAACACGACTAGCCAAACAGGAGTGACCAGGGGGAGTGTTACGTTGAAATCAATAAATGGAAAATAAGTACCACTTTTGTTGCTTGGTAAGAGACCATACAAATGTTAAAATTTTATGTAGACTCGAGGCACATGGTTTTCATTTTACATGCGTCATAGATCATGAGGCAGTCTTCCTCAATGCTGCAGCATGTTCTGTTCTGTTTCCGTTGTTGGTTCTGATATACCCGTTTTTGATGCTAATGTGTCCTAACAATGTCACCACAATAAAATCTTTCGTATCGTGTCACATTTAAAACGATGTTAACACAGACAGATGTGAAAAGCAAGCGGTAGGGTATTTAAAAATGACGAAGTCAGTGTATTTCACTTTCTCTAATAGTATATGAGATCATTTACTGAGGAAAACTAACAAAGAAGACAATATAAGAACGCATAAATTTGTTACGTTAATAAGAGTCGCTGTTAGTGGCACATTAGCCTTTAGAAACACCATAAAAAATTTATGAATTTGGCAACAGTTTCACGATGCACACAGATGAACCTAAATATTTTGACCACCGACGTAACAGCGTGCCTTTCCACCAACGGAATGCAAGACAGTGACAATTATGTGTGTCATGAATTTGGCGTATACCTGATAGGTTTCTGGTATTATATGGCACTAGAAGCGTACGCACAGGTCATGCAGTTAACGTAAATTCCACCAACGGTATGCACTAAAGCTGCAAATATGCGTGCCTTTAGTTCGACAAATCATTAGTAGGTTCCTGGAAGTACACGGCAATAAATGAGTACACACAGGTAATGCAGTGATATATATTACTGTTCAGTGATCTGTAGGAATGCAGATGGCGCCAGACTGCTTCCCACAAGTGTTCGATCGAGTTCAGATCAGGCAAATTTTGTGGTAAAGGTATCAACGGAAGTTGACTATCATGCTCCTGTTATTTTTTTCAGTAGTGTTTTAAATTTGTTCGATGAATTGATGTTGCGCATATACTATTACACATTTTTCATTGTCTTAACAGTCGAAAACATTCAAGTCTGACAGCCTGTTGTTTACTCAAAGCTCTGTTTATGTTGTTGAGGGTTGAGCATCTATGGAAAAGTTATTGATGTCTTTGTAGTCTCTGATGATTTGGCTATCCTTATCCCTGTACAAAGATAAGGAAATAACTACAATACATCACATATGAGAATAATTGTGACCCTAATACGGTGCTACAGCTGTAAAAATAAAACACAACCTAAAAAAGACCCAAAAAATAATAAATGAACACTAACGAAAGAAACTCCATTAATAAAGAAAACCATGTACATACCAACAAACCAAAACCGGAGTAGCCGCGCAGTCATGGGCGTCTTGTCACGATTCGCACGGCTCCGCCCATCGGAGGTTCGAGTCCTCCCTCGGGCATGGATGTGTGTGTTGTCCTTAGCATAAGTTAGTCTGAGTTACGTTAAGTAGTGTGTCTGCTTAGGGACCTCAGCATTTTGGTCCCATAAGATCTTACCACAAATTTCCAAATTTCCAAACTACATGGGAAAGATATCTGATGAAATAAACGCACTACTAAAACCTAAAAACCTGAAATTAGCCTTAAAGACAACAAATAATATTAGCACGAACATATTTTTTGTGTCATCAGTTTTCTGAGTGGTTTGATGCGGCCCGCCAAGAATTCCTCTCCTGTGCCTACCTCTTCATCTCAGACTGGCACTTGCAACCTATGCCCTCAATTATTTGTTGGATGTATTCCAGTCTCTGTCTTCCACTACAGTTTTGGCCCTTTACAGTTCCATCTAGTACCATGGAAGTCATTCCTTCAAGTCTTAACAGTTGTTCTATCACCATGTCACTTCTTCTCGTCAGTATTTTCCACATATTCCTTTCCTCTCTGATTCACCACAGAACCTCCTCGTTCTTAACTTACCGGTCCACCTAATTTTCAACATTCGCCTGCAGCACCACATCTCAAATGCTTCGATTCTCTCCCGTTCCAGTTTTCACTAGCATACAATGCCGTACACCAAACGTATATTCTCGAAAATTTCTTCCACCAAAGAAGGTCTCTGTTTAATACTTGTAGACTTCTATCGCCCGGGAATGCCCTTTTTGCCATCACTAGTCTGCTTTAGATGTTCCCCCTGCTCCATCTGTCAATGGTTATTTTACTGCCTAGGTAGCTGAATTCCTTAACCTCATCTACTTCCATATCATCAGTCCTTATGTTAAGTTTCTCGCTATTCTCATTTCTACTACTTCTCATTACCATCGTCTTTCTTCGATTTACTCTCGACCCATACTCTGTACTCATTAGACTGTTCATTCCGTTCTGCAGATCAAGTAATTCTATTTCACTTTCACCCAGGATAGCAATGTCATCAGCGAATTGTATCATTAATATCCTTTCACCTTGAATTTTAATTCCACTATTCAACCAGTAAGATGGCAAGAACTATGCCCCTTAAATGAAGTCATTAAAGACCACCTAACTCACGTTGAGCGAACAGTAGGGCTGAACAAAAATGACTGACAAGGCACAATGCATCTTGTAGAGGGTATACTATGCACGTATTGGAATAATTAATGTCGGGTGATGGTTTTAAAGTAATTTACAAAACATGAAAACTTTGTGGAAATGCGTCGATTTACTGGAGGCTAGTTTACCCCAGGGAAGTAGAATTGACCGTGGCCGCCGGGGGAGCGGCTAAGGGAAGCGACAATAGGCAGCTTAGGGAGACTGAAGCTCTGAGAAAGCGGTAACGCGGCGCGGCCTCCAGTCGCCTTAAGATGAGTGACAGTGAGTAGGTGGTTGACCCCAACTCCATGCTGGTGTACCGGGAAACAGACGGAGAACTTTACGCCTGTTAATAAATGTCCATTGTCCCGTTTTCTTTGAAACATGCGAGAAAGCGGTGCAAAGCTACGGTGGAGCAGTCAACAGAGGTCAAAATATATGTGTTTGTGACTGTAGCAACTTCACGGTGAGTTCACGGTCCGCAGAGCCTGAAGTAAATCAGGTGAAGAGCGACAGCATGAAATATGCTGGCCTCCGATGGGAATGTAGGACCAAGGAATCTGAAGTACTTTCCTGGGAGTGGTTCAAAATGGCTCTGAGCACTATGGGACTTAACTGCTACGGTCATCAGTCCCCTAGAACTTAGAACTACTTAAACCTAACTAACCTAAGGACAGCACACAACACCCAGCCATCACGAGGCAGAGAAAATCCCTGACCCCGCCGGGAATCGAACCCGGGAACCCAGGCGTGGGAAGCGAGAATGCTGCCGCACGACCACGAGATGCACTCTTCTGGGAGTCAGAATTCTGGAAAAGATGGTGTTTGTGCAGACGCTAACCTTGGTGGGTGGCCTGGAAAGAGCGGTATAGTGGAAGTTGAGAGGAAGGGAAATTTTGTGGGAATTTGTTCACTTCCCAGAGCAGGCACTGGTCGGCGCTGGGAAGCGACACATAATTATCATGACTTGCGCTGCAATTGGCGTAAGTGATTTTGCTGGAGGGGAAACCGAGGCGAAGGGCGGACTGTGAGAACCATTCCCAGCTTGCCTAGAGTGCGGACGTGGTAATCTTTACTCAGCTTGCCTGGGTAAGAGTGAGCATCTCTGCAGTTTCTGACCTAGCAAATGGAACGATTGAGCTTGGAGATAGGGAGTTTTGGTTCAGCTATATACTGAGCAAGATAGCTACGAGTGAATAGACGTGCACAGCCTTGCAGCACCACGAGGTCGGCCGATGTCTGCACAATGACGCCGCCCCGCCACGCTGTATTCGGTGATATCGCGCCATCTCCGGCCACTGATTAATTTGTTGGATCACGTTGGCAAAGTTTCCACGAGGGTTTCAATGGCCACGTATTTTAGAATTCTTCTCGCACTTCACATTTCACCTGGGTCAGTCGATAGGAATTACTTATGAGTTATCGCGCTTTACTCCACGCAAACGCAATTTATTACCACTGCCTGATAGGAGAGTCTTGTAATGTGATGATTGAAGGTTGGGAGTTAAAATAAACTTGTGCTAATCGACTGCATCTGTTTCCAATCAAGTAGTTGAAATCCCAAGTCAGTTTTTTAATTAATTTTAGGTTCAACATTTGCATCTGGTGTTCAATAGCTGAATATAAAATCAATGTGCACCCCTTTTTAATTAAAAGTGATCAATTCTGGATAAATTATGGTCAACACTGCCACCGCAGTTCAATCAGGAGTCACAGTGCCATATTCCTCTTTTGCGTTATCCGTTATTGCGGCCGTTTTTGCACTCTCTGTTGGTCTGTTAGTCAATTAGTTGTGGTGAAGACACGCCAAAGCCAGCAAAGTGACGGGTGGGGTGTTATATATGGCTGACCCATGCTAGGATACAATACATCGGGATTTGCTAGGAAGCAGTCATAAAAAAAAAGAAATTTTTCCATGTGATCCATTGCTTAGACATTTTTAATTGAAAAACGGGTAGCATTAGTTACAATAAGTTACATTGTCTTCTTCATGTGCTGTCCTTACAAATTGACATATATAGATGCCTCTGCATTGTATTTGTGAGTTGTTGGAGTACTTATGATGTGCAGTGCCGTAATCAGCCGATGCTGAGCACACAGAACACAATCATTGGTACTCTCGTTTTGGGGGAATTCTTTATGAACTGTTTGTCGGGTCCTTGCTCACACCCAGTGTATGAGTTTGTGTCCTGATATATGTTTTGTGTTATCTATTTATTGAGTGTAAGAGGTACCTGGGTTTTGATTTTCGTGTAACATAAAAGTGCAAATGATAACGAGGGGAAAAGCCAAGACAACAGCAGAATATAATCAGACTGTTACTCGGGAGAACATGGGTGATAGTAGGGAATGCTCTACCGATGAGCGTGACGAATGCGACTTGCAACTTCCTGAAACTGTGTCTCATGACTGGTTTAGTCCGCTGAATAGCAAGGACGTTGATTCAGGCAGTGATACTGAGGGCTCGGGGGACGCAGGGAGTACACGATTACGGAAGATCCAACCTAAGAAACCAGAGTGTGTTGGAACAAAACGGTGTCCGACGATTATCAAACGATTCATTCGCAAGTGATACGACGGGGGCGCGGAGACGGTAATTGTCTAGATATCGAAGGGTTCCTCAGAACAGATGAGAAGAGTCGCATTTTCAACCACAAAAGGACGAGGATCAAAATGCGGCTGCTCTCGAAAACATTACGGACCTGTTGCAACAGATGCAAACGGTGAACTTAGAGCAGAGCGCCAACCTTAATGCCGAAATTAAAAAGGCGAATAAGCAGCTGAAAGAGCAGAGCGCCAACCTTAAGGCCGAAATTAAAAAGGCGAATTCGGAGCTGAAAGACAACCTTAATGCCGAAATTAAAAAGGCGAATTCGGAGCAGAACTATAGGCTCACAGAAGTTCTTAGGGAAGTGAAAGAGGAGGTAAAGAATCTCGGTGCCAGAATAGAGAAAGAGATTGCCATAATCAAACGAACGGCAATTTAAGCCAAATTAATTGCAAAATATGCAAGGGAAATAGCGAGAGAAACTCGAGACTCCACGCAAAGCACGGCAAAAGTAGGAAAGGTCATGTTATAAAGGCTACAAAATCGGATAAAACGGGTTGAAGAAAAGCAACAAGACCATCCGGGTATAGGGCCTAACGAGATGTTGAAAGAGGAGGTGGCGATATTAAAAAGAAATTTAGAGGGCGAGGTAGAACGTCTCATTACAGAGACATCAGGAAAGAAGAATGTAATTCAGGGCCGGCCAAACGCTGCACAGTGTGCAGACGTGCGGAAGTGCTGCACATGTGCGCACGTGTGCGACAGCGAGCGACCGCGTCATCTGTTTTGGGCATGTGTCCTAAATGAACGGCGGCGGCTCTACTTCCCTGTTTATGTGGTACAAGCAAGAGCGCCACATACCCAGTCACGTTTACCCCTGGTAACCGTAACCTTAACAGAGAAGTACTGAGAAATGGCAGGTACTGTGAAAAAGCAATGGACGGGAGATCTATGTTCTCAGTCGTTTATAAATGACTGGGAACTGCAATTCTTTTTTGTAGCCGTTGGTGAAAACTCACAGTGTTTGCTATGCCGCCGAATAATAGGCGGCCAGCGTAAGTTTTCAATTGAAAGACACTACAATACATATCACAAAGATGAGTGTAGTGTACTCAAGAGTGAAGAACGGCAAGCAAAATTAAACGTCCTTAAGAAAATGGATGAGACACATCAACTCGATTATGATTTCTCATGACCAGTGATAAACGTGTTTGGATTTACTCCTTTCATAATTAAAAATTATTGTTTACTAACTGTGCATTAGTGCCCCATTCTGCTCCATGTTGCATTATTATCAGGAAAGTTGGTCATTAAACCGATTGTTCCAATTTATACTTACAATTAGGGTTTTTTCTTAATGTGTGAAGGGCTACGCTCAGCTGAAGTCGATAAAACGTAACATTCATGTAATTGTCGGTTATTATGCAGATTTCAGACGGAGCTGATGAAAGATATAGCAATAGTGGTACTGAAATAACAGGTGATCATCGAGAGGTCTGCGGTTGTCATTCTGTTCAGAGGTCAGTGAGACAGAAATTATGTGGGTGTAACTAAGGGCACCGAGAATTAGTTATAGGAAACCTTGCATTAGTTTAATGTTATTTGAAATCATAAATAAGGTTCATTGGAAGTCGATAAGTGTTCTCTTTCTTAAATACTAGATCAAAAACAATACTCGTATTTACGTGCCGTCAGTCAAGCTGCCTTAATAAAAACCCACGGTTGTAAACTGTATTACCTGTCTTACTGGGTTAAACTGTTAACATAAAAGTAGTCGTCTCAATGAGTGGACTGTAACAGTATTTTAAATGTTTAATACGCGAAATACCTTCCCATTGTTAGCTTGCAAGCTGTGGAAAGAGCACTAGAATGGATAAAGCGACATCTGTAGGTAGAAACATGCACTACATAAACGCTGACGGCTGCAGAGTGCACGCTGTGACCCGGAAGTTGCACATGTGCAGGAGTACCACACGCGTGCAGAATTTCTGGCCGGCTCTGGTGTAATTACTGCGTCGACTGAACCGTCACTTGCCGGAACACATATAACCGCTTAAGGGTGTGACAAAGTTGACACTATAAGCAACGGGAGCCACGCCTTCATTCACAGCTCTGAGGCAACGACCGAGGTAAACACGGACAGCGCGCAGCAGTCCAGTGAGCACAATTGCTGTCAGCTGATTAGATGTACCGAACAACTGTCGAAAATACAGAGGGGGAGAGATGACGATAGCGTGTCGGAACGAATTAGTCCACGTCCCGAAATTCATACGAATCGTAAGAACGGTCGAAATGATAACTGGAAGGATGACCGGCTTGACTACAAGCATTTTGTGTCAGTCCGAAAGTTCCATCGCTGCAAGGACGAAGGTAATACCTAGCATCCAAAAACTTTTAAGGGACAATTCGAGTTATCTTTGCCCCCATACTGGCCCTTGATGTACCAGCTGGATTTTGTGTGCTCCCATATGGAGGGCGCGACCGCTGACCACATGAGAAATGTAGCGAAGACGAGCGTCTCGTTCGAAGAATTCAAAAATGCATTCTTGGGCAAGTATTGGTCTAAAGAAACCCAAGAAAGGATCAAAAATGGAATCATTGATGCCCAGAGATATGGAAGGAGCTGGGTACCGGAGTCCGGTCAAATTTTTTGAAAATATGACAAAAAGGAAACAGTACCTAAACAACCCATGTAGCGGTGCGGAAATCATCAGATTATGCTACATGAAACATCCCATCTCGTATCAAGAATCACTTGCCGGTCGTTTTGGTAGCGATTTAAGGAATTTAAGGGCATTTTGCGCGAACTGGAATTCGCAATTCAAGAGGAACAGGCGCGGGAGAAACGCCGACAGCTTGAACAAAATAACCACCATCGCAATAATGGACGTCAGTGGGATAGTAGGCCAGTGCCGAACTACAACGGCCACAATCAAGATAAGAGTAATGGCAACTCGAAAGGAAGGTACACGGAAGATGAGCGACACTCTGCGATGCAACATAATAAATTACAAAGGACTTGGGGCGGTAATCAGCAATCTGGAAGGAACAGGAATAATAGTTACCAAAACAACAACCAGGAAAAGGTCGAAGTCCACCTTCCGAAGCCTGGTCCATCCCGCCTTAACGGGCAGGATTACGAATGACTAGACCAGAGCGCGGACAGGAGTTGCAAAACGTCCGTAACCTTGGAACTAGGCAGTAACATAAACATTATCGAATACGAGGATGTCACCGAGTTACTCCTCGAAGAAAAGGAAGGGCAACAAAATAAAGAAATATACCCAGTAGTCAAAATCAAAATAGGTGACTTAACGGTGGCCGCTATAATTGATATTGGAAGCCAGCTTTCAGCGATCTCAGAAGAGGTATTTAAGACATGTAAGAATGTGCTGAACCCACCGACTCTTGCCACACAAAAGACGAAGGTCAGGGGTGAATTACTTGGAAAGAGTATAGAAATATCTCAACAGACACGTTTAGAATTCGAAAGTCAGGGACATCAGTTGAATGCTAATCTTTTTGTCATTCCTAAACTGTCCACCGATATTATCATTGGTATGGATTTCCTATCAACGAACAAAGCCATAATCGATTTGGGTGGAGGAGAAGTCACATTAGGAGAGGGTGACAAAATCCATCTTCGTTTCGATAAACAGGCAATCCCTGGGCAGGTACAAAAGAGATGTCTCAGACTACAGTTTCCAAACCAGGAGGAGTCAACAGGTGAAGCCGACGGCGGACAGGACAATCGAGATAGTACTTCGAAACAAGCACAGTTAGTAGAAATACATAAGGAAATAAGGGAGAAATTGCAGAGCATAAAGGTCATAAGAGACGCAGACAAGGAAGGGTTAGACAATGTGCTAAGAAGGAATATTGAAGTTTTTCTCCCCAAGACGGGATCCATAAAGGGCTATCAATATAAATTTGACGCAAAGAGGCTCAAACCGTTTCGGGTACCACCGTACCCGATTCCATGGTCGTACCGAGATCGTGTTTTTATCGAAGTCCAGCGGATGCAGAGGGAGGATGTGATAGAGCCAGCAAAGTGACAATACAGCAGCCCCATCAGGATCGTAGACAAAGGGAACGGGGAAATTCGACTTGTGTTAGATTCCCGGCAGATCAATACGATCATAGTTCCGGAAACCGACAGACCCGAGAGGCTCGATGATTTGCTGCAGAAATTCCATGGAGTTTCGGTGTTTTCCTCTCTGGATTTGAAATCCAGCTTCTGGCAAATCGAGTTGGATCCAGAATGTAGAAGATACACGGCGTTCATCGCATTTGGTAGATACTATCAATTTAAGAGACTCCCCTTTTGCCTGAATATTTCGTCTGCACCATTTATAAGAGGATTAGGAACAATTTTGGATGAGGGGTTAAGGGAGAGAATAACATGTTACGTTGATGATATCCTCATTGCGGAAATGACATGGGAATCTCACAACAATCTTCTAGGAGAAGTGATCTTCAAATTAAGAAAACATGCGGTGACGGTAAATATAAAAAAGTCCTGTTTTGGAGGAAGACAAGTACATTTCTTGGGTCATGTCATCATAGGGTAAGGAATTATGCCAGACCCAGAGCAGATGAGGGCACTCGCACAATTTGCAACGCCTACCACGAGGAAACAGTTGAGAGGCTTTCTCAGTGTCGTGAATTTTTCCAAAAAATTCATATATGTAGAGGCGTTGGCGACACCACGACTGTGTCAATTAACCGGAAAGTATGCGGCGTGGGTATGGGACAACGATGCAGAAAGAGAATTCAGTATGCTAAAATAAGCTGTGGTAAAGGCTCCGATTCTGTCACATCCTGATCTGGCACATGACTTCTGTATGGTCAAAGATAGCGCGAAAACTGGGCTAGGCGTAATGGTCTTCCAAGAATATGAAGAAGATGGAGTAAAGTTACACAAAACGATCGCGTTCGGGAGTCGGGTTCTGAGTAAAATCGAAAGGAATTACTCAGTAACCGAACTGGAGGCCCTCGCAAAAGTGTGGGGGTTCCAGAAGTTCAAGTACTTTTTATTCGGACGTAAGACACATGTCTATACCGATCACAGAGCTCTGTAGTTCATACTTACGGCCAAATTAATGCATGGGAGGCTTGCGAGATGGGTTGCTGTCCTCCAGGAATTCAATTTAACAATAGTCTACGTACCGGGACCCACAAATGTAATAGCGGATGCGCTATCCCGTTCCCCTCTGGGGATAAGCGATTATCAGGCTGAAGAACTGGAACAAGAACATTTCTCCTTGTTCTGTCTACGAAAATTGGCGTTTGACAATTATATCACAGTGACAATGCGTGATATTGGGCGAGAACAAGACAAAGATCCTGTGCTGAGAGGAATAAAAGAAAAGTGGAAAGATAGAACGCAAGCCAGGCTTAGGCAGCATTATCTGTTAAGAAAGGGGGTCCTGTTTTGCAGAAGAAATCCGGGTGAGACGTTGTGGGTCGTGTGTGTGCCAGAGGAAGTAATAAACAAACTCATCTGGTATACACATCTCAGTTATGCTCACTTCGGATCCAGGAAGTGCTTCTTGAAACTAAAAAGCGTCCGTCACTTCAAAAACATGGAGAGAGGAATACGTAAGGTTCTCGCGGTATGTAAGAAGTGTCAGAAGGCGAAAACAAGTACAGTAGCCATGCAGCCGCCTCTGTACCCCATTATTCCGGAGAAATTAAGACAAACAGCGGCGACGGACTTGATGGGGCCGTTACCTACCACACAAAGGGGTTATAGATACATCATGGTGGTATTAGAATTAACGTCTAAGTACGTCACCCTGACACCATTGAAAAGAGCAACCGGGACAACGGTGAGCAGGGCGCTACGTAGAGATTTCCTGGCACAGGTAGGGCCAGTAGAGTATATTTTGTCAGACAATGGGCCACAGTACAGGTCGGAGATATGGAAGAGAACACTTGAATGTCATGGAATTAAATCAGTTTTGATATCCCGCTTCCACCCCAGTTCTAATCCCTCTGGAAGAACAATGAAGGATTTACGAAACCTTGGCAGATTGTACTGCAGTAAGAAGCACGCCACATGGGGCATCTTCATCAAAGATTTCCAAGAAGTAATTAATGAGATACCCCACAGCACCACCCTGTTAGCTCCAATCACGGTACTAAAGAACCGGGACCCGCCGGACAGGCTCCGTCAGTTAGTGGAGTTTCCTCCAAGAACACGACAGCGACATGGGACTGTCGTGGAGAAAGACCTACAAAATATCCGACGTGCAGGCGAGAAGCGCAAAGCACGAGCGGATAAAGGGCCGCGAGTACGACAATTTGTAGTTGGGGAAAAGGTACTCATTTAGACACACCGACTGTCAAACAAGCAAAGGAAGTTGTGCCACAAATTCTTCGCCGCGTATGGTGGGCCTGTGCGAGTGCGAAGAATGGCGCATGCCAACGCATTGGAAGTAGAATCCATAAAAACAGCAAAATCGCTAGGAGTTCATCCGATAGCACATGTAAAGGCGTTTGTGGAATGATGAACTGCAGACTTTGTACATGGAATTGCAGTAAATATAGGCTTAGAATAACGATTTTTGTTAAAGTGTCTTGTTTGTTTGTGTATATACTGATCTTAGTGGTAGAATGTCTCGTTTACATGTGCCGATATTTTGCGTTTTCATTACTAATAATGATATCTCGCCTCTCGATGTGGTGAAAGTAAAGTGCACTAGAGTATTTTGTAAAAACACATGATTAAAGAATGGAAAAACAAGTATTTCTGGTTGTACCCCTAAGAAAAAGATAGAATAGGAACTCTGTAAATTACAGAAAAGTTCCCCTTAGTTGTATCTCCGTCATTGGAAAACATATTTAAGGGGGCCAGTCCCGTAGGTCGTTACGAGGACGCACCGACGCACCTCGTGTGCCCCTGAATTCGTAAGAGGTGGACAGCTATGCACACTTGCGTGAATTAGCGCACCCAGTGCATGTTAAAAAGAACCGGATGTAATCATCTACAGAGTGAACAGCATCAGTCATACGCCAGAAATATTTTTTGATACCAAGATAGTGCAACAACTGCGAGTGAGAGCAGTGAGCTATATTTGTGTTATGCAATTGTGACATTGCTAATCCGAAACATGTTCACAGGCCTTACAAAACCATTCGTGACAAAAGGAGAAAACGGGAAGAAAATAGATGAGAGAAGAAGTGTCGCAATAGCACACGATAAAGGACGCTATCCAAACTTCCAACAAAAATCTTGGTAAGACTGACACATGCCTAAGTTTGTTGTGTTTTATACATGTTTGCAGCACGATAAGAGGTACGTCTGCCACATAGGGAACTCAGAAGAAAAAAACAAGATTAGAGATAAAAATTAGTAAATAGTAAATATGTAGTCGTGTTCGCCAACACCGTGTTAGTCGTAGGAATTCGTAGTTAGAAATGGTGATGGGATCCTGTCCAGATAATCTTGATTCCCTGTCCCTTGATTGTGTGTGTGTGAATAACTGTGAGCAAGTTGTCTTGTACATTTTCTATGTTTATATATATAAAAAATGTTCTGTTCCATTTCAATTTTAACTGATCCTGAAGTTGATTTACAAACAAGAAATTCATTCCTTTTTAACGAGACGGTTTCATTGTCTTCAGAAAAAATAAATGTGTGGTACTGATGGTTAAACATCAGCACTTTGCATGTACTAAACTTAGTTGTCTTGGTGTGTTAAGGTGGCGTAACTGAGCAAGAGGGAGTTGAAGCTACGACACCTGGCACACCACTCACGAGCTGACAACGAACGAGGACGACAACAATGACGGGAGCACACAGCTAACGATGGTGATGGCGTGCAGAATACGCCCTTAATCGACGGGGACGGTGGTCAACTCAGCAGCCAAGGAGAGGTGACATCCAGCACCTCTGTGTACAACAAAGAGGGCAGCCCTGGTCTCAGTACACGGTACGAGTAGGGGGGCAGCAATGAAGAGGTCCAAGAAGGTTTCTATATTTGTTTGTCGTCACGTCAGGTGGAGCGACAGCCCAGATGACCTTTTGTGCCTAATGACACCAACTTTAAAGGCCTGTGCAAAAAATAGGCTCTTGTCTGATCACGGTCCCTCCCTTGCCCTAAACCGTCTATAGAACGAGCAATGACCTGTGGATGAGCCGCGAGAGGTCACCGATCATAGATGCACCGATGGGGTCTTGTGCCTGTCGATGTCAACAACGAGCTCTTAGGTGAGAGCCATCCTGCCTCAAGAAGATGCGGGCGCCTGTGGCACCATCTCCGTAATCGATGTTGCTCTCTTCTCAGCCGTTAGCCATCCCTCAACTTGCTAGTCAGAACTAATGTCACTTCCATTCCTGCAAGAGACTTGTGCCGTGTGTGAGTGTGTCAGTGTGGATTCAAAAGAATAACATGCGCCACAACGAACGTACTCATTTGTTCTGTTTATGAATTATGTTATAAGAAGGTTATGAGTTTATAAATGTGCCATTTGTTAAAACGTCATATATTTGTCATGCCACGTCTATTTGTGTTAGAATAAGATTTCATACTTATACCTTGTTACAAATAGACAACAGTGGTTGCTCAATACGCAATGATTCTTGTTATTTTGCTTGTGTTTTATAGATATATAAAAAAGGTACATACGTGTACACAATCCAGACACTGGATTGGACCGGACCTTGTTGAATTGTGTAAAGATGACACTTACACCATGCACAATATAAACGTCCAGAGACAGTGAGACACACAAAAATAAAAATAAAAACTCCTTATTTAGAGAATGTCAAACGGGCGTTCACATTTAATTGAATGAGAGCAACCACTATCAACTTAACAAAATGTTACACGAATATTGTTCATGCATGTTTTTAGTAATTTAAGTCGAGTAGGGATGGATAACTGAGAGTGAATGGACCTTAAGTTATAACTGCAGGTCTTGCCATTCAAATGACAAGCACAGAGGTGCTTAAACATGTGTCTCGATAATTGTCCTTTTTTTCATTCCATCGAGTGAAATACATAATTAATAGCGTATATCTTCATTGTTTTAATACAGATCTCAGAAAAACAGCGGAATTTTAAATCAGAAACTTGCTTATATACACTCCTGGAAATTGAAATAAGAACACCGTGAATTCATTGTCCCAGGAAGGGGAAACTTTATTGACACATTCCTGGGGTCAGATACATCACATGATCACACTGACAGAACCACAGGCACATAGACACAGGCAACAGAGCATGCACAATGTCGGCACTAGTACAGTGTATATCCACCTTTCGCAGCAATGCAGGCTGCTATTCTCCCATGGAGACGATCGTAGAGATGCTGGATGTAGTCCTGTGGAACGGCTTGCCATGCCATTTCCACCTGGCGCCTCAGTTGGACCAGCGTTCGTGCTGGACGTGCAGACCACGTGAGACGACACTTCATCCAGTCTCAAACATGCTCAATGGGGGACAGATCCGGAGATCTTGCTGGCCAGGGTAGTTGACTTACACCTTCTAGAGCACGTTGGGTGGCGCGGGATACATGCGGACGTGCATTGTCCTGTTGGAACAGCAAGTTCCCTTGCCGGTCTAGGAATGGTAGAACGATGTGTTCGATGACGGTTTGGATGTACCGTGCACTATTCAGTGTCCCCTCGACGATCACCAGTGGTGTACGGCCAGTGTAGGAGATCGCTCCCCACACCATGATGCCGGGTGTTGGCCCTGTGTGCCTCGGTCGTATGCAGTCCTGATTGTGGCGCTCACCTGCACGGCGCCAAACACGCATACGACCATCATTGGCACCAAGGCAGAAGCGACTCTCATCGCTGAAGACGACACGTCTCCATTCGTTCCTCCATTCACGCCTGTCGCGACGCCACTGGAGGCGGGCTGCACGATGTTGGGGCGTGAGCGGAAGACGGCATAACAGTGTGCTGGACCGTAGCCCAGCTTCATGGAGACGGTTGCGAATGGTCCTCGCCGATACCCCAGGAGCAACAGTGTCCCTAATTTGCTGGGAAGTGGCGGTGCCGTCCCCTACGGCACTGCGTAGGATCCTACGGTCTTGGCGTGCATCCGTGCGTCGCTGCCGTCCGGTCCCAGGTCGACGGGCACGTGCACCTTCCGCCGACCACTGGCGACAACATCGATGTACTGTGGAGACCTCACGCCCCACGTGTTGAGCAATTCGGCGGTACGTCCACGCGGCCTCCCGCATGCCCACTATACGCCCTCGCTCAAAGTCCGTCAACTGCACATACGGTTCACGTCCACGCTGTCGTGGCATGCTACCAGTGTTAAAGACTGCGATGGAGCTCCGTATGCCACGGCAAACTGGCTGACACTGACGGCGGCGGTGCACAAATGCTGCGCAGCTAGCGCCATTCGATGGCCAACACCGCGGTTCCTGGTGTGTTCGCTGTGCCGTGCGTGTGATCATTGCTTGTACAGCCCTCTCGCAGTGTCCGGAGCAAGTATGGTGGGTCTGACACACCGGTGTCAATGTGTTCTTTTTTCCATTTCCAGGAGTGTACATTTGTGAGTAGGCTTCATTTTGTAACGTCTTTTTTTGATTTTCGGTAATTTAATTGATTTTTTCTAGCTAAAGTATTATTTTTGCCATGAGTGAGAAGTGCCTGACTTGCCGTAGAATTGTTAGTTCCGGGGTTTGGTGATGGATGCAGTAGTTTTTACCATTGGGGGGACTGCAGGGGCGTGGGTGTCGGGAAAGTGGATCAGGCTCATCAGTGGTTATGTAGGATTTGCAGCAGAGATAGGAAGATAGTAGAACAGGAAGGGAAAATTGCTGCCCTTCAGGCTGAGCTAGATTAGGCTAGGGAAGATCTGGACAGGTTAAGGAGGGAGAAGGGCAAAGATAGGTGGGAAGTGGCAACAGGTAACAGAAGGAACACGCTAAGAACTAAGTCTGACAGTTTTGTGGTGAATGTCAAAAATAAGTTTGACCTGATGCTTCAGTTAGAAACTGATGAGCCTCAAGCAGAGGTAGGTGTAGGCAGGACACAACAAACTTTCAACAGGAAATTGAAAAAGAATGTAGGAAAGTCATCAAAAAGGAAGAAAGTTTTGTTGTTAGGCAGTTCTCATGCCAGAGGTGTAGGCCAACTTCTGCAGGAGGAATTAGGACCAGAATACCAGGTCACAAATTTTTTCAAACCAAGTGCTAGTCTGGATCAGGTGACAGAGGATTTAGGTTCACTCTGTAAAGGATTTATCAGGGAAGACACCGTGGTTATTGTGGGAGGGCCAGGAAACAGTATCGACAGAGATCCTGGGTACAGTATAGAGTGTGACCTGGTAAAGATTGCATCAGCATTGAGACACACCAATGTTGAATTTGTATCTGTCCTGAGACGCCATGACCAGCCTCATTTGAACTCTTCTGTTGGGAGAGTTAATTTGGAGTTGGAACAGCTGCTTGGGTCGGGTGCGGGGGCTCATATTGGTGTGGTTCCTGCTGATTCTCTCAGTAGTTCGGACTAAACCAGGCACGGCCTACATCTCAACAAGAAAGGGAAGGGTAAACTGGCTGGGGTAATAGCAGGAAATTTAAGGGGGGTGAGGCACTGCCATGATGGTAAAATACCTGTGGTTACAGGTGTTGGAGCAGCACTTTTTTTAGAATAGGTAAGACAGAACGATGTCAAGTTCTAAGAGAGAGCAGGATTGAAACAAATCTTCAGTTTAGCAAAGAAATTAAACAGCACAATTCTATCATATTGGATCACCAATCACAGCTGTCAATTATAAATTTTAACCAATCACCAGAAATTTTATCTCCACCAAGTTGTATTTCAGTCCTAGGTACTTGCATTGATGAATTAAAGTCACCCAACCCAGTTGACATAATCTGCCTCTCTGAACACCATGTGACCACTGGTATAGCAACTAGGCCTAAGCACAATGAGAAACTCAGACGGGAGAGTACTGCAAATGTTAGGATAAGGAAAGGTTCTCATAAAAGTATAATCAAAAATAATATAAGTATATTTCATCAAAATATTTGGAGTTTAAAGAATAAAATAGATGAGCTTCTGGTTTGTTTACAAGATTTAGAAGCTGAGGATGAAACAGATATACTATGCCTGTCTGAGCATCACATTGTTACTGGTATGGATAAGGTAAATGTAAGTGGATATAAACTCTCCGCATATGTAACTAGAGAAAATATGGAGAAAGGAGGAGTTGCCATATATGTCAAAAGTTATTATTGTGCAAAAAGTATAGAAACAAAAAAGTTTTGTGTAGAGAAACCTATAGAAGTATGTGCCTGTGAGCTTAAATTAAATAAAGGCACATTTATAATTGTAACTGTATATAGGTCCCCATCGGGAAATTTTCATCTATTTCTAAAGAATTTGGACTCCTTTTTGTGCTATCTGTCAGACAGGGGGAAGCAAAGTATTATTTGTGGGGACTTCAATGTAGATTCTCTGAAAGAGGGTAACAGGAAAAAAGACCTTGAAGTATTACTCGGTTCTTTCAATTTGACATCCGTTATTGATTTTCCTACTCGGGTGGTAAAGGATAGCAGCTCACTGATAGATAACTTCTTTATAGACCAAGATAAGTTTAACCAGATAAATGCTCAGCCTGTTGAGAATGGTCTTTCTGATCATGGTGTACAGCTATTTACAATATATGACATAGCTCCATTCAACAGTACTAAACAGTGCTCCAAAGTAGTATCTTCAGTCAACGATTTAACAATTGCAAATTTCAGGGAAAGCCTACAGCAGTTAGACTGGGATGAGGTGTACCATGAACGTGATGCCAATTTAAAATATAATTTATTTCAGGACACTTTTGAAAATGCATTTGATAACTGCTTCCCCAAGAAAATAGTTAAATATACTCATAAGAAACCATGTAACAAACCATGGTTTACTAAGGGTATAAAAATATCTTGTAACCGGAAAAGGGAAATGTATCTGACAGCAAGAAAGAGTAGTGACCCAGAAACTATCAAACATTATAAAAACTACTGTGCTATATTAAGAAAAGTTATTAAAAATTCCAGAAGTATGTGTATCATGTCTGAAATCAGCAACTCTGATAATAAAATTAAAACAATTTGGAGTATTATTAAAAGAGAAACAGGTCAACCGAGAGCATAGGAAGACAGTATTACCATCAAATTGAATGAAAACTTAATGTACAAAAAGTCAGAAGTTGACAATATTTTTAATAATCATTTTCTAAATGTTGTGGATATAGTAGGATCCAGGTGTTCATTAGAAGATGCTGGGCAGTTAATGGAAGAGGCCATACCTATGCAATTTGTTACAATTGAAATCTCACCCACTTCTCCCTATGAAATTAGGAAAACAATAAATTTGCTTAAAAGCAAAAACTCACATATGAATTGATGGCATTTCCAGCTAAATACTAAAAGCTTGTTCTCAACAGATAAGTAAGATTCTCAGCCACCTGTGTAATAGCTCTCTGGAACAGGGCATTTTTCCTGATAGACTGAAATATGCTATTGTTATAACTTTGCATAAAAAGTGGATAGATCTGATGTCAACAATTACCATCCAATCTCTCTTCCAACAGCATTATCCAAAATTTTTGAGAAAGTAATGTATTCAAGTGTAGCTTCACATATCTGTAAAAATGAAGTACTAACAAAATGTCAGTTTGGTTTCCAGAAAGGTTTTTCACCAGAAAATGCCATATATGCTTTCACCAATCAAATTTTGAATGATCTGAATAACAGAACACCACTCATTGGGTTTTTTTGTGATCTCTCAAAGGCTTTTGATTGTGTAAATCATGAAATTCTGCTAGACAAGCTCAAGTATTGTGGCATGAGTGGGACAGTGCACAAATGGTTTAATTCATACCTAACTGGAAGAGTGCAGAAAGTTGAAATAAGCAGTTCTCGTAATATTCAAAGTTCAGCACATTCCTCAAACTGGGGAACTATCAAGAATGGGATTCCACAAGGGTCGGTCTTGGTTCCTTTGTTGTTCTTAATATACATTAATGACTTGCCATTCTATATTCATGAAGAGGCAAAGTTAGGTCTCTTTGCTGGTGATACAAGTATAGTAATAACACCTGACAAACAAATTTTAACTGATGAAATTGTCAGTAATGTCTTTCAGAAAATTACTAAGTGGTTCCTTGTAAACGGACTCTCACTGAATTTTGATAAGATACAGTACATTCAGTTCCGTACAGTAAATGGTATGACGCCATTAATAAATATAGACCTTAATCAGAAGCATATAGCTAAGGTAGAATATTCTAAATTTTTTGGTGTGTCCATTGATGAGAGATTAAATTGGAAGAAACACATTGATGATTTGCTGAAACGTTTGAGTTCAGTTACTTATGCAATAAGGGTCACTGGAAATTTTGGTGATAAACATCTTAGTAAATAAGCTTACTACACCTATTTTCACTCACTGCTTGCATATGGCATCATATTTTTGGGTAATTCATCACTAAGGAGTAAAGTATTTATTACACAAAAGCATGTAATCAGAATAATAGCTGGAGTCCACCCAAGATCATCCTGCAGACATTTATTTAAGGGTCTAGGAATATTCACAGTAGCTTCTCAGTATATATACTCTCTCATGAAATTTCTTATTAAAACCAAACCCAATTCAAAAGTAATAGCAGTGTGCATAACTACAACACTAGGAGAAAGGATGATCTTCACTGTTCAAGAATAAATCAAAATTTGGCACAGAAAAGGGTGAATTATTCTGCCACTAAAGTCTTTGGTCATTTACCAAATAGTATCAAAAGTCTTACAGATAACCAACAAGTATTTAAGAAGGAAGTAAAAGAATTTCTGAATGACAACTCCTTCTACTCCATTGAGGAATTTTTAGATATAAATTAAGAAAAAAAGAAAAAACCAAACAAAAAAATTTAAAAAAATTAAAAAAAAATAAAAAGGTTGTTATATGAACTTAATTATGTTGTTAAATTAACTTAATTATGTCATGTATTGGAAAATTTGACTCGTTCCACATCATTACGAAATACCGTATTCATGATCCATGGAACTAGTATTAATCTAATCTAATCTATTGGCCCTTGTAATATAAGTGTAGTTTTCTTGCGAGTACTCTGACCAATAATTGTCTCAGGAATCGGCAGAGATTAAAGTAAAATTAGACTAAATAATGACCATGATCCAGTCATTGAAGGCAGGTACCCTAGGAATGAATGGGAGTTTGCATCAGAGAGGAAGCAGTGGTTAACAATCGCCTGTAACTAACCACACGAACGGGTTAAACTAACAGTTAAGGAAATATTAATTTTGTACAACAGGTGGTAACACCATGGGAGTCATCCCCTGTACTACAAACTTGATTTGTACAGAGGGGCTATGTAAGATGGCAAGAACTATGCCACTTACATGAAGTCATTAAAGATCACGTGCCTCACGTTGAGCAAACAGTAGGGCTGAACAAATATGATTGACAAGGCACAATGGATCTTGTAGAGGGTATAGTATGCACATATTGGAATAATTAATGTCGGGTGATGGTTTTAAAGTAATTCACACGACATTAAAACTTTGTGGAAACGCGTCGATTTGATGCAGGCTAGTTTACCCCAGGGAATTACTCAAAATTGACCGTGGGCGCTGGCCAGTGGCTAAGGGAAGCAACAATAGGCTCCTTAGGGATTCTCAAGCTCTAAGAAAGCGGTAACGCAGCGCGGCCTCCAGCCGCCTTAAGATGAGTGACAGTGAGTGGGTGGTTGACCCCGACTCCATGCTAGTGTACTGGGAAACAGACAGGGAACTTTACGCCTGTTGATAAATGTCCCTCGCCCTGTTTTCTGTGAAACATGCGAGAAAGCCGCGCAAAGCTACGGTGGAGCGGTCAACAGAGGTCAAAATATAAGTGTTCATGCCTATAGCAACTTCACGGTGAATTCACGGTCTGCAGAGCCTGAAGTAAATCAGGTGAAGAGCGACAGCATGAAATACGCCAGCCTCTGATGGGAACGTAGGACCAAGGAATCTGAAGTACACTCCTGGGAGTCAGAATTCCGGAAAAATTGGTGTTTGTGCAGACGCTAACCTATATGTGTGGCCTGGGAAGAGCGGTATAGTAGAAGTTGAGAGGAAGGGAAATTCTGTGTTAATTTGTTCACTTCCCAGAGCAGGTATTGGTCGGCGCTGGGAAGCGACACATAATTAAAGCGACTTGCGCTGTATTTGGCGTAAGTGATTTTGCTGGAGGGGAAACCGAGGCGAAGAGCGGACTGTGAGAACCATTCCCAGCTTGCCTAGAGTGCAGACGTGGCAATCTTTACTCAGCTTGCCTGGGAAAGAGTCAGCATCCCTGCAGTTTCTGACCTAGCAAATGGAACGATTGAGCTTGGAGATAGGAAGTTTTGGTTCAGCTATATACTGAGCAATATAGCTACGAGTGAATAGACGTGCACAGCCTTGCAGCACCACGAGGTCGGCCGACGCCTGCACAACGACGCCGCTCCGCCACACTACATTCGGTGATATCGAGCCATCTCCGGCGACTGATTAATTTGTTGGATCATGTTGGCAAAGTTTCCACGAGGGTTTCATGGGCCACGTATTTTGGAATTCTTCTCGCACTTCGCATTACACCTTGGTCAGTCGATAGGAATTACTTTTGAGTTACCGCGCTTTACTCCACACAAACGCAATTTATTACCACTGCCTGATAGGAGAGTCTTGTAATGTGATGATTGAAGGTCGGGAGTTAAAATAAATTTGTGCTAATCGACTGCATCTGTTTTCAATCAAGTAGTTGGAATCCCAAGTCACTTTCTTAATTAATTTTAGGTTCAACATTTGCATCTGGTGTTCAATATCTGAATATAACATCAATTTGCACCCCTTTTTAATTAAAAGTGATCAATTCTAAATAAATTAATGTCAACACTGCCACCGCAGTTCAATTAGGGGTCACAGAGTCATATTACTTTTTTGCGTTATCCGATATTGCGGCAGTTTTTGCACTCTCTGTTGATCTGTTCGTCAATTAGTTGGGGTGAACAGGTGAACACCCGCCAAAACCAGCTACGTGACGTGGCTGGGGGGGGGGGTGTTACAAACCTTTCTTTTATTTCCGTCGTTGCTTGCTCTATGTACAGATTGAACAGTAGGGGTGAAAGGCCACACGCAAGTGTTACGCACTTTTTACTCCGAGCACTTCTATCGTGGTCGTTGACACTTATTATTCCCTCTTGGCTCTTATACATATGTTATATCAGCCATCTTCTGTTACCCACGGTTTCCTCGCAGTTATCTTCTTTCTACCTATGTTTTTCTTTCCAACTTCTGTGAAGGCCCTTTTTAGAGATGTCCATTGCTCTTCAACTGTACTGCCTACTGAGCTATTCCTTATTGCTGTATCTTAAGCCGCAGAGAACTTCAAACGAATCTCGTCATTCGTTAGTGCTTTTGTATCCCACTTTTTTGAGTATTGATTCTTCCTGACTAATGTCTTAAACTTCAGCATACTTTTCATCACTACTATGTTATAATTTTAGTCCATATCTGCTCCTGGGTACGCCTTACAATTCAATATCTGATTTCGGATTCTCTGTCTGACCATGATGTAATCTGACTGAAGTCTTCCTTTATGACCTGGTCTTATCTAAGTATACCTCCTGGTCTTGTGATTCTTGAACAAAGTATTCGCTATGAAACTACATTCAGAAAAAGACAATCACCCGAAACACTTAGACTCTGGGAGCTGAGAAGTTAACTGCAATACCTGCACAAAATTTTATGTAGGACAGACTCGAAGATGTTTCATCGTCAGATTCAGAGACCACACTAGAGAAACAAATATCCATCTTCTTTACACATCTCAAAACGATGAACTGGAAGTTGAGAACATTGAATGGCACCGCAAATCCTGCATGAAATGCCAAAAGGTCCAGCCATGAATAGTTTGGAAGAATTTGAAATGTACAGGTACTCTAAGGATTATCCACGAAATACCAAATAAATACACGGATTTCAAGCACACATAGTTTTAACAACTTTTATTGCAATTTTGTATAAGGATAATGGGCAACCAGAACACCAGAGATTGCAAACGCGTCAATAAAAGTTGCGTAGATACACGACACACAACAACAGAAATACAGGGGATGTGCAAAATAATGTGAGCACCTGTACTTACTTGGGAATGATTTACTGATAAGAGGCTGGAACGACATTTGGGCGTAATACAGCTGCGATTCTTCTTTCAGTACTGTCATATAAAGACTATATAGTCTCTAGTGGATATTTATGCCACTATTCGATCAGAATCTCTTCTAACTCCTTTAGTGACGAGGGAGGCGGAAATCTGTTCCGGAGTCTGCACTCGAATACCGCCTACAAGCGTTCGATGATGTTCAAGTTCGGGTACTGTGCTGGCCAGGGAAGACGCTGCAGTTCAGTTGCATGCACCTCATACCACTATTTTACTGTCCTGGCTGTGTGAATTGGTGTTTTCTCGTCCTGAAATATGGCATCACTATTGGGGAACAACATTTGAAACATGGGGTGCACCTGACCACCTTAAAATGTTCACATAGTTGTTGGCTGTAGCACGGCTCTTGAGAGTGAAACGTCCCCTTTGAACAATTTATACAAGACTGTGCTTAGACTGACACACAATATTTTTAGCGCAACGCAATCTGACTTTCAAAAATCCCTGCAAAAGAATGGCCCTGACTAACTTGAACCTATACCTTTCACAAATCACTTACCTCACAAAAATCTTCGTTACTCGAACTACTGCAATACAGTAAGCGCCACTACTGCCAGCTAAATAAAAGATTCAAACTACTGAAGGCACTAACTACTGATAGGGATAGTTAGCAAATGAAAGATATTAATAGAGAACAAACAATGTATTTACCTTAATAGCAGTTCATGACAAATTACAAAACTCCGCCATCTCTCTCCTCACATCCACCACTGCTGGCGGCCCACCTCCCACTGCGCAACGCTAAGCACTGTTCACATCCAGCTGCCGCTGCCCAACACTACAATGGCAGACAACAATGCAAACTAGCCACAGACTGCACACAGCACAGCCAGTGATTTTCATACAGAGAGCGCTACGTGGCGGCTGCGTTACCAATATAAGAACCTAAAGAGCCTACTTACATAAAGAAAACATAAACAGCCTACTTACATAGCCCCCATGCTCCCCATAAAAAATTTTACAAAATATTTTTGGGCAGTGGCCAATAATGATTTGAAAAAAATTTTTCATAATTACAATAACAAAGATATCAAATGCACACACTTATTTATACAATGTTGATCAAAAGCTAAAATTTTCTCACAGTCCATAAAGACAGTCCTGATCAATTAGTAATGTCGTGATATAACCGTGTGGCTGTCAGAGAAACCAAATACTAAGTCATCTTTAATCTCACAGAAAGTACTTTAAATCCCAAATGTATTTTACAGTAAACCAAAATGTTGCATTAAAATCTCATTAGCAGTACTGGTAAATGTTCTAATCGTGCAACTAACAAGAAAGAATGTACACACACATTTACACTGTGTCGTCTGTTCGCAATAACAATGCATTCGTAATTTCTGTTTAAATAAGTTCTCTTGGTTCTTGACTGGATATTTAACTTAAAACATTGTTGCGTGGTAACAGTTTCTAAGTGTGACAAATTGTACAAGTAGCGTGAAGTGAAAATTCCAAAGACTAAGTTAAAAAGCAGATTATCTGTCAATAAATGGTTTTACATGTGAAATGTGGTGTAAACCTTTACTCTTCCTAGTACGCAGAGTTTCAACTTCAATGCAATTATCATGTGGTATACGTCGGATTCTGTAAGGTCCATTGTAAACTAGAAAGAATTTGTGACTCAAGTGTTTCTTCTTATGTGACAATGAATGAGCTTTAATGAGAACTTTCTGACCAATACATAATTTCTTTGCATTTGCTTTACCGTGTAGTTTTCTCCTTTTGTCTGCTGCAGATTTTATATTTTTAAGAGCCAAATCAATTATGTCTTTGTGTCGAAGTTTACGTGTATTCGGGAAAGGTACAAGTTCTATGATTCTGTTCGGAGGTTCTACATTCTTCAGTATAAGAGTAGGTGGTAAAGCAGTTGAGTCATGAGGCATTTCATTCAGCACGTTTTGAAATAAGTGTAAATATCTGTCCCAATGCTGATGCTTTCTGTGACAATAAAGTCTGCAAAGCTTATTGATTTCTTTCATAATCCGTTCGGAGGGGTTACAATGTGGTGAATACAATGAAATAAAAACAGGTCTGATTTTATGGTTCCGAAGCATGCGTGACCAAACAGCAGATCTGAATTGCGGTCCGTTATCTGAAATGACTTTACTAACGTGTCCAACTTCACGTAAGAAATTTTTAACAAAGGCGTTGGATACAGACCGTCCAGTGGCTTTACGTAACGGAGTGAAAGAAACAAATTTTGAAGTAAGTTCAACAGCGACTAGAACGTACGAAAATCCATTCGATGTTCTGACAAGGGGTCCCAAGAGATCAACAGCAGCAAATTCTTTTAATTTAGAAGGAATTATGGGAAACAACGGAGCACGATGTGAGATAGTAGATGGTTTCGCCTTTTGACAAAGTTTACAAATAGACAAGACTCTTCGAATTCTCTTTTCCATATTGTTAAAATAACAAGTCGTTCGAAGAATATGATAACATTTTCGTGGACCAAAATGTGCGTAGCTGAAATGAATGTACCAAATGAGCTTATTAACAAAATCATCTGGAATGCAAAGTACCCATAGCTTGTCATCAACAGTGCAGCGTTTGAAGAGTATGTTGTTTTTAACCAGGTAATAATGCCGAATCTGAGTGTGTGTCTTTTCATGCCATTTACTTTTGATGTCTTTCCAAATCGGATCTTTATCTTGTTCATGAGCAATGTCCTTTAAAGATGTGGTGATGAAGTTTTCAAAGGCGACTTTCTGAATGTAAAGAATACTGAAATTTTTCTCGAGGTTGCCTTTTGTGTTACTTTTCTCAAGCCCAGCCGGTGCGCGTGACAGCGCGTCCGCAACAATGTTCTCCTTGCCGGGAATGTAGACTATTGTGAAGCGGAATTCTTGCAGAAACAATGCCCACCGTTTTAACCTGTCATGATTTAATTTTGAAGACATAAGAAATTGTAATGCACGATGATCACTGTATACTTTTACGTGCTTACCAGAAAGAAAGAAACGGAATTTGTTAAATGCCCAAACGATAGCTAAAGCTTCTAATTCAGTAACGGAATAATTTTTTCAGATTTTGTTAGCACTCGGCTAGCAAAAGCAATGGTTTTCTGAACAGTAGTGTCATTTTCTGTGGCTTCTTGAAATAAATGAGCACCAAGACCGACTTTAGAAGAATCCGTGCTAAGGCAGAAATCTTGTGACAGATCTGGATGAGCTAGTATTGGCGCGTTAAGTAGCGATTCTTTCAAAGAATTGAATTCCAACTGTGCTTGTTCGTCCCAGTTCCAAATAGTATTTTTTCCAGTGAGAGAACAAAGCTTTGGTGTAACAAGAATTTGCATATTCAGAAAACGACGGTAAAAATTTACGAGACCTAGAAAACAGCGGACCTGTTTTTTTGTGGATGGAACTGGAATGGCTCTGATTGCTTCTAACTTTTCAGGATCCGGCTGAATGCCTTCAGAAGAAATAATATGTCCCAAAAACTTCACCTTTGTCCTAGCGAATTCAGACTTTTCCAAGTTAACTGTAATTCCAGATTCTGCATAAATACGTAACAAACTGTTGAGGATGCGATTATGTTGTTCCCATGAAGCTTCTGCTATTAGAATATCGTCCACATATAAGGTGATGTGACGTTTTAAGAACTCAGGTAATATGGAATTTAACCCGCGAATGAATGCTGCTGAAGAAATGTTCAAACCAAAAGGAAGTTTCGGAAACTGATAACAAACGCCGAAACAAAGGAAAGCTGTGTATTTTCTACATTCTGGATGAAGGTCGATCTGATAAAAGCTGGATCTGAGATCAATGGAAGACAACACTTTTACACCATTAAAATTTTGAAGAAGTTCTTCCATCGTCTGCCGCCTGTCTGTTTCAGGAATGATGATAGTATTGATTTGTCTCGAATCTAAAACAAGCCTGATCGATCCATTTTTCTTCTCAACAACATGTAATGGGTTGTTGTATGAGCTTACTGCAGGCTCAATAATTCCCTCATTAAGCATAGATTGTATTTCTGTTCTAACACGGTCCCTGTAATGCGCCGGAATTACGTATGGTCTAACACAAAATTTAGTATGCTCACGAACACGAAATTGGTATTGAAATCCCTTGATTGTTCCTGTTTTGTGAGTAAAAACTGTGGAATGTGCTTGTAAAATCTCAAAAAGGTCCTGCCTATCAGTGACATTACAATTCTCAATTGTTTGAATATTATTCTGAATTAACTCATTAATTTCAAATATGCCGTCGATGTCATCCCTGTCAGTACTTGCGGAGTGATTGTTAGTGTCTAGTACCGTAGAAAATTCCGAACTGTTGTCTAACAGAACGTAAAGCCGATTAATTTCCTCATCATGGTTTGAGAGCCAGTCTTCAAATTTCAAAGCCATTGACTTACCTTCTTTCTCTAAACTTACTTCAGCATCGTGAAAGCTTAAGACTGCTTTGTATTCATTCAAAAAGTCTACTACCAGTATAATTTCCATCGACAATAATGGAACAATAAGAAAGTTCATAGAGAAGCTGTGGCTTTGACAAATGAATTCTAAGTTGGTTTGTTGGCGTACATCTACACTTTTTCCAAAGATTGCACCTTATAATTTAATCTTACATAACGGAAGTGTGGGGCAATCGTTCGATTTGTTGCATTTGCTAAAAGCTGTTTCACTAATTACTGAAATGGGACTGCCAGAGTCAAGTACTGCCGTAAATTTTACGTCATTTACTGTAATGTGAATCACAGGATATACAATGTTGTTATGTTTTACGTCGTGTTCCTGGAGTAAGATGTCTCTAATGTCTTCCATTCTTACGTAATTACTAGCTACTGCAGCTGTGTCGCCAGTTTCATAAGTACGTCTTGTGGCTGCCAGCGGTGTGAGTCATTGCCTATTGTCTCTTTGTTGGCGAGCGTCGTTATTGGGATTTGGAGACCTAACTTCTACAAATTCACCGTGACGAGAGTCCCGCCAGTTGTGATGCAGTTCAGGTCTGTCGTTACGATCATATCGTCTGTCGTCATGTCGGTAGTTTCCATAGTTTCTTTCTTGTCGGTCACGTGGTGGAGAATTTCTCCCTGAGTCGTAACTGCGCGCTGGACCGTTGCGTCTAAAGTTATTCTGTCTCCCTTGATAATAATTCTTTTGGTTCCCATATTGTCTGTTTCTCTGATTGTCTCTGTGATAGTCATTACCGCGGAAAGGTGATCTTTCCCTGAAACTATTACTCTGCCAGTGGTTGTCATATGGGTGGTGTCTGTTTTGGTCACGATTTACGTTGTAAGAATAGGTTTGTCGTGGCCATTTATTGATTCTGTCGTCACGGAATTGTGACGGATGTGACCTGTAGTGATTATTTTCCTGTTTTCGCATCCTGCGACTGTCTGTGTCAATTTCTAATTCTTGTAAGAGTCCCTGAAATGCTTCAATGTCGTCTTTGCAACGTCCTGCCAAAATAATATGCCGTAAATGTTCAGGTCATTTGATTAAGCAAATGCGGATGAGTTCTGAGGGGCTGTATGGGTTTGACAGGTACTGATTCTTGTGCAACATGTCTTCAAAATATTTGACAAGACTGGAAAATTCAGATTGTTCAAAGTGTTTCATCATCATGATGCTATGTTTTACTCGGTCTTGCGTAGCTTGTGACCAATATGCTGAGAGGAACGCATGGTGAAATTCTCCTTCAGTGTGACAATCGTGAATGACTGATCGCATTCTTACAGCTGGTTCATTCTCCAAGTAGCCACACATAAATTCTAACCTGTGCTCCAATGACCAGTTGGGAGGAAAACAATGAGAGAATTGATGGAGCCACGCTTGTGGATGAATGTCGTTGGCAGAATTCTTAAACGTTTTGAATTTACGTGTAGTAATGAACAGCTTATAGTCAAAATCATCATGTCGGCGAGTAGCATTTCGGTCATTGTTACGTCGTGTCGGCGGTTCGATCTCAAAACTTTTGAAGCTTTTGCTGTGTTTGTCTCTGATTTTGTTCCATTTGTTGCATTAGTTGTAATAACAATGCATTAGTGTCTGGAATCTGTTCCTCTACGCTTTTCGGCAGTGCATTTGCACCGGCAACATTCACATTTTGACAAGCTGAAAATGTGTCTTGACGTATTTGAGAAAACGGTGAGGACGCAAAACCTGAATCTACAGTATTTGGAAAATTGTGTCCTGTCAATTCGGATTCCTGAGGCGAGCTGTTGCCGACCGATAGATCGATAATGCTTCCCTGTTCACAACCTGTTTCACTGTCTACACCATTATTTGCCGCCCGCTCCATTTCCCTATGCACAATTACCAAATTACTACTTGGAATGTCTGTTAATTCACTACACAGTGGTGCTGATAAGCTACGCTCGTCGTCACTATTATTTCTCAGTTTACTTTGGAGCCTAGTGTTACGTTTTTCACACGCCATTATTGTGACAATATTTCACACGATAACACAGAAAAACACTATTTGAAGAGCAAAAAGAAGAGAACACATTAACATAGCACTGAAAATAATATCTAGTTAATTGCAGCTGCGAAATACTTGCTGCAAATCTACATGCATGCCACAACTGTTTTACTGTGCAACAATGAAAAACCACAACTACCAAGGAAATTCTCTCTATAATTACGCGCTAGCAATAAACAAAATATACACTAAATACACAAACTACAAGAAAAAATCAGAAGATTCCAGTGAGATATCCTTGGCTAAGGGTCGACATATGAAACGTCCCCTTTGAACCATTTATACAAGACTGTGCTTAAACTGACACACAATATTTTTAGCGCAACGCAATCTGACTTTCAAAAATCCCTGCAAAAGAATGGCCCTGACTAACTTGAACCTATACCTTTCACAAATCACTTACCTCACAAAAATCTTCGTTACTCGAACTACTGCAATACAGTGAGCGCCACTACTGCCAGCTAAATAAAAGATTCAAACTACTGAAGGCACTAACTACTGATAGGGATAGTTAGCAAATGAAAGATATTAATAGAGAACAAACAATGTATTTACCTTAATAGTCATAATATATATAGCAGTTCATGACAAATTACAAAACTCCGCCATCTCTCTCCTCACATCCACCACTGCTGGCGGCTCACCTCCCACTGCGCAACGCTAAGCGCTGTTCACATCCAGCTGCCGCTGCCCAACACTACAATGGCAGACAACAATGCAAACTAGCCACAGACTGCACTCAGCACAGCCAGTGATTTTCATACATAGAGCGCTACGTGGCGGCGGTGTTACCAATATAAGAACCTAAACAGCCTACTTACATAAAGAAAACATAAACAGCCTACTTACAAGAGTAATGATGAGACCAACAGAACACTATGATATGGCTGCACACACCATCACACTTCCACCTTCATGCTTAACCGCTGGAATCAATAAATCAGGATTGTAGGCATTTCCAGACGTAAACCTGGCCCGATGTTGGTAATAACGAAAACGTTGGCTCGTCGGACCACACGACGTGTTTCCATTGATCAGCCGTCCAGGATTTGTCCTCCTGATTCCATGTTTAACGCTTCTTATCATTGGTTGTCGTCACTAATGGTTTTGTTATAGCAGCTCGTCCATGAATATTCCTTGTATGGAGTTCTTGGCAGACAGTGACGATAATAGCCGCCAATGGTTTGGTTGGTTTTAACACAATTCGCGTTAGCGTACGACAATCTCTGTCATTTACTTATGATATTCACCCACTATTACATTTACAGGATGATGTCCTTCCAAGTTTTGTGCAGGCTGTCACGACTGTTGAAACATTCAGTTAGTTGGCTGTCTTGGGTACTGATGCTCCAGCTAATCGCGCGCCGACAATCTGCCCTCTTTGGAACTCTGTTAGGTATTGCATTGCACGTCGACCTTGGCCTCTGAATCCAAACACGCATTACTCGTAAACAACGTGCAGTTGTACCTAGTCCTAACTGAACAAATGTTCAAATGTGTGTGAATTCCTAAGGGACCATACTGCTTTGGTCATCGGTTCCTAGACTTACACACTACTTAAGCTAACTTATGCTAAGAACAACACACACCCATGTCCGAGGGAGGACTCGAATCTTCGGCGGGAGGGGCCACTAAATCCGATTCATGACGCCTCAAGCCGCGCGGCCACTCCGCGCGGCTCCGAACTGAACACCCACAGTCCAACACGACATGTTCCTCACCAGCGTTGTCGACCATCCCATTACTACCACTGTTAGCATTATTTTGCCTATCCCCTGTATCTTTGAGTAAATAACTAACTGTCAAATTTGGATATTTACGACTGTGGAAATAATAAAGTTCTTATTATAATACACGTGCAACATCAAGTCATCGACCAACTTTAAAACGTTACTAAAACCATACTACATCTAACAAATACGGACACAGGGTGAATCAAAAAGCATCATCCGATTCAAAAAAATCATAACTATAGCGTTATTTGAGACATGTGTTAGATCGACGTACTGTTCGAAAGAGCAAACTCTGAAGGTTTACATGGTTCCCGTTAGGTAGCAGCAGTGCGTGACCACTTCAGTTCTAGTAAAAATGATTTCGGGACAACAGAAAGCGTTTTGTATTCTACTTTTTATGCAGTGCGGGTCAGTAATATGTGTTCAGCGTGACTTTAGTACGAGGTATGGTGTGGATCCTCCTGCAACACAGAGCATTAGATGCTGGCATGAACAATTCCTAAAAACGGGTTGTTTCTGTAAAGGCAAATCGCCGGGCCGTCCCCGAGTGTCTGACACAGACATGGAACGCATTCGCCACATTCCACAAGGCGTGTGGAGCAGCTCGACACATCAACAAGCCCCAAATTTCCTGACGTGTGTTGCGTCGACGTTTACACATGAAACGACACAAAGTTCAGCTACTGCGGGCTGTGTGGAGTTCAGTAGTTTCGTTCTTGGCAAGATGAAGGCTGACAGTTTTCTTCCACACTTTGTGTTTAGTGACGAGGCAACACTCCATTTGCCGGCCGCAGTGGCCAAACGGCTCTACGGGCTTCAGTCTGGAACCACGCAATCACTATGGTCGCAGGTTCGAATCCTGCCTCGGGCATGGATGTGTGTGATATCCTTAGGTTAGTTAGTTTTAAGTAGTTCTAAGTTCTAGGGGACTGATGACCTCAGATGTTAAGACCCATAGTGCACAGAGTCATTCGAACTAATTTGAACACTCCATTTAAATGGAAGAGTGAACCATCATACCTTGAGAATATGGGGTACAGAACAACCACATGAAGTTTCACAACAAGAGAGGGACTCCCTAAAATATAATTTGTTTTCTGCAGTTTCAGGGGAAGAGGTGTATGGTCCGTTTTTCTTTGCCCAGAATACAGTTACAGGAGGCACATATCACAATATGTTTCAGAACTTTCTTATTTCATAAATGGAGACTTCACTTACCAACAGGACGGGGCACTGCCCCGTCAACATCTGGGAGTGCGGGAATTTTTAAATCAAATCATCACTGGACGATGGATCAGTCTCATTGTACCAAATGATTGAGCCTAACATTACTGGCATTCAAGGTCACCGGACCTGACTGTATGTGGTTATTTCTTGTGGGGGTTGATGACAGATTCTGTTTATGTGCCTCCGCCAACAACGACAATGAATAACTGAGACATTGGCATAACAGCAGCTGTGGAATCTGTAACTCAAAACATTCTCCCTGGAGTGCAGGAACAATTGAATACCTCATCGACATATGGCGTATATCTCAGGGGGCCATATTACACACCTATGACAAAGGAATGAAAAAAGTTTTTGAGTTTCCGGTTCATCAAAAAAAGAAATACATTGTAGTTTCAGAAATACAGAATTTCCAAATCGGATTATTCTTTTTGATACACTCTTTACATGAGTTTACTAAAAGTTGACATACGTTCATCTACAATGTGAGGACGTGAGTACCGCTCCATATAAAAAACCTTTATAAATTATATATTACTAAAAATATGTACAACAAGAACTTCTGCATCACCTCTGTTCCGAGAGTTCCCGAACCTGTACAGAAAATTGGAATATAGATCAAAATAAACATCATTTCCGCACTTTTTGCTGCTCATTAATCCACACATTGGATGTTGTACCACCACGGAGCGAGACCTGCAGAGGTGGTGGTCCACATTGCTACACACACCGGTACCTCTAATACCCAGTAGCACGTCCTCTTGTGTTGATGGATGCTGGTATTCGTCGTGGCACACTATCCACGACTTCAACAAGGCACTGTTGGTGCCGATTGTCCCACTCCTCAACGGCGATTCGGCGCAGATTCCTCAGAGTGGTTGGTGGGTCACGTCGTTCATAAACGGCCCTTTTCAATCTATCCCAGGAATGTTCGATAGGGTTCATATCTGGAGAACGTGCAATGTCGTTATCCTGAAGCAAGTCATTCACAAGATGTGCACGATGGAGGTGCGAATTATCGCCCATGAAGACGAATGCCTCGCCAATAAGCTGCCAATGTGGTTGCACTATCGGTCGGAGGATGGCCTTCACGTATCGTACAGCCGTTGCAGCGCCTTCCATAACCACTAGCGGCGTATGTCGGCACGACATAATGCTACCTCATACAGCAGGGAAACTCCAACTTGCTGCACTCGCTGGATAGTGTGTCTAAGGTGTTCAGCCTGACCGGGTTGCCTCCAAACACGTCTCCGAAGACTGTCTGGTTGAAGACATGTGCTATACTCACCGGTGAAGAGAACGTGATGCCTATATTTAGCGGTCCATTCGGCATGTTGTTGGGCCCATCTGTACCACGCTGCATGGTATCGCGGTTGCAAAGATGGACCTCGCCATGTACGTCGGGAGTGAAGTTGCGCATCATTCAGCCTATTGCGCACAGTTTGAGTCGTACACGACGTCCTTTGGCTGTACGAAAAGCACTATTCAACATGGTGGCGTTGCTGTCAGGGTTCCTTCGAGCCATAATCCGTAGGTAGCGGTCATCCACCGCAGTAGTGACCCTTCGACGGCCTGAGCGAGCCGTGTCATCGAAAGTTCATGTCTCTTTGTATCTCCTCCATGTCCGAACAACGTCGATTTGGTTCACTCCGAGTCGCCTGGATACTTCCCTTGTTGATAGCCCTTCCTGGCACCAAGTAACTAAGTGGTTGCGAGCGGACCGCGATATTGGCCGTCTAGGTATGGTTGAACTAATGACTACACGAGCTGGTGGAATGACTGGAACTGATCGGCTGCCGGTCCCCCTCCGTGATGCATGGTACTTCTTGGGGTGGGTTTATCTCTGAACTGTCAAAGGGACTGTGTCTGTGATACAATATTCACAGTCAACGTCTATCTTCAGGAGTTCTGAGAACCGGCGTGATGCAAAACTTTTTTTGATATGTTTATAAACAAATGCGATGGATTGCAGGTGTAATGATGAAAGCAATAAAGCTGAAATAAGCTTATACACTAAAGTAAGATGTCAAGCAAAACACTGTCTGCTAATTCTCAGCTCTTTTTGTTTTATTCAATAACATGACTGTAACTTTTTTTCCTTGATCTGTACAGCTTACTAATTCATTGTCTTAAAGATTCAATGTATTTTTGATTTTCTTTGTAATGCCTTTGTGAAATGCGTTGTGTGATGCTATATGTAATATTCAAAATTGTTGTATGAACCGCGACGTAAGAGTGGCACTCGAACATTGACACACAGTGTATGTGTGTGTGTGTGTGTGTGTGTGTGTGTGTGTGTGCGTGATTTCGGGAAAACCCTTCCGTGTTATGTAATCTCGCTACACAGGAACACACGAAAAGTTATGGCCGCTTTCATATGTTTCGATCACGGTTTAACCTACATTTCAACGTGGACGTCATGAAGAAAAAGGTGAGGCTGTGTGAATACAGCGAGGTCTGTGCAGTAACATTAACAGCAGTGACTACGTGTACCCGAATGGACTGTGATGGCCGTTATTAGAAAGATCCTGTTTGTACACAAGTTAGTTGCAGTAATTAATGTACATTAAAATTCTTATCTCGTTTGTAACGTATTGAACTGCCACATGCGTTACAACATTAACCGTCACAGGGGAGACTTTTAAACTTTTCATTGTGTGTGGGACTGTTTTCGGAGGAACTCTCCCAGCGCGATCGTGAACTTTAAGACAGGATCGACTGTAGTGTCGCAATCGTCGAGTCAGAGTGAATTTTATACTATTTTAGAACTATTTTCGGGATAGCGATAACAGAATTGTGTATGTAAAGAACGTCGTAATCTCACACATACAAAGTTGGATCTGAACAGCAAGAATTATATTCGACTAAAATGGAACCACAAGAACGTGACGGAGGTTTGCATTATCACCTGGAGCATCTATTAACGAGGAAGAGGATGTATCCGTTGCAATTTAATGACTGATGAAGCTCTCATAAACGCCACCAGCATCAACGGCTGCCGCAGATGTCAAATCGCAGTTACCATGCAGATAAGCTGTAATGCCAGTGCCCTCCCCATGTGAAGACTCAAAGTATTTCTGCATGATTTCATTACTGCTGTTTCTTTGGTGACAAACTTTTCTTAATCTCTGTTTTCCTTAAAAATATATGCAATTTCTGTGAATTTTGTTTGCTTTCTATCTTGACATTGTCGACCCACCATTAATAGCAGTCATTGCTATTTGCTACCGTCATATTCCTCTTTTGTTTTACTGAGCTGTTATTGTATGTGTTATGCCATCCCATTTGTAGGGATGTATTTTTATGAATGTATGCATTGCTGTATCAGGCTATTACAAAAATACGGTGAAAAAACGGCGAAGTGAAAATCAAGCAGTGGAAAGTGATGTGCCCTGCAGTTTCTGATCTACAAGGCATTTGCTCAGTGCCTACTAGGTACTGTAGAAAACTGGTATGCAGACTTCCGCGTCCACACATTACATCAGCTGGCACTTAATTTCGCCGTTTCGGTTACCCGAGGATAACAAGGAGGCTATGAAATTAAAGTCCCTAACATTTTTCTGCATTTGCGTCTCCTATCTTCACTGATTATGTAATGGGGTTTTAGCTCACCTAGCTCACGTCATGGCTGGCGTTTGTAGATATTGATGTTCCCATTGGAACAGATCGCGAGTTGTTTGCTTCAGTACTGAATGGTGTAAGGACGAACAGTGATTCAAAATAAAATTCCAAATTATCGCTCGGCCGAGTTTTAAGGAACGGAAACTGACTTAGGATGCCACAAATGAGTCTCCAAATTTACTCAAAATTTGCCGTTGACAGCCTGCAGACGCACAGAGCCAGTAGAAGTAAATTTTTGAACATGAAATTTTTCCTCGACACTATCAGTAACTGTCTCATAGCACGCAATACGTTTTAACGTTTAGTTAATATATCTTCTGGTAATGTCGCACGAAACATTACCGTGTCACTCAGTGTCCTGTCACAACAGACGTCATCATAGCTTTCAGTCCCGATCGCGACTCCTGCAGACGCTTAACCACCTCCTGCTCTCTTCTGATTGGTCTGTCTCAGCATAGCCGGCCGCGGTGGTCTTGCGGTTCTAGGCGCTCAGACCGGAACCGCGGGACTGCTACGGTCGCAGGTTCGAATCCTGCCTCGGGCATGGATGTGTGTGAAGTCCTTAGGTTAGTTAGGTTTAATTAGTTCTAAGTTCTAGGCGACTGATGACCCCAGAAGTTAAGTCGCATAGCGCTCAGAGCCTTTTTTTTGTCTCAGCATATAATAGAAGTACATCTTACTTAAAAATCTAACTTTTCTCATTAAAAAGTTATTTATGTTGTTGTAATTATTAAATGAATGTTCTCAGTATAAGCAAGACCATCTCTATGGTTGGAAGTTAAAATTTATTAGAAATCTGCAAAAGCAAATTGTTAGCCATATACAGCTTGGCGCCCGTTCCGAACGGTTGATCCTCACTGCTCCAGCACAAGAAGCCTCTCGAACGTTCCGTGTTCCCACAATACGTGACCACCTGGCATCGGGTGGTGCGAGGTCAGCTACCGTCTACCGGCTACTGATGGAGCTTCGCTCTATGTACTGCAGCCTGTAATGTAATGTAAGAATAAAAGCGTGGGGCAATGTGCCAGAAGTTCAAATGGCTCTGAGCACTATGCGATTTAACTTCTGAGGTCATCAATCGCCTAGAACTTAGAATTAATTAAACCTAACTAACCTACCGACGTCACACACATCCGTGCCCGAGGCTCGATTCGAACCAGCGACCGTAGCGGTCGCTCGGCTCCAGACTGTAGCGCCTAGAACCGCACGGCCACTCCGGCCGACTGTGCCAGAAGTGCTACAAGGCGTACTTGCATGTTTCGTTGTGATATGTAACGCTCCGCGTAAGTTGTGGCGTCCGCCATTACACTCCCAGCACCTCCAATCATATCGCCGTTGGTGCGACCCACGCTACAGATGGAAACTTTGAATTTGTTAACTGTCAGCTATGTAAACTGTGGTTACATTCAGTAGGAAGTCATATTACCGTGTACTCATGACCAAGGGCGTGTTTATTTGGCACCCACAGTTATAACTGAACAAAGTTAGAGCAGAATGAGATTTTCACTCTGCAGCGGAGTGTCCGCGATTATGAAATTTTCCTGACCGATCAAAAGTATGTGCAGGACTGAGACTCGATCTGGGGACCTTTCCCTTTCGCGGACAACTGCTCTACCATCTACAGCACTTGCCCGCAAAACGCAAAGTTCCCGAGTTCTAGTCTCGCTCCGGCATGCAGCTTTGATCTACCAGGAAAGTTTCATAACAGCGCACACCCGCTGCAGAGTGAAAATCTCATTCTGGAAACATCTCCAAGGCTGTGGCTAAGCCATGTCTCCACAATATCCTTTCTTCCAGGAGTGCTAGTTGTGCAAGGTTCGCAGAAGAGCATCGGTAAAGTTTGGATGGTAGGAGACGAGATACTGGCAGAAGTAAAGCTGTGAGACCGGGTATGAGTCGTGCTTCGGTAGCTCAGTTGGTAGAGCACTTGCCCGCGAAAGGCAAAGGTCCCGAGTGCGAGTCTCGGTCGGGCACACAGTTTTAATCTGCCAGGAAGTTTCATATCAGCGCACACTCCGCTGCAGAGTGAAAATCTCATTCTGGAAACATCCCCCAGGCTGTGACTAAGTCATGTCTCTGCAGTATCCTTTCTTTCAGGAGTGCTAGTTCTGCAAGGTTCGCAGGAGAGCTTCTGTAAAGTTTGTAAGGTAGGAGACGAGATACTGGCAGAAGTAAAGCTGTGAGACCGGGCGTGAGTCGTGCTTCAGTAGCTCAGTTGGTAGAGCACTTGCCCGCGAAAGGCAAAGGTCCCGAGTTCGAGTCTCGTTCGGGCACACAGTTTTAATCTCCCAGGAAGTTTCATATCAGCGCACACCCGCTGCAGAGTGAAAATCTCATTCTGGAAACATCTCCAAGGCTGAGGCTAAGCCATGTCTCCACAATATCCTTTCTTCCAGGAGTGCTAGTTGTGCAAGGTTTGCAGGAGAGCTTCTTTGAAGTTTGGAAATTAGA